>NW_016107378.1:6890340-6954058 GCF_001604975.1 Cebus imitator | reverse complement strand
CTTGCTCTGTCGCCAGGCTTGAGTGCAGTGGTGCTATCTCTACTCACTGCAACCTCTGCCTCCTGGGTTCAAGTGATTCTCCTGCCTCAGCCTCCCAAGTAGCTGGGACTACAGGCATGCACCACCATGCCCAGCTAATTTTTGTATTTTTAGTAGAGACTAGGTTTCACCACATTGGCCAGGATGGTCTCTATCTCTTGACGTCGTGATCCACCCGCCTCAGCCTCCCAAAGTGCTGGGATTACAGGTGTGAGCCACGGTGACCAGCCCCCCTGTTTTTTTGAGATTGTGTCTTGCTCTGTCACTCAGGCTGGAGTGCAATGGCACGATCTTGGCTCACTGAAACCTCTCCTCCCAGGTTCAAGTGATTCTCCCTGCGTCAGCCTCCCAAGTAGCTGGAATTACAGGCACCTGCCACTAGGCCCAACTAATTTTTGTATTTTTTGTAGAGATAGGGTTTCACCATATTGGCCAGGCTGGTCTCGAACTCCTGACCTCAGGTGACCCCCCCACCTCAGCCTCCCAAAGTGTTGGAATCATTGGCATGAACCACCGTGCCTGACCTCCTCCTTGATCTTTATCTACTAGAAAGAACAAAACACTTTTAGCACCCCAAACACACTATACAATCTTGTCTTTAGTTTGTGCCTTCCACCTTACTGATATGAAAAACTACTATTCATCCTTCAAAATCTTACTCAGAGCCAGCTTCTTCCATGCAACTGTTATCTTTTGACTTCTTCTCACCACCGTGTTTAAGCACATCCTCTTCTGTACTACTTCCATGTCTTGTAAATTCTTTCACTACTGTGTCTTATACCTCAGTATAATGGGCTAGTGCCAGCTTCTCTCTGCAGGCCATGATGTTCCACTTTTTGTCCTGGGGTCTTCTTTGACAACGTGGGAGATAGCTTGGCTCATGCTCAACCAGAGCCCAGAAGTGTTTGGGTGTCACCTGAGGCAGCTCTTAACCACTCAGGGCAGGACCAGGAGGATAAGTGCTCTGCTGGTGGAGAGTTCTGGGTAGTGGCCTGGTCGCTTCTCAGAGATCCGGCAGAATTGAGCCCTGGTTGTCCACGGCAGCAGCTGGAACACCCTTCACACTGTACTGGCTTTTTCTCCTTTCTGGGCTACTCTCTTTGCTCCTTCATGCCTGTTTCCTGGGATCACTTCCTAAATAAGTCACCTGCATTCAAATCCTTGTCTTGGGCTCCACTTTTGAGGGAATCAATCTACCACAACTTCTTTTCTAGTATATCCTGGGTAGGGTAGATCTGGGATGATCTGCAAGAGAAATTTTCCCAACAGAGCTCCATTCTCGGAGTCAGGAGACTATGGCCCTGAACTTTTCTGTATCAGCGACCTCAGAAAAGTCCACCCAACTGGACTAGCCACTCTCTGTGTGATCTCCTTCAGTGAAGTTATAAATTCACTCCTTGGACCAGGCTGTGTTATAGGTTAGACTTTCCAGAAGCTGATGCAGAGATGATTTGGGGTGCAAAATATTTATCAGGGAGCAACTCCTGAGACAGGAAGGGGGAGAAGGCAGGGTGGAATAGAGGAAGGAGTCAAATGGCATTGGAGGCCTGACCACATTGGCTGACCCAGTACAAAAGGTACCTGCTGTCTCTTGGACCTGCCCTGTGTCCATCAGAAGAGCTGGGCATTTGATCTTCCATCTCACTCAGCCAGTATGATTGGACATGGGCTGCCCTGGGAAGGGTGTGGCTTCAGGTGAGGCAACTCTCTGCAGCTGAGACTGACTCTGAAGGAGCTACAGGTTGAAGGCATCTGTTGGCCATACCTTCCACAGTTGGGCAGTAAGATGTGGTCAGCCAGAGACAACACATCTGAGTGCCTCTATGTTGTGACCTCTGAGCTAGAGGGCTAGATTCATCCTGGGTGGTCTTGAGTGCAGGAGAAAACTTGAGGTTTTCCTCGGCGGGTCCAGAGCTGTCCCTCAGAGCTGGGGAGCTCTTTGGGGAAAAGGCTGGGTGAGGACTTGGAAGGGAAGTAAGTTTTCTCTATCCTGGACACACACCACATCCAGGTATTTTCCGCTTACTATATCTGATGGAAGCCTGAACTTGGGGCTCACTTTCGAAGTGAATATAGTCTTGGAAAGGGAAGGCAGTCCTTGTTGGGCCCCTGGATGCTTGGCTTCAAAAGCTCAGGGATCGGTGGCCTGTGCAAAATGAGGGCACATCTGCTCCCGTACACCTTAATTACACCTTCCCTGGGGCTGGGAGAGCCGGGATTGCAGGTGTTTGAGGCAGCATTGCAGATCTTGTCCACTCACCCTTGCTAACATAGCAGGCCAGGTTTTTAATTCCATGGGGTCAGGATGGTAGAGGATGATTTCCCTGGGGAGCACTGCCAGGCAGATCTCTGCTTGGTGGGAGGGAACAGCAGGGACCTGGGGGATGGAAGGAGAGATGAATGCAGGACAGGTCTTAACAACCCAGCAGTGTGTCCTCAGGGTGGGGGCTTCGGAAGCCACGGGGAACACAGTGCTGAGTAAGTCTGGGGCACACTGGTCAGGGGCTCATGCTATGAAGCTGTCTCCCCCACCTTGCCTCTTTCACTCCCTTTAGGAAAAGAGTTATGAATTTCCCAGCCAAGGGCCCCTGAGAGAGTCCAAGTGCACAGCACTTGCTCTGCCCGTGCACTCATTCCTGTGCATAGGCAGAGTAAGTGCTCAAGCAACCTTGATTATTTTTGGAGGGTCAGCTTGGGTCATGAGTGTGGTTTCTGGGAAATAATTTGCATCGGATGCCACAATGACTTATCGGATTGGGGTACATACAAAGAGGAATTTAGGCTTTGTTGAATTCTCTGAACTCCTGAGTTTGGATGCTGCTAAGGAGAGAGCGATGCTGTTTGGGAATCCATTTTGTGTGCCAAGATGGAATGGACAAAAATGCCCTGCTCTGTAACAGCTATTTATTGCTGCATAACAAGCACCCAGTTGCTTGCAACAGTTGTCATTGTATTTGCATCACTAATTTGGCATGAAATCTGTGGCTGCAGTCATCCTAAGGCTTGGCTGGGGCTGGGAGATCTAAAATGATCTCATCATGTGTCTGATGATTGGTTACTGGCTGTCAGCTGGACCACATTTCCCTCCCTTCACAGGCTATCTGGAACTTTCTTATATGGTTTCTGTGCACCGAAAACAGCAAGAAAAAGTCAAGCCCCAATGTACGAGATTCTTCTTGGGCCATTCATGTCATTCTTTCTAATGTTCCATCGGTCAAAGCAAGTCACTTGGTCAGGCCCAGGTTGGTTTAATGTGGAGGGGCCCATACAAAATTGAGAATACCAGGATAATTACTATAATAATCTACCACAATGTGTTGTGGAAGCAGTTAGGTGTAATACCTATCTCATTCATTCATTCATAGTTAAATATTTATTGAGAATCAACTAGGTTCCAGGCAGTCATGGGCACAGGAAATTTCACAGTGAACCAAGCAACAAATATCTCCGCTCTCATGCCTTTTGCAATGTAATTGGGGAAGTTAGACAATAAACAAAATATTGTCTGATGGCGATAAGGACTACAGAGAAAAATAAAGCAGGAAGGAAGACAGGGCATCCAAGGCTCCTTGGCTGTGGGAGTTGTGGGAGATAACGCCCGCAGAGAATGAAGCTGGCAGAAGAGAAAATGCCCTGGGTGCTCTGGTAAATGTTAGGGCAAGCAACAGAATGCCTGACCCAGAGAAAAGGTTGCAGGGGAGGTTATCATCTCCCTTTCGGAGGCCAAAGGGAGATGTTTCAGCTTTTTGAAGGAGATTCTTTGTTTTCCCGAGGTTAAGGTGAAGCTGATCCTCACTCTGAACACTTATATGGAATCTACAGTTTCAGAGAGAATTAGCTTGGACTGGACCCCTCCACAACACCCATATGTCAACAGATCTGTAAGGGAGAAAATACCTACTATTACCCTTCTCTGTACCCAAACTAGAAGAGCTAGCATCCAGAAATCCAGAATAGGAAAGAAGAGGAGATGTCTCAGCACTGAACCCTGTCCTCTCTTCTCTCTCTGTAGCTGGATCCTGGTTGAGGGAGAGAACAAGGGGAGTTTTGAAACAAGTTTGACATTGAAGGAAAAAGTAATTCACAGGCGTGAGCCTGTATTATTGGAGCACTATTATTTGAGTAACTGGAAGTGAGTGAAAAACTGTGAAAATGGACCAGGGTAGCATTGGCGGCTCCCTGAATTTAGAATGAGAAAGGCTCATTGTCCACATCCTCTGACTTTCCATCTGTTACCATAGAAGAATTTTCAGGGCCCCTGTAGGAAGCCAGTCCCCTCAGCTGTGTGCCAAATCCCATCCCTTTTTGCTTCTTCAAGGACAGCTCTCCAGCAATTCTCCCCTCTTATCTCCTAATGCCTCAAAATTTTCCTCTCGATCAGACCTTTTTCTAAAGTATAGAAGCAATACTGCTGTTACTCCCCACTTAAAATATTAATATCTTGACTCCATTTACTCTCTCAGCTCCAACTCACTTCTCTGCTAACCTCTGCAGTACAACCAATTGCAGGGTTATCTATACATACTGTCTCCAATTCCCTTCCTTTCTTTTTCTCTTAAACAGAATCCAACCTGATTTTTCTCTTCACCAGTCCACCAACACTGCTATTGGCAGGATTATCAATGACTTTCATGTTACCAAATCCAATGGCCAATTCTGAGTCCTTGTCTTGATTGAGCAGTCACGATTATTGGTTACAATTAATTACCCTCCTATTTGGTGCATTTTCTTCCCTTTGCTTGCAGGGCACCACAATCTTTTTCATTTCTTCCTATCACATTTTTCAGTCCTTCTCAGCCCCCTTTGCTGTCTCCATCTCTCACCACCTCTGAAGGCTGGAGATTCCAGGGCTCAGACCTTGGCCATCTTTTCTTCTCTGCCTTCCCTTGATGATTTCATGCAGTCTTATAACTTCAAATACCACCTATATGCCAATGACATCCCAATTTATATCTCTAGACTGGACCTCTTTCTAACTCAAGTCAAAGATATTGAGCTGTCTACTTGACATTCTCACTGGATGCCGTATCAGGCAGGAGAGACTAGGCTGTGCTTTACTAGCAGTGACCTCAAATCTCAGCAATGTATCACAAAATCAGAGTTCTCACTCCTGCTTCATGTTTCTCATGCTCTGCACCATGTCGTCGTCACTCTAGGACTCTGGCTGATGGAACAGCTCCAACCTGGAACATCACTGATCATAGTGCAAAGGAAAATGGAAAACATGGGAACCATAAACTGATGCTTTAAACTTTTGCTCACATCTCATTGGACAAATCAAGTTCCATGGTCAATGCTGATGTCAATGTAGTGGGGAGGCATGACAATATTTGTGCCCGATAGACACCTTGACCCGATCTTTTCCCAAACGAAACTCCTTCTCCCACGATCCTGCTTCCCTCAGGCTTCCTCATCTTAACTGATGTCAACACAATACTTTTAACTACTCAGGCCAAAAATCTTGCAGTCATTCTTGACTTCTCTGTTCCACATATTCAGTCCTTAGGCTGTATTGTCACAATGTATTCAGAATCTGACCACTTTGTAGCATCTCCACAACCACCTTATCTACCCATCAACATCTCACTATTGGATTATTTCATGTAAGTACCATGTGCTAACTGATTGCGTCACTGGAGCCTCATTACTGGATAATTTCAATAGTCTCTTAATAATAGGCTTTCCTACCTCCATCCCTGACTCACCCACTGCTCCCAATAATCTGTTCTGAACACAGTAGTCATAGTGATTCTTTTAAACTGTAAGTCAAATAATTTTTTTGTATCTTCCTGAAACTCTCCAGTGACTCTCCATTGACTCCCAATTTTTCAACAAAGTAAAACCCAAATTTTCCCACTGGCCCTCAGCATCCTCACACTCTGGTCCCCCCTAAACGCTCTCACTTCCTCTCCTGCTTTTCTCAGCATCACCCACTCTGGCCTCCTCGCTGTGCCTTCCCCCAGGGCCTTTACAGTGACTGCTTCCACTGCCTGAAGGCTTTTCTTTCCAGATAGCTGTCTCCCTTTTTTCTTCCTTTCCACGCCACCTTCTCAGTGAGGTCTACCCTGAGCATCCATTTGAGGCTACAATCCTTGGTTCCAGAACCTCCCAATCCTATTTTTTATTCTCCCAGTCTTATGTTTATTATTTGCCTGTTTTGTTCATTGAAATGGAAGCTGTAAGAAGGCAGAGCTTGTTGGGTCCGTTTCCCTCACCGTTGTGTGTCAAGTGTCTAGCACAGTGCCTGACATGTGGCTGGTGGTTGATATTTACCTGTGGAATTAATGAATGCATCACCAGCACCACAGTGTAATGAGATTTTGATAAGGAAGATCTCCTTCATTCCAAAGGAATCTTAGGCCAAAGTCATCATGAGGTGAATCCACATTAATCCAGGATCAATTTTCACCACAGAGTATCAAAATGTGCCATGGGGACTCCTGTGAGGATGCAGGATTTTAGGTAGCACATGGAGACAGGGGTTTATGCTAATAGCTGTGTACTCTTTCTAATTCATTATGACAAGTGAGCCAGTTTTTCACATGTGACAGGTAAGTAAAATATTTTTTATAGTATTTGTGTATAAGAAAACAAAATAGATTGAATTGAGAAAAAAGTAAATAATATGCATAGATGGTTGGTGATGTAGCAAAAGCTGTGAAGATGGGATGTAAATAAATGACACAGGGGAGGCCCTGGATGGCACAGAGGGACGCAGAGCTGGGCTGGGCAGGGCTGTGAATATGGACACAGCAGGATCAGGAAGGGCCTGGCTCCTGGGAGTGGGCTGGGTCTCTCCCCCGCCGGGCTGCCCACCTGGTGCCTGGACCTGGACTCCAGCAGGCTGCTGGCTCCTGGAGAAAGGAAGGCTCAGGAAGCAATGCTGTGTGTAGGGTGCAGGAGCCACAATGGCACCTCTGATCCATCACCATCACGTTATAATTGCCATTTTCCTGAAGTGTGCTTTGCTTCGTTAGGCTTGAAATAAACATCTTATATTTTTTGTCTCAACTTTTATTCTGGCTTTTTCTCTGCTGACCTCTTTTCCTCCCCAGGCTCCACAAAGATGTCTGATGTTTATTTGCAGCCTAGACTCAAAAGTCCATCCTAGGGTGATGGAGAGACAGAAAGGGAGAAGAGAGAGATATCATTACAGTAGAGAAATCTCCACACCTCTCAAAAGTCATTTGAAATCTCTAAGGTCCAACAATCTTCTTCATCCCCCACCTTAAGAAAAAGAGAGGAACCATAGCTGTTATTTATTTTGGCAATCCTTTACTCTGCTGTCAGAGGCTCTACTCCAATTAGTCCTGTGCCCCTTTCATATGGGAATGATGGCATGAAGGAGGGAGATGACATACCCAGGCTCTTGGCCTAAGTAGAGCATCTCTCCATCTTCACCTAGTCACTCTTAAGTCACTCCAGATTCTCCCAGTCACCACTAGCCCTTTCTCGTCAATTTGTCTGCCTTCAGGAAGCCAGCATGAAACATTTTGAAGTGATTGGACTTCATTCATCCATTTGTTCATATATCCATCCATTCATTCAGCCAATTTATTTGACAATAGTTACTGAAGTATTTGCTATGCACACATGATGCAATGTATGGTGGGTTGGTATAGAGGGAGGGTGGAGACGTTATATGGGCTCAACATTCACAGCCTCACAGACACACTATGACAAAGGTAAGATAAAGCTTGTTTTCTCCTTGTACATCTAGACAATATGAGGCCAAGAGGGGGTGAAGACATTTCAAGATCACAAACCAAGTGTGTGGTAGAGTCAGCTTAGAACCCATGTCTCTAATACTCCATGTCCTCCATCTTGACTGGTGAGTTTAGGCTGGAAAAGAGGGAAGAGAAAGGCAGCTGACCCACCATTTCTAAAGGAAGCTTTGGTGCTTTTTTATTTCTTTAAAGTTGTGCGTCCTTATGTTCTATTGGGGTAGCAGCCCAGTTTAATGAATCTTCAGACAAACTATCTAACCTTATGTAGGTGCGTTTTGATCCCATCTAACTTCCAATGGGAAAATCATCAGTTCTGACATAAGACTTTGAGATTACAGGTAAATCCTCAGTTAGCATGAAAGTATCCACATATGAAGCAGCTAGCAGAAGAAGCAGATCACCCGAAGGCCCCCACATCTGTGGTGGACATATCCTAGGCTTGCATCTATCATATGTGTGTTAGCTACACTAGGGATTTACAGCACATGAGACAGACACAAGGCCTGACCATGAGCTCTGACTTAGGGCTGCAGGTATCCTATTTTCTCATTCTGTTTCTTGTTCTAATGGACACAGGGTCTCGTTTATAAGGCTAATGCAAGTGGTTAGTTTAAGCAGAAAGGGTCTCCTAAAAGCTGCCTGGGAAGCAAGGAGGTGCTAAGAGGCATTTTCTGTTGCAAGGAAGGCAAAGGGAGGAGAATGACATGTAAACATTCTATCTAGAACACCCATTCACCTCTCTACCAGTCTGTGTCACATGGTTCATTTCTATTGTCTTCACAGCAATTATGTTGCTTTGAAATTTCTTTTTTTAAAATTTCAACTTTTACTACAGATTAATCAGTACACATGCAGGTAAATTGTGTGATGCTGAGACTTAGTGTCCTAACGATCCCATCACCCAGGCAACAAACATAGTACCCAGCAGGTGGTTCTTCTGCCCACACCCACTCCCTCCCTACCCCACTTAGTGCCCCCCAGTGTCTATTGTTCCCATTTTTATGTTCATGCGTATTCAATGTTTAACTCCTACTTATAAGTGAGAACGTGTGGTATTTGGTTTTCTGTTCTTGTATTCAATCACTTAGGATAATAACTTCCAGCTCTATCCATGCTGCTGCAAAGGATGCGATTTTATTCTTTTCATGGCTTCATACTATTCCATGGTGTTTATATACCACATTTTCTTTACCCAGTCCACTGTTAATAGACACCTAGGTTGATTCCTGTCTTTGCTATTGTGAATAGTGCTGCAATGAACGTACAGGTAGAACTGTTCATGGATAGAATTGAAATGTCTTTTGCTTTGTTTTCTTACTTATTATAACCTGTCTCCTCACTTTAATGAAAGTCCATCATAGCCGTTAATTTATCTCTCTTGACCGTGCCTTCTACAATAGTGCTTGGTTCAGAGATGCTTAAGACAGCCTCTGAAAGAATGAATAAAGAATTGATATCTTAAAGGGGTGCTGAGGTGTATCACATGGGAAGCAAGGCAGATAACAGGCGTGATATGGCTGACCTTGTCAAGAGCCAAAGAAACTCAGAGAATAGCACAGGTAGTGACTCGTTTATGAGCTTTGGATTTAGTCCTGGAATCAAATCCCTGCTTCTCATTTCAATTTCCTCATCTATAAAATGGGTTAAGAATATTTCTTGAGCAGCTACTTTGTGCCAGGCCCCATCCTGGGCTCTGGGGCTGCAGTGGAGATCTAGATAAATCTTCTACCCCTGTGGAGCTCAGGCAGATGTCCACTTCTCCAAGTTCACAAAGGAGTACCTATAATTACAGCGTATGAGAGGTGCTCTGTGAGAGCTAAACACAGAATAGAAGAACCCTGGGGTGACTCCTCTGGATGGTCGGGGAAACAAGACCCTTGAGGAAAAGATGGGAACTTTCCTGGAAGACCTGTGGAGAAGACATTAGGCAGGAGGAACAGCCTGCACCAAGGTTAGGGGCTGGGAGCTTCAACATGAGGAATTGTGACCAGGTGGGCTGTGTGTGTGAAATGTAATGAGGCAAGAGGCAAGAGGCAAGAGCACAGGCCAAGTATGTTTCACAGAGTTGTGAGAATTCCAGAGGAGCATTCATTCATTCATTCACGCAGTTCTTCAACAAATTATTTATTGAATGCCTTCTATAGGTTGGGGGTTGTTCTCATCACTGGTGATACAATGGCAGAAAGGAGACAACTCCCATGCTTTTCAGAGCATCTCTTCCAGATGAGGAAGACAGACAATGAATAGAAAGGGTAAACTATTGAGTATGTTAGAAGTTAATAACGTAAAAGTGGCCAAGAAACACGTGAAAAAGTATGCATCATTACTAATCATCAAAGAAATGCAAATCAAAACCACAATGAGATACCATCTCACACCAGTCAGAATGGCTTTTATTAAAAAGTCAAAAAATAACAGATGTTGAAGAGGTTGTGTACACTGTTGGTGGTAACGCAAATTAATTCAGCCTCTATGGAAAGCAGTTTAGAGATTTCTCAAACTAAAACAGGAACTACCATTAAATCCAGCAATCCCATTCCTGGGTGTATATCCAAAGATAAATAAATTATTCTACCCGAAAGACACCTGCGCTGGTATGTTCATTGCAGCACAATTCACTATAGCAAAGACATGGAATCAACCCAGGTACACATCAATGGTGGACTGGATTTAAAAATGGTGGCACATAGACACCATGGAATATTATACAACCATAAAAAAGAAGAAAATCATAACCTGTCCAGCAACAGCAGGATGCAGACAAAGGCAATTTCCTACTGCCAAGATGCAGCTGGAAGTCACTATTTTAAGTGAATTAATGCAGAAACAGAATACCAAATACCACATGTTCTCACTTATAAATAGGAGCTGAACACTGGGTACACATAGACGTAAAGGAAGAAACAATAGACATGGGGATTCCAAAAATGGGGAGGGAAAGAGGAGAGCAAGGGCTGAAAAACACCTATTCAGTACTATGTTCACTATTTGGCCAATGGGCTCATTAGAAGCCCAAACCTCAGCATCATGTAACATATTCTTGAAACACAACTGCACATGTACCCCCTGAATATGAATCAATTAAAAAATTAATAAAAAGTATGGAGAAAAATAAAACAAAGTAAGGGCCGTACAGCATGCCAGCAGGGGGTGGGTTTGCAGTCTTATGCAGTGTAATCAGGACAGGCCTTGGAGGATTTGAAAAGAGATAATTTACATGAAGATAGACAGATTTCGGCACAGTGCTGGATGGCACATGACTCAATAAGCCAGTTAACCAATTAACCATGATGATAATGATGGTGATGATGATGATAACGATGGTGACGGTGATCGTGAAGATGAAAGACAAAGAGAAGAGGCAGGAAGAGTCATTATTGGGAAGTCCTTTGCAAGAATTCTTTCCTGGCCAGTCCTTCACCCAAAACGTAGCCCTTTTCTCTCCTTTTGTGCATTGGTGCCTCCTCCAGCCCTCAGGCCTAGTAGGGTCTAAGACAGACATTTCCGGTAGCAGAAGAGGTGCAGAAATGGTGGCCAATGCTTTTGGAAATTCATCTTCCAAAAATTGCTTTCCATCCATTTTGTCCGCTTCCGTTTTATTTATTACCTAGCAGTGAGCAGATGGAACCATTTTTTATCAGAGCTACTTGAAAGAGATGCATTGCAATTGTGCAGCAGGCTAGGGGACTGATTTATGGGAGGCGTGCCCCAGGAACCAGGCCCGATGCCCCCATCCGTAGCTGCAGCTGGCAGAATATGGCACTGTCTGGCCCGATTCTGTGGGCTGCTACTAGAGACAGATGCCAGAGGTGCTGACACGTCACCTGGTCTGGTCTCTCCCACTAGGCCTCTAGCCATGGTCTCACCCCAGTGAGCAGGAAAGAGAGAAAATGTTTCTCAAGGCAAAGGCAATTTCCTGCTGCCAAAGGAAACACTCAACCACATCTTTAATCATCTGAGTATTCAGAGAGCTGCTCAGTTGGGCCATTTAGGAGTTATTATAGAAGTTAATTTGTTCTTTGACATTTTCTATTGAATTTTCAGCTCCCTCATTCAAACTTGAAGAGATTATGACCCCATAATGTGGCCTATAAACCCGTATTATAACTACAAATTGAACCAAATCTTTATCTTTCCTCTGCTTTCTTGCTGTTTGACTATGGGCAAGTTGTTGAAATTCTTTAAGTCTTAGTTTCCACATTGTTAAAATGGGGTGGCCCAGAATCTGCCTCATTGGATCCTGGTAATGATCCAATTGGATCCTAATAAGGATCCAATGAGGTGGTGCAGCTGAATGCTTAGCACTGAATCAGATGTATAATAAACGTTCAAGATATGTATCCTAGTAATAGTATTTCTTAAAAGCATTCTTACTGTCTTTCTCTCAGGCTGAAGTTTCCTTTATTAATTGAGCTGTGATTTGGAATCTGAAGGCCAGCTGAGTTTCTACAGGTGACTAAAGACAGGCGTTCTACTAAACAGATCTCATACTTCATAGCTATGAAAATGGGGATGGCAACTACCTCCCATGGCTCTTGAAAGAAATACTCCTTCTGTATGTGGAAGTTTCTTGTAAAAGCCAAACCAGTCTCTGTGTAAAGGCTGGTGATTACCATCATTTTATAAATAAAATCTGTGTTTATTCTCAAGGTGGATCTTCTGCAAAATAGAGACATACACAGGCTTCTCACAACCCTCTGCTAACTCACACGGGGTCTTGTTGCCTCTCCTCCAGACACCTGGTAGTTGCAGGTGACAGGGACGAGGTCTGAGTTTCCTCCCCTGGATGTTTTCCCAAGTGGATTCTGCAAGAGTTGATTCTGTAGCTGTCCCTGGTTCAGATGACTTTAGTATGTATGGTGGGTGGAAGCTATAGGGACTCCCCACTTAGACATCAAAGTCTGGAATCCTGTCTTCTCCAAAATTAGGAAGTGTTTAGCTCTTGGCTTTTCTCCCAGGCTGACATCTAGACTTGATTTTGGTATTTGCCTGCTGCCTGTATGATGCTGAGCCTAGAGAGAAACCTGCAGAACCAGGGGGCTGGTCAATCCTGTATAGTATCTTCCACATTTAGGGGGGATGCAGAAGACTATACTGTGCCAAGAGCTCCCATGACAAAAAGCAAAGGTCATAGTGGGAGAGGAAGTTACAGTGTCGGTGGGGGAGGGGGGGTTCACATAGTTTGGCTATCATGATGGTGTTCCCTTGTCCCATCTCTTTCTCCTGCCATTTTCCCATTTTGACATGTTGCACTGGGACCAAGGAGAGGGGAGCTATATTTTATGGGCTTGGTAAGCTCAGCTCATAACATCTTTGTGAAAGCCCCTTCTCCAGGAATCAGTCTTTACCTATGACATCAGGTAATTTCTAAAATATGGAAGACATTCTAGATCAATATAATCTTCTAAGATTCTGCCAGGTCCATTCTGGCCTATGTCTGAATCGAAGAAAAACTGTAATCCCTGAGGGTAGAGCTTATAAGAGGATAGGCCCTTCCCAGTTTAATAACTGCCTTTCTCTTCATATGCTGTAGATCTGCTCAGTCCAATAAAACTTCCTGTGATAATAGAACTGTTTTACATCTGTGCCATGCAATATGGTAGCCGCCAGCCACATGTACTGAGCACTTGTGGCTAATGCAACCAAGGAACAGAATTTCCTGTTTAATTTGTTTAAATAGTTGCATGGTGACTCATGGCTACCATATTGGACAGTACCCCTCTCGACCATCTCTCCTTTCAATTATGGAGTCAGCATGTGTGCAAGAGGAATTGCTTGATGATCCCTAAGGTGCCAGCCCCAGTGCCAGGCTCTGCACAGGACACATAAAGTAAAAGGGGCTGCAGGTTGTTCCAAGCCTTGGAAAAGTTTCACTTATTGCTTGAGAGGAGAGATGGGGACAAAACCATTAAAGGCAGAAGCAAATTCTGGGCAAGCGACTGCAGCCCTGTGAGTTTTGCCTGCCAAGTTAGAGTTAAATTCCTGGAGGGCAGGAGCTACTCAGGCTGAGTGCACAAAAGTCGCCTGATAAAGACAGATGTGCCTTGAGGGATTCAGCCTTTTGTTTGGCATCTGCTCTGCACTATTTGGGCAGCTCAGCATTGCTGGGGTGTGTGGGGTCCCCAGAAACCACAGGGCTCCACTCACCACCCACCCGGCATCCCTAGCCCAGGTTCTCAGCAGGAATGGGCAGTGACATCTAAACTTAGTTTCTTTCCCTGATACACTCTAAGCAATGATCTGGCTGACATCTCTAATAGAAGCCAGCCTCTTTTCCTGTTAACTGTAAGCACCAAAAAAACACTGAGAGTTGCTGGTTTCTTGGCCTCTCTGTGCAGGGAGAGTGGGTTTTATCCTTTTTCTTCAGGGTAAGTGGTTTCCTTGAGTCTCATAAAGCTCTAGCTCTCCTTGGTAGCTGTGTCTGCACTCTATCTCAGAATGGCTCACAGATTGATAACCTCCTCCTCCAGAGCACCTGGTCTTTCTTTCATGTGTATCAGGGTAACTTTTCTTTCTTTTTTAAATAAATAATTTTTTTGAGAAATCTCCCTGACTTGACTAGGAAGCAAATGGGTGTAGAATTTATTTAACAAGCACTTATATAGTGCATTTGAAGTGCAAAGCATTGTTCTTTGTGCTATTATGAAATATGAACATGCTTAAGACTTATAACACCAGGAGGTGCTCTGCTGATAATCTCATTTTAACGATGCAGGACGATGAGGCACAAGCAACTTTTTGTCCAAGGTGGCATAGCTAGTTAAGTGGCAAGCTGGCAGGTGAGGCTGTAGGGTAACCAAGTACCCTGGTTCGCCTGGCACTAGGGGCTTTCTTGGAACATGGGACTTTCCGTGCTAAAACCTGGAAAGCTCCAGGAAAACTGGGCAGAGTTGTCATCCTATACCCAGGGGGAAGAGGATGGCTCAGAATTTCTCCTCTTTGTCTCCATGCTTTGCTCATTCATGGGCCCCGAGCCAGTGGGGGCACCTGGAATAAGAGGTGAGTGACTTGGAGCTAGCTTTCAGTCCTCTCATTTTATGGATGAGAAAGCTGAGGCCCAGCTTACGCTTGCCCAGGCCTCAGGGAAAGCAGAGTCAGAGCTGGAACCACACCTTGGTCTACCAAGTCCCAGCCCTGGGCTCAGTCCTATAGCTCATGGATATTTATTTACTTATCTGAACTCTATCTCTGTGGAAAAGGGACTCAAAGGGACCTATAGCAAAGGATATGATAATAAGTTGCCGAAATACAAGAAACAGAAGAAAACTGAGACCAAAATTTAATGCAAACATACCAGCTCTAATAGATAATGTCAGCTTGAGCTTCCTGGCAACCATGGTAAAAAAGGAAACCCTCAGTTTCCTCAGGGAAAACAACACTTTTGATATTGTTGTTTTATTTGGTTTGGTTTGGGTTTTTATACTGCATTACTGTCTATTTGAGATCCTTAGACAGGAACTATGTATGAACGCCAGGAGAAGGGGCTTAACACTAGTTTGCTGTAAAGACAAAAGCATGTTTCCATGACTTTATGTTAATCCAAGACTTTTGAGGGCTCCAACATAGTCTAAATAAACTCTGATTCAGAGGTACACTCTATGAAACAGATACAATTAGAGGTTGAGGGGCCTGGAGCACTGCCTGATCCTGTTCCAGATACCTCCAAAGCCTCCAAGGCATTTCATGGAGCCATAATTGACACTCTGGAGTGTCACTTCTTCAAGCCCAGTTCCCGGAGCACAGACACAAGCCCTTGGGAACCTGACTGGCAGCTACTCCAACTTGACAGCACCTTGTTGCGTTAGGGTGGGTGCCCCCACCATTTCTTCACCTCACCCTGTACCCAAGAGTCCAAGTTCCCCTTGGAAACACAAGGTGTTTCTTATTATTCTTGAAGCAGCATGAAGCATGGCTGGCTGCCCTGCCGGAACCATTTGATTCTTCCTTGTTAGTTTCTCATTAGGATTTTTGCTGGCTTTTCTTTTAAACAGTTTCTTGGGTTTCTTTCAAGGTCGAGGAGAAGGATGCTGATATAAATATACCACTGAGGGAGGGAGGAAAACCCCACCCTAATCAAATTTGAGTAAAGACAGGATAAAAATTAACCTTCATTTGAATATGTAAACAAACACGGCATTTGGTAATTTCCAGCCGTCCTTGACTTGGGTCGCCAAAGAGCAGCATAAAGTGATTTGTCTGCCAGGTCTCTGTATAAAGAAAAACTTTATTCTTAAAGGCTTTTTGCACTTGAATAAGTGCTAAATAATAATAATAGGCCAAGACTGAAAGCAACTCTTTCTATTGGAATGGTGTCAACCCAGGCAGGATGAAGAACTGGGAGTTCTTCAAGGGAGTGAGGGAGTGACAAAATCTGTGTTGATGAATGCTGACATTCTGAATAAAATCACTCCATGCCTTCACCTAGGTCAAGAAACGACATTGTTTTCCTGAGCCACAGTGACAGCGAGGTGACAGAGATTAATAGCTTGGTATTGACTGAGCAACTTCGAGTTCCTTATCTCTGTCAAGTCAAGGCTGTGTCCAAGGGCTGAAAGTGTTATTAGACTTATAATTGCAAAGGCATTTAAAGGGTTTCCCCTTAAGGGACTATGAAATCCAATAAACCTTTCACAAAACCTCAAGCGCTCGAGTGCAAAGCCCCCGTCTGGGAGAGCTGCGTGCTCCCAGCCAAGCGCCAGGGAAACCTTGAAGCCGCCAACATTGAATAATGTTTGATTTATGAAGTTGGTTTTGAATTTGTATCAGTTGTTTTATTAAAAATATATGAAAGGAAGTTTTAAATATGAGCAAGACCTGTAGGCTGTTGCTTGCACTGTGCCACCTGTCTGGCTAAGCCGCCTCCTTCTTCCTCACTCTACTGCTCAGACCCAGGAGGATGGAGGAGAGACGAATAGTGTGGCTAATTTGCGGGGTTAATTTGGTCTGCCAGGGATTAAGTCTCAATTTCTCACCTGGGCTTACAGAAGAAGGCGGGAGGGTCTGAACAATGCTGGAGCAGGCGTGTGTGGAACCAGTGGATTTGATTTGCCATCTGTAAGGTGGCCCAGGGACATCTCTCAGCATGCTGGATTTACTTGTCAAATAGCAACACAGACGAGTACATCAACTTCTGTAAAAAGCCTTTCTGCTTCCTTCTAGGAAGCTTCTAGCCCTGGATGCTATAGGCAGGGCGAGGTTGGATTGCAGGAGACCTGTTGGGGGGCACTGGGTATTGGGATGTGGGATTGCAGATTGGTGTGGAACTCTGGACCTCGGTTTTCCTATCCGTTGAATGGACCAAACTCCTCCACCCAGGGGTCATCTACAGAGCAAAGACTCCTTGGATCTGTGAGAAGAGTCCACCCAACAGGGCATAACCTTCAGGCCTGGTCCCTTTTCATCTAGTGGCCCCAGAGAAGAGCAAAGGCAGAGGCCTAGAGAGCTGGGGAGGTGGCTGGTAAATGCTTCATCCAGGAATGAGGCCATGGGTTGTCGAAGTGTGTTTGTGAAAGGGAATCTCTATTGCTAGGGCCAGCACACAGTCTCTTGGAGGGCTGTGGGCACTTGCAGAGATTTGGGGGTTGGGGCACCTATTCTGTGTGCAGCCTGGGACAGTCCCACCAGGTGGATGCTTCTTAAGGTGCTGAAATACCATCTGCCAGTCCATCCCCATGCCTTCACGGAGGCAGGAGGACCCTGGGTGGCTTTGGAAGCCTGTCCAGAGGTGACTTCTCCCTCTATCTCTCTGCCTTGTTCCTGCAGTGAGAAGAAGACTCAGCACCTTTGGGCCCCACAGTTCCACTTTCATATCACTGCTTCATTGCCTTCCCTCCACTGCCCCAGTGTCAGGCACACAGTGGATGCTTAATGAATATTGGCCCAATGAATGAATGAAGACCCCCTGTCTACCTCCATTCTCTCCTCCATACCATCAGTGCCAGCCAAATGTGGCCAGACAGCATGGCAATTCTGCTGGAGCTTGTGGGCACTTGCCAGTATTTTGGGATGGGGGCTAATTTCAGGTGTGACCTAGGAATCTCCCTATAGGTGGGTGCTTTTGAAACCTCCCTATAGCAGGGTGCTTTTGAAAGTCTTGAGGTACTCTCTGGGGCTCTGAGGCTGTGTCCCCAGTGAGGAGGTTAGGAGTAGGGAGATGAGAGCCATAAAAGGCTTTCAGAGATCGAGAGATCGGCCCTGGGAGCTCTTTGTAGGGGTTCTCTCTCTCTGTGTCTCTCTCCCTCTGTCCCTTCTTCCATGTTCCTCCTGCAGTGAGGGTAAAGTTGAGGCATACTTGAGGCTCTCACAGCCACTTTTATATTACTTCCCCATTACCACGCTGGCGCCCTGTGCATGGCACAAGGTAGATAAATATGTATTGAATGGATCAATGAATGAACGAAGACCATCTACCAACTCCACTCCTGCCCTGTTAATGCTTTCCAAGGATGGCCAGCCAATGGATTGACTCTGCTGGGGCGCTGTGGTCATTTTCAGCCCCTGGACTGCTCTGGAGCATCATGTGGCATTGCTGTGTCTTCCTAGGTCTGTCCTTTGTTAGAACTCACAAGCCTTCTGATACCTTGGCCTCCCAGTACCTTTTGGTTGTCCTCCAGACAGCTTAGCACTTTTCCAAATTCTTCCCACGTTCCAGGTGTAGCAGGACCTGGCAGGGGAGACACCAAGGAGGGCAGTAGCTAGGCAGCCAACCTAATTACCCATGGTTGGTAACATGCCTACTCCCTACTCTAAGGTGTCTCTCCAAACCATAGAGAACTGACCAGGAGGGAGTGCCGCCCTGTATGTGGGGAGAGTCCACTGGGTGGTGGAAGACTGTCCAGGTTGGTGGAGAGTTGCCCTGGGTGAGTGTCTTGGATGGTAGGGGACTGCCCCATAAGGTGGAGGAGTGCCTAGGTGGTGAACAACTATTCCAGGGGGTGATAATTGCCCTGGAGGAGAGCTTCCAATGGCGGAGGACTGCTCTGGGCAGTGAAGTAGTACTCTGGGTGGGGGAGGACATCAGTGATGAGGCAGCCTGCCCAGCCATCTGACTTCCAGGGCTGGAACCCAAGGCTTGGGCTTCTTCTCAGTATGACCCTGTGGAATCCACTCCCAAGGCGTTCCACTTTTTCTTAGGATAGGGAACACAGAGAGTCTACCTGGGGACAAAACCAGACCAAGGCTGGACACATTACATCTCAGCCTGGGCTGTGAGGAGACAGGGACTAGGAGCTGGGTAAGAGGACTGTATGCAACCCTTGGGTTTCCAGGCACAGCTAGAACTCCTGAGCTGGACAGCCCTCCGAGAGGCAGGAGTGAGGGAGAGCCAATCTATGGCCTTCCTCTCAGTATGCCCCCTCCACCTGTTCTGACCAAGAGGGCAGTCATATCAATCAGCAAATTCTGGTCTCCAGGACAGACAGGAGAGAGGGGCCTCCCTTTCCATCCTGCTGAGGTGGGGAGACCTTTCAGAGAATCACTCCTCCCTCTGCAGGCCCCTCTCTTCCTAAAACAGATGGCCCTAAGTCTTCCTCTAACTCACTCATCTTCCCTGCACCCCGTCTTGTACATGTTCATTTATTTTGGGCTCCCTGGACTTCTTGATAATTCCCCTGCATGTTCAGGCTCACGTGGTCTATTCCTGCACCAGCTGAGCCCTGATGCCCCCACACCTCCAGTGGATGTGGTCCTGGTGAAGGTCACCGGCAGCGGTATCACATCTCAGCACCTGGACCTTTCCAACCTTCACCTAGCCAGTGTAACTACATCTGAACTTGGAACAGGCCTTAAGTACGTTGTCCATCGCCTCCAGGCTTTTGGATCTTGTAATTTGCAAAATTCTCTATTCTTCGCTATCTTCTATTTCAGACTGACTCAGGCTTTTGCAGAGTTGAGTTCTCATGACGTTGAATTTGTGGGACTGTGGGCTGCTTGGATGTTTGTCTTGGAGGTTGGTCTTCAACAGTCAGTCATGCTTTTGAATAAACTTGAGCAGAAGTTAACAGTGCTCTGGGGTTTTGGCCACTGGAGACACCAAAGATTGGTGGAAAGGACAGGAGATTGAAAAGGATGGACAGGAGGACAGTGATCTACAGTTGCCCTCAAACTGGCTGCAGAACCCAATTAACCTGGGCCTCCTTTGCCTTGAGTGAGCTCAAGGCTGGGGTTAGGAGGAAGGTAAAAAATGTCTACACTCCATCACCAGGCCCTTTAGAGGGCAATAAGCTTATTTCATGGAGCTTTCACTGTCCTGTGTGTTTTTCCTTTGGGATTTTCTAGGGCTCAGTTAATTTACATAACAAACTAGCTTATGTTGCTAGGAGGTCTCCTTCTCCCAGGGAGTTGAGCTATTCTTTAATTGCAGTGAGGCAATCAGGATTCTTTTGTAGCAAATGATAGAAAAACTGTTTGGTCCCTACAACTGAGAAGTCCAATTGTAGGTTAGACACAGGAGAATTTGAGGATGCAAACATTGATTTTGGAAGTTGGCCTCTCTCTACTTCCGAGCTTCCTTTCCTGTGGTTCACTCTTTACAGACAAGCTGACCCGAAATGGTGCCACCAGCAGCTCCTGAGTCTCATTGTACTCACCTGGGTTATCTGCCCATCCCTGAATCAATCACTGGGGCTGGGAGGATATAGCATATTAATTGGCCCAAATAAGGTCATGTGCCTAACCCTGGAGTTCAGTCAATGCCATGTGAACACATGGATTCAGTGTGGAGCCCAGGCAGAGGAGCAGAACTCATGCCCTTTAAAGGAGCCCTTGTTATCATTTGAACTTTCTAGCTTTCCTGCACTTGCTTCTATCACTGCTTCTACCTAGAGACTTCGTCCCTATTCTCTGCTTTGTTCCTTGCCCTTCACTTCCTACCTTGGAAGAGATCCTTCCTTTCTATGCCTCAGCTGATGCCCAAAGAGGGGGTTAGAATAGGTGGGCTTGATGGTTCCTTGCAGATCCTGAATGCTACATTTAGTTTCATCCTTCAGGGTTCAGCTGAAATGTCATCTCCTTCAGTATCTCCCCAATTTGCACAACTCTCATTTTGCCTTGAGTCTTGGCTGCTTATGTCCACATTTTGTTTCCCTTTTACCCCATGAGCTCCTTGAGGGGAGGGATCATGCATGATTCATCTTTGGCTTTCTAAGAGCACCTCACACACAGTAGGGGGTTCACAATAATTCCAGGAGCTAAGAGAGACCTGACTCATCTAGCTTCTTTCCTTGATTTATCCTGGATATTAAAAAAATAAAGAGATGTCAAAACAGGGCAGCAAAATTATTGCATATTTTAGTTTTTTTGAACAAGTTAATATTTTACACTAAAGCCCATTCAACACAATAATTTACTAGTCTGTGTCTATCAGTTATGTGATGAAAGAATTTTGACTAATGCAAAATGTCAGAACGTTTATGGCAAAATAATGACACTTCAGAACTTTTGATAAAACAGAATACAGTAGCAATTACGGCTTGAATGATAGCTACACATAATCTCTTGACTTCATTTTGTTTTCAGTGTTCTACTGCAGGTGGCAATGTCCTACGATGTAAATTGCCATTCACAAAGTAATTATAAGATTTATTTTTAAAAACTTAATTCACAGCACACGCCAGGCAGTGGGTTCTGGCAAGGGGACCCAGATTTAAAGCTGTAAGACAGGATCTTCTTTTAGTCCTCTTGTGCATTGCTGTGGCTTTATGTATAAACATATTAGATGACAATGTCAATTCTAAGTTTAAAGATGTCTGAGAATATGCAGGAGGCCAAGTAGTTAGTTACTCCACACCCCCTGTCCCCCCACACCCATCGTGATGTGTGCTCATGTGCGCTTGTCTGATTGCTTCGAGTGTCGCTAATTCAGAGGCTTGACAGTGCAGTAGAGATTTAGGGACAGACAGGGAGGGAGGGGTGCTCAGGCTGGCTGACATGGACACATTTGGCGACAGGCTGTGATCACACCGCGGGTGGCTGGACAGCCTTCTTGGTCCATGCATATGCATTGTGGCAGCCCTGGGGAGCTGGGGAGTTGGCCGGCCTCCAGGAAGGGCGCCATATGGAAAATGTGTGGTTTTTTTTCTCCCCACTAGGACTTTACCAAAACAAAAGAAGTGAAAAAGAAAAAGGAGAAAAGAGAAGAAAACTTAGAGAGAGGTTCATACAAGGTTAATGATGAAAAATGCCGTAAGAATCAGCTAACTGCCCCAGCCTCCCCATGCCCAGTTGGGGAATGGAGGCACAATGGGTCAAGGAGGCTTTTTGCCCAAGTTCAGGTGGAAGGTGGTGCCAAGGGATGTCTTTAAGGTTATGTTGGAAAAACATAATATTTGGTTCTTAATTTTCCTCCTGATATCTCTAGGGAATCTCTGACCTGGAATATGGCCATCTGTGTCCACATTAAATTAGATTCCTGGCCTCCTCTAACAATCAAATAATTTCTTAATAGTTGTTTTATATAATCCTTTTTCCAAATCTATCACCCAAAGTGATTCTTTTTAGCTATAGCAGCCTTTAAATTCCTCCTTTCTTACACCGTTAAAAAATGTTAATTGTGTTAAAATACACATAGCAGAAAATTTACTTGTCTTAACCATTTTTAAACATTGTGATATTTATTAACATGAGAATATTTGCACAGTATATTCTTTTTCTATTGTGGCAAAGAACAACAAAGTTCATCCTCCCATCAACTTCCAAATGTCTAGTATAATATTGCCGACCACATACACATTGCTGTTTAACATGTCCCAGGAGCTCCTACCCTGTAGTACTGAAACTGCATCCACTGAACAATACTACCCACTCTCCCTCCCTGAGCCCCTGGCAATTACCATTTGAATTTCTGCTTCTATGAAATATTTTAGATAAATCGTATGTATGGAAATACACAGTATTTGTCTTTTTGTGACTGACTTATTTTGTTTAGTATAATGTTCTCTAGGTTCACCCATATTGTAGCATATAAAAAGATTTTCTTCTTTTCCAAGGCTTAATAATATTTCTTGGTATGTTTATACCACATTTTCTTTATCCATTTATCCACTGATGGACATTTAGGTTGCTTCCATTTCTTGGCTACTGTGAACAATGATGCAATGAACGTGGGTAGGCAAATATCTCTCTGATATCCTGTTTTCAATTATTTTTGGCTATATACTCAGAAGTGGGATTGCTGGATCATACGGTGGTTCTATTTTTAATTTTTTGAGGAACCTCCATACTATTCTTGATAATGGCAGCATCATTTCATATTCTCACCAACAGTGCCTGAGAGTTCCAGTTTCTCCACATTCTCACCCCTTCTTACCCATTTTAAAGTCTACCATTCAGTAGGGTTAAGTACATTCACATTGTTATACAGCCAATCTTCAGAACTTTTTCATTTTGCAAAAGGCTTAAACCACTTGCATTAGGTAAACAACTTGGGTTGGCTTGCAAGAGCCCTAGTTTGTGTGCTTTTACCCCCTCCCCCAAAGTGAAGTGCTCCCGTATCTTGGAGAAAGAAAAAGTGAGACAAGTTCCTTCTCCCTCTCAAGTGAACCAACACAGAAGAATATTCTTAGTTTGTACAGTGGGCAGATGTTGTGGTGACTAGAAAAAACTATATCCTAGGACTTGTGATAATGTTCCAGAGAGGTCTGGGGACACCTTAAGGTGCTTTGGTGGGAGGGACAGATAATAGCCCAGAGTGCTAAGAAGTGTGGGATTACATACGTGAACTTCTGCTCCCTCTTACTGACATGTAGAACTGTCACTTAAGCCTAACAAAAGTAAATCTTCCTTCCTTAGCCAAGTGGCTCCACACCTAGCATCTTCTGGGGGCACTTATTAAATGTACAGATGCCCTGGCCTTGTTCTTTCTTTTCAGGATGGGGGATTCTTCAACAGGACATGTCTCAGGTCCAGATAAACCATTCCCAAATGCAAAAGTTGAAGCAACTGTTTGCCTTTCCCACAGGAACCTTGGCACCTCTCACCAACTTCACAGGTCAGGAGAGGGGTGCTTTTGAGAGCACGTGATGTATTATTCCCTTTGCATTTTCTTTTCTTTTCCTTCACAGGATGGCTGCTGAAGGTCACGTCATGAACAGGATGTGTGTCATAATATATAGGGTTCTTCCCAGGAAAAGGAGGTAGTTGGGGGAAATGAGTGCTTGGCTTGGTAATTTCAGAAGTCCTGATTTGTCAAAGCCAAGAATAGCCTTGTAATAATAAAAGGAAAAAATTGCTTGAGATTCCAAAGGGAGTCATGATTTAGCAATAGCCTCGAGGGAAAATTAGGGTCTATGTATGATGGCACTGCTCTTTCCTGCTGCCTCCACAGAGACGATTACTCATTTGTAATTTATTAGCTAATTATGCATGGGCAAAGGAATATGAATCACTTCATTTAGATGATAGCAATTAACGAGGGGTTGCTGGAGTTCTTTCTGCTGGGGTTCTGGGTATGTTTAGGCAACACAGATGATGCCAGGGCCAGCACACCCCTGGAGAGGAAATATTCAATTTCTCCTGCCCCTACTGGGCTACCAAATAGGCTTCTGCCCTAACTCCCAAGACCTCTCCTGACTATACCACTTCCTTATGCCTTCACCACCTACAGACTCTATGGCTTTTGACAAATCACCTTATTTCTCTGGACCCCATCTGTAGATTGGAACCATTCACTCATTTCACTTGCACACAGTAGGCTGACTGGATGGACAGAAATGTTAGACCATGAAGTTGGAACCACTGGCTGTTTGGTTTACTCCTAACACCCCACAGGGTTAAGGGAATACCAGCCCTTAGGACCTAGAGACTCTGCCTGCCACAGAAATGCACTGCATGTGTGCACATGGGTATGGGATGTTCTTTGTATCATAGCATTTATTAGCAAAGGACAGCACAATCTCAGTGTCCAATAATAGGGGAATAGCTAATAAAATGTGGTATATTCAAAAGCTGAGTACTACCAGCCAGTTATAAGGACTGACCTAGATCACTATATGTCAACATGGATGGTGGCATGGGTAGTGAATAATATATCCAGGGAACCTTGTTTATGCCAAAAGTTGATATAAATAATATTACATGTTTTATGCGGAAAAATATCTATATGTTAATCTACTTGTCTATTTGTCTGTCTATCTATCTATTTATCTATCTATCTATCCATCTGTCATCTATCTTCTGATAAAGGATAAAAAAGGTCTAGAATAACACGTCAAATTAATAGCTTAATAGCATCAGAACTTCATGGAAAAAGTACCTAAGACCACTTGCTCTGCAATCTCAACTTACTGATAGTGAGCAGGTTTGGGAGATTGAAAAAGAAGACCAATTTTATTGGAATGTTCTAATTTTTAAAGGTTGTTGTTAGGTAGCTATCAACATGCGATGCCCTCACTTGCATGAGGTGCTCTGCTCTGTGCCCTGGCAGCTCCTCCTGTCCACTGCCACCCTGCCTGGCCTCTCCCTCCCTCAAGACTGCCCCTCTCTTTATCCTAAGATAGATTTTAATAAAGTTGCTGCATGTGGAAGAGGATTATGGGCTCATCTGATTTCTGCTATTTGAAGTCCTGGGGGAAGGAAAGCTTTGTTTAACTCAATTCATAACACTATTAATCCAACCATAAACTTTCCAATGACTTGAAAGAAGAGAAGAGAATTCATTACAGTGCATCTCTAAGTGGCAAATCCTGCATCTCACATGCCAGCAGGTGAGACTCTCTGGAGCCCTGGCAGCTCCCTGTCTCTCTGAAGGTCATTCTCAGAAACGGCAATTTCCAGCACTGACTGGGTTTCACAGGGCTCATGCTGAATCTCTCTCCTGCTCTACACTTCACAGTGGGGTAACTGGGGCCCAGAGAGGTTGTGTCAGTTGTCCAAGAACACAAAGCTAATGATCCAATTCAACACTCCTGATTTTATGTCAAGGAATCTACATGTTGTAAAAACAGTTTTAAAGAACTAGGTTTACATGCAATCATTCTACTTCTGGAAGTCTAACGTCGCTTAAAAATAATTCTAAATATGGAAAAAGCTATATTCCTAACATGTTTATTGCAGTATAATTTATGATGTAACTTATTTTTCTCTTTTTCTACATCCAGGATGAAAGAATCATATAATGTAATATCTTGAGTCAAACTAAAAGTGTACCTCTAGAAAAAAGGCCTCTTAACAATAACTCAATGTATTATTATGCAACAATTAAAAATGCTTCATGTCCTTCGCCCACTTTTTGATGGGGTTGTTTGTTTTTCTCTTGTAAATTTAAGTTTTCAAAAGAAGATATTATGCAGCCAAGCATTAGAGTGGAATTCATTAAAAAGTCAGGAAACAACAGATGCTGGGGAGGATGTGGAGA
Organism: Cebus imitator; assembly: GCF_001604975.1. Taxonomy (NCBI): domain Eukaryota; kingdom Metazoa; phylum Chordata; class Mammalia; order Primates; family Cebidae; genus Cebus; species Cebus imitator. The sequence continues at coordinate 6,927,943 of NW_016107378.1, read as the reverse complement.
AATAGAAATGCTCTTACATTGTTGGTGGGAGTATAAATTAGTTTAACCATTGTGGAGGACAGTGTGGTGATTCCTCAAGGATCTAGACCTAGAAATACCATTTGAACCAGCAATCTCATTACTGAATATACACCCAAAGGATTATAAATCGCTCTACCACAAAGACACATGCACACGTATGTTCATTATGGCACTGTTCACAACAGCAAAGACTTGGAACCAACCCAAATGACCATCAATGATAGACTGGATGAAGAAAATGTGGCACATATACACCATGGGATACTATGCAGCCATAAAAAATGAGTTCATGTCCTTTGCAGAATGTGGATGAAATTGGAAACCATCATTCTCAGAAAACTAACACAAGAACAGAACACCAAACACCACATGTTCTCACTCATAGGTGGGAGTTGAACAGTAACAACACATGGACACAGGGAGGGGAACATCACACACCAGGGCCTATCAGGGGGTTGAGGGTAGGGGGAGGAATGGCATTAGGAAAAATACCTAATGTAGATGATGGATTGATGGGTGCAGCAACCCCATGACACATGTATACCTGTGTAACAAACTTGCACATTCTGCGCTTGTATCCCAGAACACTCACTCACATCAATAATAACTACAATATGCTGAGCAAAAAACAGCAGGGTGAAAATTGTGTGTATAAAATTGTTTGATTATAACTTTATGAAAATATATGTATAGGAAGAAACACTGAAAGGAATAGAGCAAACTGTGTTATGAGGGCTTGTCAATTTCCCATGCATTTAACATGTGACTGAAATGTGCTGTGAAATGTTATAGTGGGATTATAATACTTCCCTGTTTTGTTTCTGTTCTCCCCAGATGTTTTATAATGCACTCATGCTATTTTTCAGTCAACACATTTCGATTTTTAGAAAGTGGCTTTGTCTTAGGTAAGGATCCCTGTGAAATGAGAGAGAGTGAGAGGAATTTGCATGTAGAAGTTTGTTAAGATCAGCGCTCATGTTCAACACCTGTGAGGGGTGAGGAGCGCTGGCTTGGGCAGACAGAGAAGTTAGTTTGCAATGCACTGGCCATAAAGGCCTTAGTTGATCCCATGGAAGCTTTGTAACAGGGATGGTCTCCAGAATGTCCTGAACCACGTACCTGCCCACATAGTGGTTTAAGTTTCACAGGGCATTCTAAAGTGGCAGTGAATTAGTGAATTGTATGGCTTCAGAGTTCAGGATTAGGTACCAGAAAGGCTGGGTTTTAATCTGTCTCCCCTGTTTATAAGCTGTGAGAACTAGAGTGTGTTTTTCCCTGCCTTGTCATATTTTTCCTTCCTTAATTTTTTTCCTTAATTTTTCCTTTGGTTTTTTTTGAGATGGAGTCTCATTCTGCTGCCTAGTATGCAGTGCAGTGACCCAATCATGGCTCACTGTAACCTTGAACTCCTGGGCTCAAGCGATTCTCCTGCCTTAGCCTCCCAACTAGCTTGGACTACAAGCATGGGCCACTATGCCTGACCCGTTTTTTATGTCTTGTAGAGATGGAGGTCTCACTGTGTGTCTTAGGGTGGTCTTTAACTCATGGGGGATCCTCTCACCTCAGGTTCACAAAGCACTGGGTTTATAGGCCTGAGCCACCATGCCCTGCCAGAATTTTAAAATAAGTTTTAAATGTAAATGTAACAATAACATATGATAAAAATAAATCAGACGCCATAAGAAGATAAACCATGGAAACTATATACCTCTCTCTCCTTCCACACCCCTTCGGAATTTCATTCCCCGAGGAAATTGCTGTTAATAATTTCTTGTGGTCTCTACCAACCCACAGATACATGTATTTTAAAAATGTATACAAATGGAGTTATAATATATGTGCAGTCCATATTAAGCCCTTCATCTTAATGTTTGATAGATGTCTACCTGTTAGTGTCTATAGAACTATTTGATCTCTTTTAATGGAGGCAGTACTAATTCTAATTCTTTTAAATGCTACCATTAACTTCTAATTCTCTTAAATTTTTCTGTTTGAGTCAATTTCTATCTAATCTGTCTAAGATACTGTATTTTACTACCAAGCTCTTCGTGGATATTTCAATGCTGTGATGAACATCTTTGAATGTGTATCTTTAAGAACACCTACTTAGGATAAACTCCTAAAGCTAATCTTATTTTAAAGCCCTCCATGGGAATTTAAAAAAATAAATTTCCTTTTTCATGTGTTTCTACCCCTAAGATGAGGAAATATTTTGTTGGAGACAATCAAAGTCTCTTGCTGAGTAGGGAGTGATGTGGTTTTGATCATGCTGGTGCCGTGAGGAAATGTGTGCTGAGTGCCATCCCAGCGGGAGTTCAGAAGGAAGGATGATATGGGCAACTCCAAGAGCTGCTCATTCGCAGGTAGCAGTTGACCTCTGCTCCTGTACTCTAGACTTGGAAGGATTTAAGTGCATGTGGTGGCTTATTACAAGCCCATTATCCTAAATTATGAGAAGCCCTTTGCCTCTCAGTGCCTGTGTATGGCAGTAGGTGTGTCGTGGATGTACTTTTTCTAGCCATTTGGAAGGCAGGTCACTGAGTGGCAGCAGTGCCAACCTCCTCTCGCATAGAGGGTGTGTGGTAAGTATGAGACCGAGGGCAGGTGTCATGGCATAAAGTAATGACTATAGGTAATACGCACTGACTACTTACTATATGCCAGATGCTGCTTTAAGAGCTTTAAGTAATTAACTTATTTAATTCTTAGAACAAACCCATAGAAGGTACACTTTTTATCTACATATTATATGAAGGAACTATAATAGTTATTGGTGCTGTTTGGCATATTTTTCTGGTTTTTCTTCCAAGTATACCGTAAATTTATAGTTTCCCATTCACCTTGAAGTTAGGTATGGCCATGTGACTTGTTTTGACCAATGGAGTGTGAGTATAAGTGGCATGCATCTCTTCCAGGTAGCAGCTTTAAGAACCAGCCTGTGGCCGGGCGCGGTGGCTCATGCCTGTAATCCCAGCACTTTGGGAGGCCGACGCGGGCCGATCACGAGGTCAAGAGATCGAGACCATCCTGGCCAACATGGTGAAACCCCGTCTCTACTAAAAATACAAAAATTAGCTGGGCTTGGTGGCGTGCACCTGTAGTCCCAGCTACTCGGGAGGCTGAGGCAGGAGAATTGCTTGAACCTGGGAGGCGGAGGTTGCAGTGAGCCAAGATCGTGCCACTGCACTACAGCCTGGCGACAGAACGAGGCTCTGTCTCCAAAAAAAATCACAGAGGTAAAGTTAGTTTCTCAAGGTTACACTGTTAAGTGAAAGAACCAGGGTTTGGACTCTGACACTCTGTCTGCAGAGTCTACCTGTCTCCCACATTCGTACATAGGTACCTAGCTAGTGGCTCCAAATTGGAGCTTAAGGAGCAGAATCAAAAGTGCTCTCGAAAATTCGGAGTGTGTTTGGGAGTAGGAGCCTAGAAGGTCAGGTTGACAGGGATTTCATTATCTGGGCTTAATGAGTGACAAAGACTCAACTCTAACTGGTGTTAAACACACACACACACCCACACACATATTTTTGAGGGTGTTCATATGTCTGAACAATCTATGAGTAGAATTGGCTTAAGAACAAGGGGCTCAGAAAACGTCCTCAGGACACTATCACTTCACTCTGCTTTCATTTGTGTTGGCTTCAGTCCTAGGCAGCCCCCCCTTTAGTGGGGCAAAAATTCCATCTTTTAGCTTAGCACCCCAATGGGGTTGCATTTTGTCCTGACTACATCACAGTGTAGTTAAGGACTGGGTGAAATGTGTGTGAAGGTGATTGTGAGGGAAAGAAGCATAAATGTCCAATGTTTAGCTGATTGGAACTAGCTGATGAGAGTTTAAATGCTTCCTCTTTCATGGGGAGAATTTAAAATACTGAAGGGAGACCCTGCTGCAGAGATCAGAGTGAGGGACCAGCACACAAAGCCCAGTGGGATGATCACGTCCAGCCCGAGAGGCAGGACCCAGCACCCGTGGGCAAGGCTGCAGCAATAAGCATGAATTTGGGGGTTGCATGGCAGCTGGTTCAAGCCCTGCTTTCTGTGTAGGGTAAACACAGTTAGGCTCCCATATTGGGCTCCTCCTTCTCTAGAATTTGTTCTCAATCCCCAAGGGGTGCCCTCCAATGTACATGTCCATATGGCATTAGTCAAGGTCGAGGTGGATGTGTGATTAGGTCTCGGTGGGGGTGCAGAAGGATGACCAAGCTGAGCTGATCAGATTCCTTCTCCTGGAAACATGACACTTGGAACTGAGACTCAGAAACTCGGGCACAATCATTCTTTTATTTGTAGAATTTTATCGAGCACCTGCTACATGTCTGATATTGTTCTACATATTGGGGATTCAGACCTCTTCATGCCAACATAGATTTTAAACAAACAAGCACACAAGTAAATGCAAACAGTTTCAGATGATAACTGCTATCAAGGAAATAAAACAGGGAAATGTGTACATAGTGCAAGAATGACCAGGTGATCAGGGAAGACTTCTTGGAGAAGGTACATGGAAGCTAAGACCTAAATGAGGACTTAGTCATGGGAAGAAGTGGGGAAAGGAGTTTCAGGACAAAGGGGAAGAAAACACCCTAAGGTGGGAACACATGGCATTACATAGTGTTAGAAGCAGGTCTGGCATGGCTGGAGGGTGGTGAGCCAGGGAGACAGTGTTATGCCATGAATCTGGAGGGGCAGGCAGTACTGGATCTCATGGGACCTTGTTGGCCATAGCAAAATGTTTACCTTTTGTCCTACGGGCTCTCAGCAGTCGGAGCTGAGTCCTGGTAAGGCCAGAGCCTTATGCAGAAGGACTGTGGCCTCCACCGAGATCCTGGGAGCTGTCCAGCGTTCTGCCTTCCAGAGGTTGGGCTCCTCAGCGTGTCTGACAGGGCGAACCAAGTCCCTTCGGCTCTCCGTATCCTCCATCAGACGACCTTCATTTAGGGGAAGTGTCAGCCAGGTCTGGCTTCTGCAGGAGCCAACTTATTCTTCCTTCTGCTGAAAACATATCATCTAGTGAACAAAGGCATCTTTGGTCAGGTTCCCTGAAATTAGAGCCTGGGACAGGAATTCTCATGCAAGAGATTTATCTAGGGGGCATGCTCAGAAGAAACAGGTAGGGAAATGAGAAAGGCAGGATGGGGCAGGTGAAGAAGAAGAGTTGTCGTTCCAGCTGACAGGGAGCCTCAGCTTGGTCCTTCCAAGAGGTCCTGGAACGTGCATGGCCACACAGAATTGTGACTTTCGAACCCCTGTGCCAGGCACTGCTCACAGGCCCCCTGTAGGGCACAGATGTGGTTAAGACTAATTCCTCTGGCTTCTTCAGGCAAGGTGGTTCCCATCAGTCAAGGAAAACCCTCCAAATCAGGGTACATCTGTGAGCCCTTAGCACCCCAAACTTGCAGGGTATATGGTTGTTAACTGGCCCAGTAATGGGGATGTGGGTGGGGCTCCAACAACATCTTATATAAGGAGAATGGCATGTTTCCTTGCAGGGAAGCTTGAGGCTGGGCCAAATGCGCAAGCAACTGTAGAAGAGGTACCCCAGACCCAGGCTTTAGAGGCCAGCTGATACTTGGACTCTACCCATTTGTGAGCTGGAGATGATACTGGGCTTGCTGGCCCAGTAAGGACTGGGGGATGAAAGTAGCCCATGACTTGTGTCAAGGGCTCTAAAAATGACTCCACTTATGCCCAGCCTATTATGGTATGGGGATCACTCTCCCCATTTTACAAATGGAGAAGCAGAGGTTCACAGAAGTGGTGTGGCTGGCCTAAAGTCACACTTTTAGTTGACAGGAGAACCAGAACTTGAATTCAACAAGCTTTGGAGCAGGAGTGACTGTGTCTACAGGAGTGGGGCTGGAGAAAGATAAGAAAGAAGAGTGGCCTCATTTGATGAGGTCCTCTGGGGCCAACCTTGTGCTGGCCCAACTTCCAATCCACCTGGAAGGGCCTTCCACACTGCAGTTTCTCACTTATCATGTTCTTATTTCTCTTCATCTCAGCCGAGGCACCATATTACCTTTCCTTCCAGCTCTTGCAGATGCCACTTATGTCTTCCCACCCCATTGTACATCCAGAGCATGTAAAGTGCATGACGGTGGGCACAGTGGGAGCCCTGGCTCACCACTCATTTCCATCAGCGTCCTCTGAGACCTTGGCCGTGACCGTAAGCCACATGCCTGGAGGGTTTGAGCTGGTGGCTGGCGTGGGGGTGGTACAGAGCTTTCTGTTAGTATATTACTTGCACAATTTTTTGCCATATCTTCTTAAAGCTTGGGATATCCTTTAATTGCTTTTTAAAATATGACTCATATTTAGAAACTAAATACATTTATTTTAAGAACAAACTTGTGACCACCACCATAAATAGAAAACAGCATTCACTTGCCGTAACTCCATAACTTAGAAAAGTACTAAAATGCATAACGATTAAAATTATTTTGGAGACCAGCTATATTATATGTTTGACATTTTGGAGAAACATTGGCTAGTTGAAAGAGCACTGGATTAGAGGTCAGGAAATTATATTCTGTTTCAAGCTCTTCTACCAACACAACAACAAGAGTATTTAACAATTACTTAGCATATATTATGGGGCAAGCATTGTGGTAAGAACTTTCCAGGAATCATTTTGTTTAATTTTCATGTTTTAATTAGGGGTCCCAAGAAGCAGACTCTGGAATAAGGATTCATGGGCAGGTGATATTTTAAGAAACTTCTTTCAGGAGAAACAGGAGGTAAGTGGAAAACTCCAGGGTATGACTGGTTTTAGGGAGCTGGTACAGAAGGTATTATAGGCATGGAATATTTCCTATTCTCCTCAAGTTATAGTAAAAAGGCATTTCATCAGTCAGGCATCTTTTGATTGTGACAGAGATCCAAGTCAGTATGTCTTAATCCAGGGTAATGTATTGCCTCAGCTTGACTAAAAATTCTGAGTATCTTCAGGCACTTGGCTGCATTCACTTGTCAAACAACATCCTCAGAGCTCTGCTTTCATCTCTCATCTCTGCTGTGGGTGTGTTGGCTTCTCCCACCATGCAGGCTCTCCTCACATCATGACTCCAGGCTTCAACATGCTCATTGTCCAGAGCAGAGGAGAGAACCTCTTTTGCGTGGTTCTTAAAAAGCTCTGATGAAGGCTCACATTGGTCCAGTTTAAGTCACATGCCTATTCTTGACGTTATCACTGTGGCCAGGAAATGGGGTGCTCTGATTAGCTAGACTTGGCCACACATCTTGGATGCTGAGGAGTGGGGAGGAGGCAGCCGCATATGAACCCCATGGACTGAGATTGGGACATGAAGGCCCATCTACAAGAGAAGCTTGCCAGTAGAAAACAAATGTCCATTTCCACCTGTCTGCATGCCAGGTTTGCTCTGCAGGTCAGGGGAGAAGTGCAGAGGACAGCAATGAACAGAACACTTTCAAATGTGCTGACGGTGGTCTGAGAGGGGGTTCCCACTGGCAGCTCAGAATGCAATCAACTGGCTGCTTTTGCCAACTCCAGCATCTGTCATATTTCATCTTCTTTTAAATAACTTTAAGGATATGAAAGTCATAAAACCAAACCCAGGTTGGGTTAGAAGTCGCCAGCTGCTCTGAATGGAGGGCTATCACTATTTGACTGTTTACCCTGCCTCACATTTGCATGGCCCCCAGTGAAGCTGAGCACAACCCCAGCAAATATTAGTCAAATGAGGCTCATGAGTCCAAGTGGAAATAAATCACAACTGCTCACCCACCCCCAGGATGTACCCAAAATAAAAAAAAGTACAGTGGAGATTACCTTCTTCATAATTGTTATATATTTTGTTGACCTCACAGCAGCTAAAGTTGGCTTTCAAAGGAAAAAATATTGTTGCTGTGCAGCAGAGAAACATTTTAATGAACACCACAGGGTTTACTGATCACTGTTAATGAGTGAAGAACGAGTGTCCTGCAGAAACCTTCTGTCTATCTTTAGAAAGCAGTCCTGGATGATGGAGGGGCAGACAGCGATGGAGCAGACACGTGTCTGCAAACTAGGAAACAAATCCATCATGTCTTTAATGCCGCCTGTAATAGACAATTCAGGAGCCAGCCAAAACTCGTTTGCATCTTTATTTGTGCCTTCTTCAATCAATAGCAGCAGGTAAACCAGAATTTGCTGACTTATATAAAGGGTTACAACAGCAATATTCAAAGAAATGAAACTCAACAAAGATATTTCAATCTTTTCAGGTCCTTCATAAGCCATTGTTGTTTGGAGGTTGCCTGATGGGAAAGGTTCATTCTCGTTGGTGTACTTTCTGTAGGGTGTGTGTGTGTGTGCATAGTGTGTGTAAATGTGTGCACACCCATGTGTTTGAGTACCCGCATATGAGCAGGGTCTCGGTCTGAGCAGGGCTGGGGAGCAATTGTGCCATACAAAGTCACCTGCCCATGCTCCTGAAATCAATTGGAGGCCTCAAGAAGTAAGGAGCAATTTAATATAGCCAGCTTCTTCATTTCTAGAAATGGCAACACTCTCCTTGTTAGCTTATTAAAATTAAGAGCAGGGAAAAGAACAGTCTATTAACTACACGTAATAAATGACACAAAATATGCTTCTGTTTTATTTTAGAATGGAAGGGAATGAGGGTGACAGAAACAGATAGAAAAAGACACACGTAGATATGCACTTAAAATTAGCAAAGAATTACAGACAGGTGAGGAAGCAGTAACACAGTGACTCATTGAATGTTGTGAAGGGCAAAGGACTTTACACTGCCCCCTGTATTAATGTGTTCCTCAGTGGGGCAGATGCTGTTTGTGTCTGCTTTACCCAGACGATGACACTGAGGTTTAGGAAGGCTGAGACACTCAAAACCACACTGCTAGGAAGCAGCAGGGCTGTAATCTGACTCCAGGCAGTTTGACTGCAAGGTCTCTGCCCTGTAGCACCTGGGAGTCCCAAATATTGTTGTCCAAAGGGGTGTGTGTGTTTGTGTGTGTGTGTGTGTGTGTGTTTGATTATGCATCTTTTGTTTTGAATGGGTAGTATACTGACATAGCACAGAAATCAAAATGGCATAAGAAGATGACAGTGAAGAATTACCCTCCCCTTACCCTGTCTACATGTGATGTGTGCTCTGTTCCTGGACACACCTGTGCCAACGTTGCCATTTGGCTCCTCTAGGTCCACCACTGCCCCTCCCTGCAGCCTTGGCAAGCCTTGCCACACTCTCCCCAGTCCTGGACACCTGTCCCCGCTTTCTTCTGCCTCCCAGTCTGCTGCACCACATCATGTTGGGTCCCTTGGTGCCCTCACATGCTTTGCTGGCCAGGAAAGAGTTTTTTTTTTTTTTTTTTTTTCTATTCTTTTTTTTTTTTTTTTTTTTCCCCAGGGTGGTGGGCTTGGTGTCTTTAACACCTTTATAGTACTTGTTAATGTCTCTTTTATAACAAAGAGGAAAGAGCTCTTGGGTGCAGAGTTTCTCATCACTAACATTTAACTGGAATTGAACAACTCTGGAGTATTCAAACATGCATTTTTCTGTTTTCCCTCTTTCATTTGTGGCAGACAATACTGGTTTCCCTGTACAAAAAGTGAAACAGAGTTACTGTGTGAAATGCATTTTTTAAAAACTCAAGATAATTTCAGATGAGATTGGGCATGTTCAAGATGGTATGGCAGTAGACCCAAGATCATTTCAAAGAAAAATATTAATAGTCATACAGGTGGTACAAAGAAGTGCCAGGATGATGAATTTGGCAGGCCAAGAGCTAAAGGTGGAGAAACACTGCCTTCAGCTTTACAGCTAGGAGCCAGGTTCACATGGGCCCATGCTTGAGAAGCCTTCTTCAATCCCTCCCGTGCTGCATCAGCCACCGCTTCCTCTGCACCTTAAGTGCATTTAACTCATGCAGCGAGTGTTATTATTGGCTCTATTTGCTTCCACCGGAGTCTGAGTCTTTTTATCCCTGTCAGACCTCTCAGTTCTTTCAATCCTTATTCAAATGACATGGTTTTGGATCCTTCTCCATCTTAGACACCCTCTTGTGGATAAAGATGATTTCATCAATGTTCTTCAGAAATCTGATACTTCAATTGTAGCGCCTGTGGTCTGGTACTTCACTTCTGTTGATATAACCCAAGGGTGTGTGTGTGTGTGTGTGTGTGTGTGTGTGTGTGTGTGTAAGACAGAGAAACAGAGAAACATTTTTCCTCCAATAAAATGGCCTCATGTTATACAAATTGTTTCATAACTTGGTTTTTTCTCACTTAATCACACATCACAAACATCTTTTCAAAGCAATAAATATATATCTGCTCTATCTTTGTTAATCGCTACATAATAGCCTATTGATGGGTGCGTCATGATTTACTTAAACAGTAATTTAGATTTTTCCGAAGTTCCCCCAACTACAAACCACTCTAATAAGCCCAAGCCAGAATTTGTGACAGACTATTGTCATTATCTCCTGGGATCTGTTTCGGCTACTGTCCACTGTATGTGTGGCCTCTGTGCTGGAAGCTGTTGGGGAGGCTGGCAAGGAGCAGTAGACAGATTATCACAGTACTGGGTGCTGGAGGGTGTTTCTTGAGATGTGTTGAAATGTTCTGGGAGCAGGAAGGAAACTGTGGCTAATTCTGTCTCAGAAAGGTTGAAGATGGCTTCACATTGGCGGGGATACTTAATTCAGGCTTTGAAGAATAAGTGGGAATCCAGTTTTGAAAGACCAAATTGAGCCATTGGCTCAACTGAAGCCACTCTGGACATCCCATTGAATCTAGGATCAAGCTCCTGAACAACTCAGATCACCTGAAATGGTTCAGGTCCTTGCCCTGTGACTTCCAAAAAAAAAAAAAAAAAAAAAAAGACTGGCCCCTTGGCCATTTTTACCTGTTCCTGGACACTGGAGTCCTGACTTTTCAGTGTTCAAGGATCTTAGGGGCAAATCGAAGTCCAGGTAGATGTAATCGCTGAAACTTCATCACAACAAACCAGAGGATATGGAACCAGCTTTTACGAACCCCTCTCACTCCCAGCCAGGTAACTGTGTGTAATCTCCCCCCAGATCCACATGACTGGTTCTGGCTGGTTAGGATGACTGACAGGTCACTTATTACTCCTGTCTGCCTCTACCTGGCCCCTCAAGAGGCTTTTATTAGCCCCGCAACTGGGTGAGTTTGAGCTTGGAAAACACCTCTCCTTGAGGCAGTCTCAAGATGATGTTTTCTCTCTTGAAATAACGGGCATGTTTATTGTTTTTGAAAGAAAGAAAAATCTCATAATTGAGGTAAGAGGAATATGCTTCTGGGTTTCCTAACGTGTGCCTATGGAGCAGGGAGGCAGTTCTGCCACCGGAGGGACCGCAGTTCTGAATGAGTGCTGTCCTGCCGTTATAACTCACTCCAGCAGGATGCACACGCCACAGCCCCCATTTGTTAAAATGCCTACCTAATGGTTATGGAAAATGCACTTGCAAATTGACACCTCATTGGGTTGAAAAGCTCTTAAAATTCTGGAATGTCATCACAAGCCTCACTTCTCCTAATGAAATAATGCCTTCCTAGAGAAAACATCCTGCACAAACCCCCATCACTGCCAAGGAGAAAGTCGGACGGAGAGGGTTTTCAGCAAATTGACAAACTAAGCTAAAGTTTATTTAATTTAATTTCAAAAAGGATAGATCTGGAAATAACATTGCTGGTTTCACGTGCTGGAAAAATCGATGCTACGATTTTTTACCTTCTTCCTTTCTACTCCCTTGCCAGGGGCTGGTGTAGTAAGTCATTAGGACTGGTAAAGCAAACAAGCAGCCCGCCGGCCTCTCCAGTTTCTCATCTCAACCCCAGGGGCTCTGATGATGGACAGGCTTGAGGACTCCAGCTCTTCTTTCAACCAGCAGCTCACATTTACCCTGGGCAGGGTCTCCCCACCCCAAGGAAATATTAATAGCATAGTGTTTACCACTTCTCTGGATCAGCTACTGTTCCAAGTGGTTTATGTGCATGATTTCAATGGATCCTCACTACTCTCTGAAAAAGGTACTTTTTTAAAAAAATCCCTGTTTCATAGATAGGGAAACGGAGGCTTAGAGGAGTCAAATCATTCACACAGGTGGCAGATCTAGCACAGAAGGAGTCAGGATCTGAATCCAGGCGGTTCAGTTTCAGAACTCAGCTGCGAGCAGATGAAGAAAGCAGGTGGAGGTCTGCTGCCAGTTCACTGTGCGCTCCTCCTGGGCAAGAGATGGAAGAGAAGGGCTGTAGACCCAGCTGTCCTCAACTTTCTTCAGATGAATTTTTCAGGCAAATGCTGTTCTTTGTGCTTTTGTTTGGGTAAAAACCCCGCCTTTCGAGGAAATCTTCCTTTGTCCCTAGGTTAGCCTATGGAGGCTGGAAGCGCCTCTGTTCCCCCCAGAGCTCTCCATCTCCAAGACAACCACCAGGCTGAGAGGAGAAACTCCCAGGCTGCAGGGTGGCAATGTCCAGGCACAAAGCTGCTCATGGGCCCAGGGCTAGGAGCCTCCACAGGCATCTGCCTCACTCCCTGACTTCAGTTTGTCACAAAGAATCCCTGAGATGAGTGAAGTCTTGAATCCAGCCTCAGCTTTGAGCATTGTTTGGAAGGTGGCAAGAGTCAGTTCAAGGAAAATCAATCTGTCAAACGAGCAATACACAACACCAATTGCTCAATATATCCAGTAATTGATGAATCTGTCAATGTTTAGTTTTACTCCTGCCTCTGCCCCAGGGGCTGTCAAATCACACCTTAACCTGGGCCTAAGGCAGCCCTTTTTAGCTGTTTTCCTTCCAAAAGGGAGAACAGACACAGACACCTGCAACCATTGAAAGACATGATGTGCTTAAGGGGAAGCCCGTTTGTATTTAAAAACAGCAGCAGGATTCAGGGAAAATCATAATTTTTCTTAACAAAACCTCAGTGAATTTAGTGAATCAGTAATTTGATGAGTTGAGGGAGGACCATTTTGTCCTCAGTTCCTTGGGTAGTTACTTTCACATGCCTTTGACAAAAGTGTCCCAGCAATGACCAACCTGCCTCTGATGTCACCTGGACAAGGCTCCTTCTTGACCTCTTTCATTTGAGCACCTGCAGTGCCAGAGAACTAACCATCCAATTGTTGGAGGTTGTGATGTTTAGAAAGTGACTTCCTCAAGTCAGCTGATATCCATCTCTCTGGAGCTTAAACACATCCTACAAAGTTCTGCCTTTAGAGGCCCATGGAACTTTTTATATGTGAGAAACCACTCAAGAGTCCACTACAGAGCAGCATGAAAATAATTAACCTTCACCCAAGCAATACATGCATGTGGCTAAAAATAACTGACCCATCAACTGCGTTGACCATGAAAAACAATAATGCCCAATCTCTCCCTTCATTTTTCCAAGCTCTGCTCCCCAGAGGGAGTCACTTTTATTTAAGGAAAATTTTAATTGAAATATAACCTACAAACAGAAAAATGCACATATATCATGGGTATGTGCCGATGATTTTCTCGAAGTGAACGGTCTTTAACCAGCACCCAGATCAAGAAGTGGAGGAATGCTGCACCCCAGAAGCCACCTCCCTCCTTCCAAAGTCAGCCACTATTTTGACTTCTTACATCATATAGTAACTAAGAAGCCGATTTAAAACTTTCTGTCTTTAGTTCCCCTGATGGTTACTTCCACATGTCTAAATGATGTAATTACAGTTGTTCTTGATTGATCAGTTCTTAGACACTGTCTTTTGACTTTCTCCCATAATGTAACACTTAGTTTCCCCATAGCAGCCCTCATATTCCAGCTTTTTTTCTCCAAATAGAATTAAATCATGGGTTTCAGTTCCCCATTAGTCATCTATGCAGCTTCAGCCTCATTTTAAAACTTTCTTTCATCCTCCATCGACAATAGAATTTGCCTCCTCATTCCCTCTTGGTCCCCACAACCTTTCCAAGTGCTCTATGTCTTTTATTTTGTTAAATTCGATAAAATTTGCATTTTGTTTTGTAACTATAGGTAACCCTGTGGGGTTTGCCTATAGGTTGATCTAAAATATTAAACACCAAAAATAGTGTTTGGGAGATTTTTATAATGTTGTTCATTGCAGAATCAAGCAGCATCCTTGGATTATAGATTCGTCTCTGTGATTTCAATGTCATGCCTCTTGTGCCACTAAATATTCTTAGAGTCTGCAGCACCATTGTACCTATTTGCACATTCTTCCTGTAGTGACTGCAAGAGGGAGGGACTCATGAGTATCAAGGAGATGGCCTGAAGCCTTTGGTTTTAGCAATACCAGGGTAAAACTCACATATTTTGTCCAGATTCGTGGCAGTCTTGTGTTCTGTTCTGATTAGAATCAACCCTGATTGGAGTGTTTGCTTTTGAGCCAAGATTTCTGAAGGGCTGGTGCTCAAATGAGAGGCAACATTTAGGATGACTTAAATTCTTGGGCGGACAATGTCAAAAGTCTATGTGTTCTTAATTGCAGGTAGTCATAAAATCGGGAGCTAACTGATTTATGTCAGCACTCAGTTTTAAGAGAAGGACGGCCCTGAGTGAAAAATACAGTATGTGAAGTGGTTTAATTTTTTTTGGATTACCCTTTACCAGGTAGCGTGTAATTGTATTAGTAATCGGAGTCCTTCAAGCAGAATCTCAAACAAAGGATTAGCGGGAAGGAAGATGGAAGAATGCTGACTTCACAATAACTCACCGCCTTCCTAACGTGATTATATAAATAAATTCAGGCAATATTTTCCAAGACGCTGGAGCCTGATTGTAAAGGCGTGAGGGGGCCCGGGGCCTCTGCATGGCCCCTGGTTGGCGGGCAGTAACTGATTGCTGTGGTTGCGAAGGGCAGTCCCCAGGTGGTGAAATATCCAATATCTCTGAATTATCTGTCAGCACTCAGAAATTATTGAAGCCGTGCAGACTTCTCCAGTGGGGAGCAGGAACATCTTGGCTTCATTTGGCTAAACAATGGGGCTAAAATGGAAACGCCCCTGCTGTGACCTCCCCCCAGCCCATTGAGGTCATTCAGCTAGCTGTCAGCCATGGGAGCCGTGCACGGCTGGCTCTGGACACTGCTAACTTCTTGACCCCTGCAGCCAAGGAGGCCTTGGAGCTGAATTTCAGGCTGCTATCTCACCACCAGCAGGGGATTAGCTAATCCATCCTGTTTTGTTCTTCTCGTCCACATTGACAAAGGCGGCAGGCACGGTCCTCGCTCGCTGAATGAAGCAAGGTCTGGATGACACATCAGAGAGCAGTGACATGCTGTCCACATTGTCTGCCTGAGAGTCTTTGAATCACTGTTTTCACTTAAGCCACAGCACTGCCTTTGAGGCCTCAGTTATTCCATTTCTGTTTTGCTGAGCTAGGCATGTCTGAACAATGGAGCAAGACACTTTCCTTCCAGTTCCCCCAGACATCTGTCCACTGCTTGAGAGAATGGTTAAAATCCCAAGTGCTTCATAGCCCCTTTCAAAATAAGTTATGGGGCTGAGCATGGTGGCTCGGCCACCATGCTGTAATCCCAGCACGTTGGGAGGCCAAGGCAGGTGGATTTCTTGAGCCCAGGAGTTTGAGACCAGCCTTGGCAACATGATGAAACCCCATCTTTACAAAAAATATAAAAATTATCTGGGTGTGGTGGCACAAACCTATAGTCCCAGCTACTCTGGAGGCTGAGGTGGGAGAACTGCTTGAGCACTGGTGGTGGAGGCTGTAGTGAGCAGAGATGGTGCCACTGCACTCCAGCCTGGGTGACAGAGCGAAACTCTATCTTAAAAAAAAAGTCATGGCAACAGATGCTGGAGAGGATATGGAGAAATGGGAACACTTTTACACTGTTGGTGGGAGTGTAAATTAGTTTGACCATTGTGGACGACAGTGTGGCGATTCCTCAAGGATATAGAACTAGAAATACCATTTGACCCAGCAATCCCATTACTGGATATTTACCCAGAGACTTATAAATCATTCTATTATAAAGACACATACACATGTATGTTTATTGTGGCACTGTTCACAATAGCAGAGACTTGAAACCAACCCAAATGCCCATCACTGATAGACAGGATAAAGAAAATGTAGCACATATACACCATGGAATACTGTGCAGCCATAAAAAAGGATGAGTTCATGTCCTTTGCAGGGACATGGATGAAGCTGGAAATCATCATCCTCAGCAAACTAACACAAGAACAGAAATCCAAACACTGCATGTTTGCATTCATAGGTGGATGTTGAACAATGAGAACACATGGACACAGGGAGGGGACCATCACACACTGGGGCTTGTCAGGGGGTAGAGGGATGGTGAGAGATAGCATTAGGAGAAATACCTAATGTAGATGACAGGATGATGGATGTAGACAACTACCATGGCGTGTGTATACCTATGTAACAAACCTGCCTGTTCTGCACATGTACCCCAGAACTTAAAGTATAATACAATAAAATAAAAAGTCATAGAATTCAGGATGCAGGAAGCTCTGGACCTTGGAACTCTCCATGGGACGTGGACACTAGGCAGAAGGGACTTTGGCAATGGGTATCATTCTCAAGGGCTGGGGGTGGTGGATGTCAAAGTTGCCCAGCAAGGCTTGGAAACCAACCTTACTAGCTGTGTGCAAGCCACTTAATTTCTAAACCTCAATTTCTTCATCATTTAAATATGAATAATTACAATTCCATTGTAGGGACCCTATAAAACAATAGATGGGGCAATGCTTTGCAGACTTTATGAAAAGGTGAGAGGCTGGTGTTACTTACCTCTCTGGTCATACTCATTGGCATATAGGCTGAGGGTCAATCAGATGAATTTCCTTGGGGCCCCTGATAAATTTGGCATTTTCTGGCTTTGTTTATTCAGCTCTCTTCCTGGAATGTTCTTGTTTCCCTCCCTGCCTGATTTCCATCCTATGCTCGTGGATTGTCCTTAGCATTTCCTTGGTCTTCATGGAAGAAGACCTTGTTCAGCCTCTAATATCCCAGTCCGTTTGCCTCCTACAGGTAACTCGCCATGGTAACTCTAAGCACAGTGGCAATCACTACATTCGTGGTTGCATTGCATCTGGCACTGGGAATGCCTCCAAAGAGGGGCCCAAAGGAAGCTGGGAGGAGTGTCTCTGTAAGTCTTCGCTGAGGAATAAGAATCATCATGATTATGAGAACTCTAAGGGAGAGGTAGAAATTTACAACCCAGCTGCTGGGTCACCATTAATTTAAATTAGATATTACAAACAGAGGCCTTCTGTGTCCAGCCTGCACTTGCATAAAGCTGAGAGCCGTGCCTCCATAGAATTTTTACCCCAGGCACTTCACTTACCTCACCCTAGCCTCAGCTCTGCTTTTCTGTGCTAGGAATGGTGGGCAATTCAGTGACAAACAGTAAGATACAGCTGTTGCCTTCGGGATACTTGTCATGTGCTACGAGGGACTAAGCAGGCATATTAGAGTAAATAATAAGAAATTTCAGTTTAGTTATTTGTGCAATGAATATTTACCCATCTTCATTCCAGGCATTTGCTAGACACTGTGCATTCAGGATGGGATGGGCTCAGTGCTGCTGCCCTTGCAGATCTCACGGCCCAGTAGGGGAGATGGACCTGGGCTTGGACAGCTCAAGCCAAGTGTGATGAGTGCTGTGGTAGGGATGTGCGGGGTTTGGGAGGACACTGAAAAGACAGTGCAGAGTTGGGAAGTCAGGGAGGCCCCTCAGAGGCGGCAGCATCCAGCTGAGATCTGACAAGAGAGGAGCTGGCTAGACAAGCTCCTCTTGGGGGGTGGGTAAGAGAATGCTCTCAAAGAGAGCAGAGATATGTAAAGGCACACGTAAGCAAAAGGAAGACAATTTGGTATTGCTAGAGCTCAGAGTAGGATGGGTGGTGGGGGTGGAAAGTGTGGTGAGTCATCTAACAAAACCTTGGAATTACCCTGTAACACCCTTGGAATTCCCTGGTAATCTTACAAGATTGTCGTTATCATGTTCGCATTACAGTTGAAGAAATGAAGTTCAGAGAGGTTGGGTAGCTTGTCCAAATCACAGAGCTAGCAAGGGCTAGTGCTGCAATTTTGAGATTCACTGGTCCAGTTCCAAACACCTTGCCCTTGGAGGGGTGTGATAGCACTGTCTGGGCTGTCCGCCTCTACTGCCAACAAGCTATGTGACATTGAGCAAGTTAATTAACTGCTCTGTGCTTCAGATTCCTCAGCCACAAAAATGGGGATACTAGCTAATATCTATCCCACAGGGCTAGGTTTTCCAAGGATTAAACAAGTTAATACATGTAAAGAGTTTTATAGACAGTCTAGCACGTAGTAAGAGCCCAATCAATATTAGCTATTATTATTAGGCTGGATTGGAAAGGAGAGAAACTGAAAAAACACATCTCAATTCGGAGTCCTTTCCAATTGTGGGGCTGAGAGGTACTGCCATGGAGAGTGAAGGAAAGGGTAAGCGTGTAGGTCAAATGCCATATTCCCTTTTAGGGCTCTTAGTCTAGAGTCAGCCTCGGCCACCTTCTGGCCTTGGTTTCTTTGTCCCTTTCTGCTGCCCACAGATAGGAGGGGCCGAACGTGTGCTGCCTGGAGAAGGGTTAGTGCTCCTGAGAAAAATATAGATTTCTTTTGTGAGCTTCAGGAAACCGCATCCCAGTGGGCACTGCAGTATTGACTGACCTGCTGGGACGTGTGGTTGCCAAGAGCAATGCAATCAGCTTCTTGGCCCGGTCCTTCTTCCCATGGCTCCCAATGACTCTATTTCCATCCAAGTGGTTTAGGGCCCTGTCACTTCCCATTACTTTCTGTTTTCCTTCCCTGGAGGTGGAGAGCCAGATGTTATGACCTGGTCAGAGGCAAGGTGGATGGAGGGGTCAGCCAGGGACTCCCGAGCTGGGTGAGAAGGAGACAGCTGGTGGATCCCCGTGCGCCCTCTGTGAGCCAAGCAGCTCCAACTTCAGTGGGTCTGTGGGCACTGAGAAGAGGCATCACCCCATAGCATCCGCTGGTCCCTCTTCTTTCAGGCCTTGGTGTTCTCAGCCTGAGCTGGTCATGTCTTTGGGCGACTTGCCTGAACTGTGTCTGTTCACATGCTGAGGACTGTGGCAGAAAAAGTTCAGAGAAAAGAGAGATTCAGCAAGGTTTGAGGAAGTTAGGGGAGGCTTTGGGGAAGACGGTGGTGAGGAGGGTAGAGGGAGGTTTTCTGGACAGAGACGGAGGGAGAAACAGGTGCTGCAGTGGAGGAAGCATCGGGCTGAGCTCTGAACACTCTGATGGCATCCTCTCTGTCTGGTTTCCTCACTGCATTCGCAGAACTAGCACGAGGTCAGAGCAGGAGCACACCAGAGTCCCAACATGAGTGAATTACGGCCAGGGTTGGAGGTTTGGGTTCTAGTTTTAGCTGTATCATTATCTTGATTTGTGGCCTTGACAATTTATATTCATTAGAACTGGGGGTGTGGACAATGCAACACAAACCACATGACCTGAGAGTGGGGATGATGGCAGGTGCCCCAAAGGAAAACTGGGGGTCAGGCCAGTGTAGTGGCTCAAGCCTGTAATCCCAGCGTTTTGGAAGGCCGAGGTGGGAGGACTATTTGAGGCCAGGAGTTGGAGACTAGCCTGGTCAACATAGTGAGACCCTATCTCTACAAAAAATTTTAAAAAGTAATCAGGCATGGTGATGTGTGCCTGTAGTTCCAGCTACTCGGGAGGCTGAGGCTGGAGGATTGCATAAGCCCAGGAGGTAGAGGTTGCAGTGAGTGGAAATCATGCCACTGCACTGCAACCTGGGTGACACAGCCAGACCCTGTCTCCCTCAACCAAAAAAAATGGGCGTCATTTCCAGGGGCAGGAGAATGGGTGGTGGGAAGGCCCTCGTACACACACACATTGACTCACACACACATTTACGCATATACACTCACAAACACACACACAGGGATGCTTGTTCAGTGACTCATTAGCCCTGTGACTCTTGCCACATCCCCCACAAAAGCCAAGTTATTCACAGTAATGATGGTGGGTCAGTGCATTGTTGGAGGTTCTGAGTAGAAACTGGAACTCCAGTTTCTCAACTCAGTAGTGGGGCTTCTTCACATCACCCTGGGAGCAATGCTTAACGTCCTGCAGAATCCTGGAGTGTGACTTTTCAGGATCTGATAATATTCCAGAGGGGAAGAAAGGGCAGATGCATTGACTGACTAATGGGTTCATTCACCATCAAGCACTCCCAAGCATCTTCTCCTTGTCAGGCTCTGGGGTTGATATGGAAAGTACATGAGTCAGTGCAGGCTACATTATGTTGGCATAACAAGCACCCCCTCACCCAAATCTCCAAGACTACTAAAACAAAGATTAATTCCTTGCTTATGCTGTGAAATCATCACAAGTTGGCTGAGGATTTATTCTTCACCCTTCCTGTGGGATTGAGCTCATAGAACAGCCGCTGTCTGGAATATCAGGCTCTTGGTGGCGGGAGAGCAGAGCTGGTGAGGAACATGCTGGGTTTCAGAGGTAGAGGTGAGTGAAGTGGGGAGTGATAGGCCTGGAAAAGTGGGTGGAGGCTTGATGATGAAGACCCTTGAATGCCCCCGTGAGGAGTTAATGGTAGGAGTTGGACTTCATCATGTAGGCAGAACTTCCTCAGAGCTGGCCTCACCTCTAGAGTTGAACCTGAACTTTTCCTCTTGGTGTTTAGGATGAGAACAGGTTCCTGCTCAGGACAGGCCCGTGGTCCTGGGGAACTCTTGGTTGCAATTTCACACATGGTCAGATGCTGCCTTAGCGTGGTCTGACCTGGAAAATCTATGTCACCGAGGGGAAGCCATTTAGAAGAGATAACTGGAATGTACTCTCAGTTTAGATTTAAGCTCTCACCATCTCACTATAATTAAGTGCCAAGTCGTTATTAAACAATACATTTGCAGAATTCTGACAACTGTGTAAGAACCATTCTTCTCCTACAGTGACTATTTCCCCGTAAATAAACTTGTAATACTCCACTGGCTTTTAATTAACCCGACTTGCCTATAAACCCATTTATCTTTTAAAAAGATGGTTGTTCCATGTGCAATATGTGTCAATAGATAATTAAAATGTTTTTCTTAGACAACGAACAGGGAGGTGTGATCTATGCATTTCAGAACCTTGTTACTAAAAATGTTATTTGTTGAAGTTTAACACTTGTTATTAGGTAACTATATAGTGACCGTGTCTCTTTAATATCCAAATTAAACTGGCACTGTAGACAGAATGTGAGATGTTAGCAAATCTCTTGGGTCATAATTAAATAGTACAAGTGACAAATGTTCAATTCTTGTTTAGGAATCAAACACCATGATGTGGCTTTCTTATAATCAGGAGTTGGGAGGGCGTGTCCTTGTTGTTCTGGGAACAGCCTGGCTGTGTCGCTACTTCAAACACAGACATTTCGTGTTTTCCAGAGCAGCAGTTTCTTCTAGAAATAATAACTACAAAGTGTTTTGGGAACTTCAGAAGAAAAGGTGATGTGAAACTGCTTTGGTGAGTGGAGACTTTTCCAGAACCAGCAGCTGACCCGAGCCCCACTCCTGGAAGTAGACTTATGGTCTGGCAGTGTCCACTCTCAGAGAGGAGCCACCACCCACTGGAAGCAGGCAGCTCTGGCAAAGGGGCTCCTGCCTCTCCGGGCTGCCCCTCTCTGCCCACCTGAAGGAGCTTCATGCCTACACCTCAGTCTAAAGACGCTGCTTGCTATTCCATTTTCCATTTGCCCCATTATGATTTGAATTTTAAAATTGATTTGAAAGAGGCAGGAAACAGGTTCTCCTTCACAGCTTTGTTAAAAGCCAACCTGCTAGTACCCTAAGCTCAGACTTGCGGCTCTAGAACTGTGAGACAATACATTTCTATGTTTAAGGCACCCAGTCTGTGGTCCTCTGCTACAGCAGGAAGTGAGTCCACCCCCTGACAAATAAGCCTCATACTCTACTTCTCCTGCCAATGCTCCCCGAGTTCTTGGGGGACCATCACCTGCGGACCTGAGGAGCAAAACAAATAACTTGGCCATTTAGAGGGACTGCGTAGACTAACATGGGGTTAGTGTTGTTGATTTGTTGGTTGATTTGTGTTATGGAAGAAGATATCATAATATATTATCATTTCCTTATCAATTCCCATTTCTGTGCATATTATATCGTGCAAAACATTGGCATTGCACTACATGTATGTGACTTAAAAACCTGTACTCATATTAAGGGGAGGTCCATGCTCAATAATTATTTTGTTTTATTTCATTTTATTTATTTGTTTAGAGATGGAGTCTTACTCTGTTGCCCAGGTTGGAGTGGAGTGGCATGATCATAGCTCAACGCAGCCTCAAATTCCCAGGCTGAAGCAATTTTCCAGCCTTGGCCTCTAGAGTGGCTGGGACCACAGTGCACCAGCACACCTGGCTACTCAACAACTTTTGACTGATAGAGGTGTGTGATCAAACAGGTGGGAGACCATGGTTCCAACAGAGTGAGTCAGTGCTGGAAATTAGAACAAGTGACTCCTGGTGAGGCAGATTGCAGGTAAAAACCAGAGAAGGGATTTTAAAACTCAGATGAGAAATCTCAGGAATGTAAAAAAAGATTCAACGAACAAAAGGTTGGCAAGCAGGTGGCAGGCCTCCCCTCACACTGCAGCAGACAGCCCTGGGGTGACTTATGATGTCATCACACTTATCACAAATTTGTCACACCCTGACCTCCTTCAGGGAGAGCCCTGATTGTCTCTCCTGGAGGTCCCCCCACAGGAAGTGAATAACGAGGCCCTATCTGAAGGGAGCTGCATTTGGCCTCGGTGGGGCCTGAGCTCTGGACCCAGAACATAAAGGCTCTTTCTCTTTCAGCCACCCCATCCTGAGAGTGACAGGAGAACTGCTGGTCAGGGGAGGCAAAAAGGGAGACAGCAAGAGAGAAGCAGGAAGGCAGAATGCAGCGGGAGAGGTACATAAACAGAACAGTGCAGGAGGAGGGGGTCGGAGAGGCAGAGCTAGAGATGATCAGAGGGGGCTGACCATGGAAATGGGAAGGCAGAGTAAGACCAAGAGACAAGTTCAACGCTGCCGAAGTCTGGTCATACATTCCCATTTCGGTTATGTTTGGGGCTTTGCTTCTTCATGCTTGTAATCTGTATCTTGCTCACACATTTGAGTAAACATTTATGCACAGACTTTACACCTGGGCATTTGGAGCATTATATTATGCGTCCTAGAGTGGGCTGCACCCTTGTCTTAGAAAAGGGCATCATTGTGGAGGATCTTGAGGCATTAGTCTTCAAGCTGTGCAATGAGAAACTCTGGGTGTCCGCCATGAAGCCACCCATGCAGGTATCCTGGTCCCTCTTCCCCTGGGGAACTGAGAGTAGACTCTCCCCCAGCAGGGGTTCTTCCTGTCCTGTAGCCGCCTTGATTCCAGGAGAGAGGAGAGAGAATGCAGAAGGGCTCACGATGCCTCCTTTCCTCTCCTCCCTGTGTTACCATAGCATCCCGTTTCCTTGGTTACCGGTGGCCAAGGAAAGGACACTGGGTAAGTGCAGGATTTTGATGGAGCTCTCTAAAGAGAGATGTCAGCAAGGACCTTGTCTCTCTTTAAAGAACACACATTCTGAGAGGTTGCTCAAGAATGGAGGTGGGGAGAGAATGGGGCAGTTCCCTATGAAGTTGGAATTTAGAAATTTCATCTCACTTGACAGAAATGAAGCCCTTAAAAGACAACTCAGAAATCAAAGCCTGGGAGGCCCTAACCAGCTTTGCACATTGCTGGAGATTTAGAATGGGCAGAGAGACCAATATGCTAATTAAGAAATGATTTCTGCAAATGCTCACTGCTTCTGCAAATGGCTCCTAGCTTGGATTAGCTCTGTAACTCTGGCCTGCTAACTTTCCCCTGATAACTAAGCACCCTTGGGTACTGTAGGGTTGTGGGGGATATGCCATTTCTGCTGTGAGCGTCTGGCATCAGCCTTGAACTTTCCCCAGAAGCCACATGAGACCTATGAAATTTCTCCAGGGATCCTTTGGGTGTTTTGTGGGTTTTTGTCGTTGTTTTTTTATTTGTTTGACAACTAAATTACGTTAAAGACAGCAGCCTTCAATTCCACTAATTTAAAAGGGTTAATATTTCCCCCATAAGTTTGTCCTGACTTGTCCACTCAAGTTAGGCACCTTCCTGAAGAACTCAAAGAGCTCCATGAATGTTTCATCATTTGCTACATTGCTTACTAATTAGATTATTGTTAGTCTGTTTCCTCCACCTGACTTAGAAGTTTTCTCATTTTTATGACTTTTAATTCAAAGTGTTTGTTTTTGTAAAAAGAGGTAATGCATAAATGTGCTTTAAAATAATTAGATGATTGAGACTTAGGAATTCTCTAAAAAGAAAAAAATGTAATTAGATCAATAGCAACGAGTATATAACGAAAAGACTTTCCAATTTGAAGACCCTCATTCCCTGTCTTCCACCCCCTGCCCAGGGGCAGCCATGTTTCAAATTCTTATGTATTTTTCTAAAGGGTTAATGCAGAAATGAGTCATTTTTCTGCTCCCTCTCCTACTCCTCCTTCAGCCTCTATCTTCTTTCTTCCCTCTTCCTGTAACACAAACGATACAACATGACACCTTGTTTTCTCATTACTTTTAACAAAATTAATCTATGTTGAAAATCTTTTTATATCAGTAGGTGTAAAACTGTCTCATCTTTTAAAACTATAGCATAGGATTCTACTGCATAGGTCTCCCTCTGTTATCCATCCTGGGTTTCCAAAGGCCCCCAGTACAGAGCCTAGAGTATACTAGATGATCAATAAAACTTTATCAAATAAATTAATGAATGAAAATTCTCCATGCCTATAGAGATTTTATTTACAGCATCAAAAATATGGAAAGACCAACTGTGTGAGAAACATTTTTTCCCCCAAAAGTGAGATATATATGTATTTGGCCAGGGTGGTGGGAAGGAATACCAGTGAACTGCTAGGGAAAGTGAAAAAAGATCAAAAGGGCCATAAATGGAACTGGACATAAGAGCCAAGCTTGCTGGGACTTTTATTTGTATTTATTTATTTGATGACAGGTGGCCTCTCAGCTGGTGTTCTGTGGATACTGTTCATTCTTTAAAAGGGCTGGCCTTTTGAAGTATGGGGCCTGGATTTGTTCCTTCTTTCTGTATTTTGGGGCTGGGGGCAATGTGAGAGTCCTCTTTGGCTTTCGTCCCTGGCTGACTGCTAGCCCTGTGCAGCTGTCAGGTTCAACATGAGGCTGGGCTCCCTGGAAAATGGTGTGGGACATTCCAACAGGCCTCACACTCAGGGTCACCTATAGGTGTTCCAGGTGCATGGAGCTTCTGGAAATGGAGCTCCCTTCTCCCACTTTCTCTCAGTGCTAAAGCTAATAGTTTAGGGTAATCCATGTGCATGTCAGTTTCCCCCTTAGAGTCTCCCAAGTTTAATCCTCACTTGAGCCTGCAATTATTGTGTGCCCACTTTGAAGCAATCATAGATATCCAGGCAGCTTGATGGAGGCTGTGCTCACTGCAGGAGGTGGCAGAAGGGTGTGGTGTAGGAACTCAGATGAAGACTCAATCTAAACATGTACACATATAGATATATATGCATATAGATACTTACATGTGCATATAGATATATAAGGGTAGTTTTATATTATAAAATATTATATTATTTATATTACATATAACATATATCTGTGTATGATATATAAATATATCATACATGTGTAATCTATATTATAAAATGTTATAATTTATATTACACATATTAATCTCTATATTACATATGTCAATATATAATATAATATATGTATTTATATATAATGCAAATTAATATATAGATGAATATGTATACATTATATAACCTATATGTATTATAGGTTTTTTGAGATAGGGTCTTGCTGTGTTGCCCAGGCTGGAGCCCAATGGTGTAGTCTCAGCTCACTGAAACCTCTGCCTCCTGGATTCGAGTGATCCTCCCACCTCAGCCTCCTGAGCAGCTGGGACTACAGGCATGTGCTACCAAGCCTAGCTAATTTTTTTTTTTTTTTTTTTGTAGAAATGCGGTTTCACCACGTTGCCCAGGCTCGTCTCGAACTCCTGAGCTCAGTCGATCCTCCTGCCTCAGCCTCCCACAGTGCTGGGATGACAGGCGTGTGCCACCATGCCCAGCCTAAAGACTCAATATTAGTAGTGCCTTGAGAGTTGATGGAATAGGAAGGGTCTCCAACAGCTGAGCTGCCAGTTCCCCTCCCAACTCCGTTCCCACGGATGAGGTCCCATAGCTCAACGGACCTCCTTATCAACGGACCAAAAACAGCTCCTGCTTAGGTGTAGTGGGTTTCAGTGCCTTGCCAGCCCATGGAATTCAAACAAGATATTTGCCTTCTCTGCAGGAATCGGGGGCACCTCACCCTCTTGACACGCAAAGGCTGCCTCTCACAGTCCCTGGTTACTCATTCATTTCTTGAGTGCAGCCCTTGTGTGGCCCTGCGTGCTATGTGGTACCCTCTTCCTTTGGACTGTGTGTCTATGTGACTAACAAACCACTGTGGATCATCTGTCTAGCACTGGGTGTTGTGTGTTCAGCCTTGCCCATATCTCTAGGGTAGGAATTCCTCCCGCACCGATGAGGTGAACAGGCAGCTTAGAACAAATGAAACCTTGTCCTGAACTCTTCCATGAATGAGTGTCACCTGGGACTATTGTTAAAAGAGAATTTCCTAGGGATTTACATCAGAGAGAGTCAGTTTGTCAAGGCTGGAGACCAGGAATCTGGATTTAACAAGCTCAGGTGATTCTCACTTAGGTGATGGAGGGCCCATGAGTTCCATATCCCCTTTTTGCAGTCTGAGTGTGGATGAAGAGGCCTGAGCTATTGTGTTCACCAGGGAAGGGCAGGAAACACCACATTCCACTCCTCTTGAGCGGCCTCCTCTGTTTTCCTGCTGAACTCCACCCTTGCACCTATAAACACAGATATAGGCTCACCAGCCCCATTGGCACTGGGGGCTCTGAGGGCTGGGGATGGTAGCGGTGGAGCATTCATGAGCTTGTCCATTTCAAATTATCCTGGAAGGTTGAGCCATGGGATCCCACTGAGCATGGAGCTCGAGGAGCTGCTTGAGGGGATGGGAGTGGGAGTGTAGGGAGGTGTGAGACACGACAGAGTTTGAAGTGTCCACTTTTTTTTTGAAGCTCAGAAGCTACCTTGCCTGGCAGGGCCAAGTGAGAAGCAGAACACCTTTCTTTCTAAATCTCTATTAGTAGGTTGAGTCTAAATTTATAGGGAGTCAGAGAAAAATTCAACACAGCTTAGTAACTGGGCCCATAAATGCATTTGCTCATTCACTTCCCATGTATTTATAAAGTCCTCATGTTTTCCAGGGAAGCACTGTGTCAGGTTCTGGGTAAACAGTGGTGTATAAGGCTAGGCATTGTGGCTCACACCTGTAGCCCTAATGCTTTGGGAGGCTGAGGTGGCAGAATTGCTTACCCCAGGAACCTGAGAACAGTCTGGCCAACATAGTGAGACCCTGTCTCTACAAAAATATAAAACTGCAGCTGGGCATGGTAGTATGCACCTATAGTCGCAGATATTTGGGAGGCTGAGGCAGAAGGATCATTTGAGCCCAGGAGTTGAGGGCTGCCATGAGCTGTAATTGCACCACTGTACTTCAGCCTGGGAGACAGAGCAACACCCTGTCTCTAAAAACACACACACACACACACACACACACACACACACACACACACACACACACACAAACAATGGTTAATAAAAGAGACATGGACTTTGCCCTGATGGGCTTACAGATTGGTGGAAGAAAACATCAAACAGAACCAAATGGAACATACTGTTGACTGATTCATGTGCTATGAAGGAAAAGGTGCTATGGGTGTATGAAGTCTTACTAGTTAGGATTCTTTTGTTTGCCGGCAGTGGAAACTCAACACAAAATAGTCCAAGTAGAGAAGATGAACTCGCTGGGTTACGTAACTGGAAAGACAGGCTGTGGGTCCAGGGAGACACCCTCCATTTTGCTGCCTTTCCACTGGCAGGCTTCTTCTCTCAGGCTTTCCCTAGACACCAGGGTTTCTAGCAGGGCTGTTGATATGTTCTTACAGCTTGGGAGCCAAGGAGAAACAGAGAACTTAGTTCTGTGAAAATCCCTTTGTGAAAATTCCCAGAGAGGACTTTGGCCATTCAGTAGTCACTCATCCAATCTGTGACCAAAGGGTGTGGGTAGAGAAAACTGAGATTGAAAGCTCCACCTCAGCCACAGGGACTGGGGAAGACAGATGTCTTGGGAGACACGGTAGTGGAAGGTGGGAGAGGCAGTGCGCAGACCGATATAGACTATATTCGCCACACAGAGGAATCTCCTTTGGATTTGGGTTGTGAGTGTGGGAAAAGACTCTCTTAGGAAGTGCTATTCAGACAGAGTTCCCTCCCCCCGACTTCTGAGGAGGCATAAATACATTAGAGGCATGAACAAGGGAGGGGACAGCACATATGAACACGTCTCTAATATCTGCAATTTTTTTAGGGAAAAGGATGTGCAAAGAGGGTTTCTAAATAATGACATGTCCAGTCAACAGCTGTTGAGCTACTCAAGGGAAACTCACCTTGAGTGGAGTGGGTTCCTCCTTCCCCAGCGAGGCGAGTGTCCTCTGTGACTGCTTCCGATGACGGCAACTTCAACATCGCCTGGGGACGGAGCTGGGGCGTCTCCATCTTGGATTCATACTTCCTTTAACATTTAAAAAAGTTTTAACATTTATGAAAAATTGAAAGGATATATACAATATACAATGTTTATCTTAGGAAAAATTGGATAATCAAAAAACAAAACAAAAATTAAATCTCACTTTCCACTGGGAACATTTTAACATATAGCCTTCAATTTATTTTACCTTTCTTCTCCTCACCTCTCCTCTCTTCTCTTGTCTTTTCTTTCCTTTTCTCTATCTCCATTTACATACACGATATATATCTACACACATGCATGTATATACGTATATATACATGTATATGTGTGTATATATAAATACATATAAAATGAACTTATAATTTCAAATTGTTCTGAAATCTGAATGACATTTTATATAAATAAATATAGCATTATATCACCTTTTACAATGTCTCCATAAGCTTATGAGGAATATTGGTCCATGGTTTTATGTTCTTGTAATACCTTCGTTAAGTCATGGTATTAAAGTTATACCAATCTCACAAAATGAGTTGGGAAATAGTATTTCTTCTCTATTTTCTTCAAGAGTTTATGTAGGGTTGCTTGAATTTTTTCCTTGTAAGTTTGATAAAACTTACCAGTGAAGGGCTTGGATTTTTCTTTGTAGGAAAGTATTAAAATTCAATTTCTTTAATAGATATAAGATTACCCTGATTTTCTATTTCTTTTTCTGTGAATTTTGATAATTTTTGTCTTAGAAGGAATTTGTCCACTTCATCTATGCTTTTGAATTTATTGGCATAAAGCTGTCTGCAATATTTTCTCTTGTTACCTTTTTAATTTCTGTAGGGTCTATAGCAGCGTCTCTTCTGTCACACTTGGTTGGTTAGATGTTCACCTCCACCCTGCTCTCCCTAATCTCTCTTCCTATTAGTCTGGCTATAGATTTATCAATTGTATTTGTCTTTCCAAATAACTAGCTGTTGGTTCTCTTGATTTTTAAATCTTTCTCTTTTTTTTTTTAACATAAACATTTAAAACATTTCTTTCTAAGTCTTACTTTAGCTACATGACACAAATTTTGATATGTTCTGCTTTTTTATTATACTTTAGTTTAAATACACCTTTGGACTTCCCTTGTTATTTTATTAGTTTGTGTGTGCTTTAAAGCTATTTTGTTTAGCTTCCAAATATTTGGGCATTTTCCAAATATTTACTTGTTAATGATTTTTAATTTCATTTAATATAGTCAAAATACAGACACTGTATGATTTAATCTATTTAAATTTATGGAGAATCTTCTTTTCAATGGCCCAGACTATGCTCTATCTTGGTAAATGTTTAAAATAAAATTTTCGGCACTTTGAGACGCTGAGGCAGGCAGATAACTTGAGGTCAGGAGTTTGAAACCAGCCTGGCTAACATGGTGAAACCCCATCTGTACTTAATAGTCAAAAAATTAGCCAGGTGTGGAGGTGGAAGTTGCAGTGAGCCAAGATTGCACTATGGCACTCCAGCTTGGGCAACAGAGTGAGACTCTGCCAAAAAAAAAAAAGAGTAAGATAATGTGTATTCTGCAAATGTTGGTTGTAGGGTTCTGTAAGTGTCAGTCAGTCAAGTTGGCTGGGAGTGTTCTTCAAGTGTTTTGTATCTTTACAGATTTTCTGTCTACTTCTTCCATCAATTACTGAGAAAGAACTGTTAAAACTTCCAACTATAATTGTGGATTTGTCTTTTTCGCCTTTTGTTTCTGTCAGTTTTTACTTAGATTTGAAGTTCTATTATTGGGTGCAACTGCATTTAGGGCAGTTATGGGGGGGCGTTGATTGCTGTGATCATAAAACAAACCTTTTGAGGCAATAGAAATGTTTCACATCTTGATGAGTGTGGAGCACAGATCTACACACAGTAATTTATGTGTGCATGTGTCAGCACTCATAAAACAGGTGGTTCTGGGGTGGGAGCTGCCCCTGTGTGACGGAGGAGCAGGAGGAAGCCTCTGAGGCTGAAGTGCAGTGAGGGAGGGAGAGGCCAGAGAAGAGCAGTCAGAGACTCTATCCCTTGTAGGCCAGAGGGAGGAGTTATAGAGTCCCTGGTGCTATTATGGGAACTTGGAGGGAGATGAGGCAGGGCACTCATGTGCCCAATGGACCAAACTGACTGTCGTGTTTCCACTGCTTCTTCTGACGTCTCTTTGTCATATTCTTAACAATTGGCCATGCCAATCCAATACCTTAGATATCATTAAAAATGCAGCACTAATGGAGACTGTTCCCGGGAGCAGCCTTTCTCCTTGCCTCTCTTCTCTCCTTCCCACCCATGCTATGGCCCAGAGGCAGGGCCACAGTGGCCATGGCCAGTTCTATTTTGGGAGATTTTTTGAGGATGCAGAAATCAGATTCCCTCCTTAGCAGCCAGCCGTTCACTGAGCGTCTCCTCTGTGTGCAGCCCGTGCCGGAGGCTGTGGGCAAACAAGGCTGGATGTTCAGGCCTCTCCCCACTTCCTAGAGGGAGCTTGGTCTAGTTACGGAGTTAAGACTTTTGCCTGAAATTGGACCAGCGTGTTGGCTCATGCCTGTAATCC
Source organism: Cebus imitator (assembly GCF_001604975.1). Classification (NCBI taxonomy): domain Eukaryota; kingdom Metazoa; phylum Chordata; class Mammalia; order Primates; family Cebidae; genus Cebus; species Cebus imitator. Next base: position 6,896,628 of record NW_016107378.1, on the reverse strand, counting down.
CAGCACTTTGGGAGGCCAAAGTGGGCTGATCACCTGAGGTCAGGAGCTCAAGACCAGCCTGGCAAACATGATGAAGCCCTGTCTCTACTAAACATACAAAAATTAACCAGGCATGGTGGTGCATAATCCCAGCTACTGGGGAGGCTGAGGCAGGAGAATCACTTGAACCTGGAAGTGGAGGTTGCAGTGAGTGAGACTGAGCCATTGCACTCCAAACTGGATGACAGAGCCAGACTTTGTCTCAAAAAAAAAAAAAAAGACATCTAAAATTATTAGTGAGTGGCATAAGGCGAGATCAAAATTCAATAATAGATTGGATGGCTACAGTGTACAGGAGTTCAGAGACCTGATGTCAGAGCAGGCTTGGGTTTTGGAGTTCCAGCAGAGACCCTGATAGAAGATCCCCAAATCTAGCCTAGTTCTACCAAACCTGCTGGGAGAAAACAGACACTCTGGAGTAAACTCAGTGTGGTAGCAGCTACCTCACCTGGAGCTGTGCCTGCCCCACACACTCGCACACACACACACCATGCCTTTTTAATACCTGTGATCCTGGCAGACAGGATAAGTTCATAGCTGAGCATTACTACCCTGCCCTTTAAATGTCTGCAGGTAAAGAGCAGTGATCTGGGAGTGGGAGAGGGAGCCCACAGCTGGAATCACGTGGTCCCTGAGGACTGACCCTGCAAGTCACAGTCTGATTTCAGCATGTTCAGAAAGCCCTTCTCTGAAGCAATCAACTAGCCAGTAGGCCAGTCAGCATTTACCGAGCACCTGCTGCTTGCTTGGTAACACAGGCCTGATGTATATCTTCAAAGAGCTCACAGCCTATTAGGAAGGGCAGCATGCACAGGGAACAATTAGGTGACAGCAGGATGGTGAAGAGTGTGGCTCCAGACCCAGGAAGTCCTGAGTCAGACCTTCCAACTCCGTCATTTACTTTATGAGTTGTAGAAACCAAAAGAACTTCCCCTTTCTGCTTCAGTTTCTCATCTATAAAACATGCATAATTGTAAAATCTTTCCCTCCCTCTCCCTCCCTCCCTCCTTTCCTTCCTCCTTCCTCTTTCTTTCTTTCTTCCTTCCTTTATTTTTTCTTTCTTTCTTCTTTCTTTCTTTCTCTCTCTTTCTTTCTTTCTTCCTTTTTTTCTTTCTTTCTTTCCTTCTTTCTTTCTTTTCTTTCTCTCTTTCTCTTCTTTTTTGAGATGGAGTTTTACTCTTGATGCCCAGGCTGGAGTGCAGTGGCACAATCTCTGTTCACTGCAACATCTGCCTCTCTGGTTCAAGCAATTCTTCTGGTGCAGCCTCCCAAGTGGCTGGAATTACAGGTGCATGCCATCATGCCCAGCTAAGTTTGTATTCTTATTAGAGATGAGATTTCATCATGTTGGCCAGTCAGGTCTAGAGCTTCTGACCTCAGGTGTTCTGCCCACTTGGGTCTCCCAAAGTGCTGGGATTACAAGCCTGAGCCACCATGTCGGGCCAAAATCTCTCTTTTGGGTTGCTGTGAGGAAGAAGCACAAGTTCTGGCAAATTGTATGCACTCCACAAATGTTAGCCTTTTAAAAATATAACTGTTATCCATCTAATCATACTTATTTAGATTGTCAATAATAATTGTGTTTCTTAGCATTTTTTAAAAGTAGTATTGCTTGTAACTTTTATCCATATTTTCATACTTATCTAGATTATCAATAATTATTGTGTATCTTAGATTGGGTTAGGAGGAAAGTATTGATCTGAAGTTACTTGCAAGTCCAGAGCTCTGTGGGCTGGAGCCTCTAGAGGAGGCTTCACGGAGAAGGAGTGGTCTGAGCTGGCCCTGAAGGGTGGTCAGGGTTTGGATAATCAGAGCTGATATAGTTTGGATGTGTGTCCCCGCCCAAATCTTGTATTGAAATGTATTCCCCAGTGTTGGAGATGGGGCCTGGTGAGAGGTGATTGGACCATGGAGGTGGATTTCTCATGAAAGGTTTTGCAGCATCCCTCTTGGTGCTGTCCTGGCAACAGTGAGCGAGTTCAGGTGAGATTCAGTTGTTTAAGTGTGTGGCTCCTCCCCTCGCTCCTGCCTTCACCATGTGACCTGTCTACTCATCCTTCACCTTCGCTATGATTGTAAGATTCCTGAGGCCTCCCAAGCAGATGAGCAGATGCTAGCATCGTGCTTCCTGTACAATCTGCAAACTGTGAGTCAGTTAGACCTCTTTTATGTATAAACTATGAAGTCTCAGGCATTTCTTTATAGCACTGTGAGAACCAACTAATACAAGAGCCAAGAATGGAGGGGAGATGTCTGGGTACAGCAGAGGCAGCAGCTAGATCCTGGCAGGTATGCCATGAAGGGCACCTATCCAAAAGGCAACTTCAGCTTCAGTCTTTCCAGCTTCAACTCAAACCTTAACCTTCTCTGGGCCACCAGGCTTCACTACCTTGAGAGATTCTTGAGATCAGGGTCTAGGTCTTGATCATCTCGGGCTCTCCAGGTTGCGGCACAGGACTGGGCAGCACTGAATGCTGGACTATAAAGCAGTAGGACCCTGCTTCCCACCCTGTCCCCACCAGAGTCTCTATAAGAAAAAGGGTGAAAAAATAGGTCCTGCACCATGGAGAGCCTGCAATGGAATTGTGGGAAAATGGAGGATCCCAGCTGGATCCTGCAGAGCCTGGTGCTTGGCTGGGAGCTGAGGGATTCCAGGCCCTGTGCTTGTGGAGGCATGACCCTGTCATGCACTGGCTCTCTACTTAAACAAGAACTGCTAAAGAGGACCAGCCCTCCCCTCATCCCTGTAGAGGTCCTCAGGTGTAGGAAAGAGAGAACTGATGGAAGGAAGTGAACCATCCAGCAGCATGGGACCTAGGGCCCTCCTGCATTTTCTGGGACCCCTATAGACATGCTAATTTCTCCCCAAGATCGGGTCCCTCTTTTCTGTTTTAACTTAGCACCACCTCCAGCTGCAGCTTCAACTTCCAAGGCAGCCTTTCCAGAGTTCAACCAGCCCATTTCAACTCGCCCATTTCAACTCTTTGCTGCCTGCACCCTCGCCCACCAGTGGACAAGTACCTTTCTTGCATGGAATTCTGAGGTGGAATTGGTGTTCTTGCTATGTTGAGGCTTTACACCTAACCTCAGGCATCTGATTCTCTCTTCCACCTCTGGGAGAACCTGTCCCATAATCACCTGTACCTGAAAGGTGTTCAGTACATAATTCAGCAATACAGCTTGATTGTACAACTCAGAACCATGGGCCTATTTGAGGCTCAAAGCCTAAGCCACAGAAACTGTGAGCTAATAAATGATTTTGTTTAAAGCTACTATGTTTGGGCTAATTTGTTACACAGAACTGGCTGACTGCTGCATCAAGTCAAGGCATAGGAAACAAGTCACAGCTGGAGATCAGAATGAGATCTCCAGCCTTTCCATCTCTGGAAAAAGGAGAAACAGGAAAGTGGTAGCTACCCAGAAGACATGATGAGAGCCCCCATGGTCACTGGGGAGAAGGTTTTGATCTGAGCAAGTTGTTCAGAGTGGATGATTACCAGGTTGCCTGGCATTGGCATAGAGCACAAGTAGCCAGTTACAGGACACATTCACTGTAGACGAATTTTTCTTTGCTTTCAATGTTTGAAAGTTGCCATGATTTAGGATGCAGATTTCACATAAAAATTTAGATTTACATCTTTTATTGCAAAATTAGATTTGGCGACATTGCCTGGGTATGCTGGCACTCCAACATGGCAGGATCTTGTTATAGGAACAGGTAACTCAACAAATTAGTCATATGGGGAGATTTGGATATTTACAAAGGTATGGGTCTAGGGTTAAAACCAAGGAATGGTGCAGCATCCCAAAAAGAAACAGCAGGGATTGATTACCAACCCTAGGGCTAAAGGGGCAAAAGAGGGAGCAGTTACAGCAAGCCAGAAAGTGGTTATTGGAGAGGGCTCCCTGATAACAGATGGACACTCAACAGAGTCACAGTCAACCCTGGCAACCTGGCAGGAAAGAAGCTGGAGGAATAAACTTCTTGACTCACTGTCTTCCCACACTCTGTATCTCCTGCCAGGATCTCACCTAGCTGAGCTAGTGTTGTCCAGTAGAACTTTCTGTGATGATGGAGTGCACATCTGTACCATCTAAAACCACAGTGCCTTGCCGCTTGTGGCTACTGAGCACTTGGGATGTGGTTAGTGTGAGAGGAATTAACATATAAATGTTATTTAATTTTAAGTAATTTAAAATTAAATTTACGTAGCTATATGTGGTTAGTGGCTGCATTTCGTATAGCACAGGCTGAACTATCTGGAACCAGAAGTTAATGGCGCCCTTTGCAGTCCACAAAAACTGACCTCCCAGGCATGGAACAGAGCTGCAGGGCTGGAGGGGCGAGCAAAGGTGTCCCACAGCTACATCTGGCTGCAGCTGAATCTGACAATGCAGCACATGCTGCTTTGTCACAGTTTCCACCCAAGTGAGGGTCACTTATGGATATGACCTTTCTGGCCCCTGCTGGGGCCCTCACACTTGATAAATGATGTCATGGGCTGGACTGTGTCTCCCAAATCCATATGCTGAAGTCCTACCAACTAGTGTCTCAGAATATGACCTTATTTGAAGATACGGTGTTTCAGCGGTAATCAAGTTAATAAGAGGTCATTAGGATGGCCTGTAATTCAGTATGACTCCTGTCCTTATAAAAGGGTGCCTTTTATTAATCTGTTTTCATACTGTTAGGAAGAAATGCTGGAGACTGGGTAATTAATGAAGAAAAAGAGGTTTAATGGACTCACAATCATGGCGGAAGGCGAAGGAGGAGCAAAGGCATGTTTTACATGATGGTAGGCAAGACAGCATGTGCAGGGGAACTGCTCCTTATAAAACCATCAGATCTCCTGAGATGTACTTGTTATCACAGGAGCAGCACAGGAAAACCTGCCTCCATGATTCAATTACCTTCCATAGGGTTTCTCCCACAGCATGTGGAGATTATGGGAGCTACCAAACCATATCAGGGGAAATTTGGAGACAGACATGCATAGAGAGAAGACAATGTGAGGAGACACAGGGAGAAGGCGGCCATCCACAAACTAAGGAGGGAGACATGCAACAAGTCCTACCTCAGCCTCAGAAGGAAGCAACCTGCCAACTCCTTGATTTGGGACTTCCAGCCTCCAGAACTGTGTTGTGTAAGGCTTCCAGACCATGGTCCTCTGTTACAGCCAGCCTCATAAACGCAGACAAATGGGAAGGCCATTTCTCATACCCTGGGTGTTCAGGATTCAGTTTGCCCATCCATGCAGAGTCAGCTGGGAGGGATGGTGGGACTCTTGGGGAGAGGAGTTTTGAAATCCCATGGGGCACTGCATACCAGGTGTCCCATCTCAGAAAGGCCATGCAATGATCCCGCCACTCACTCATCCCCACCATGGAGCCTTTCTCTCTAAAACCACTCTCTCAGCCTCGTTCAGCATTGCAGAGCTTTACAAAGGCCATGGGCTGCTAATTGCAGCTTTGTCAGCTATACTGGGCTTTCAGGATGAGGGAGCGGGATGCCCTGGTTCGTCCTGGCTGCTGTGGCGCTGCTCTTATAGGGTCTGACAAGTCCCCTCTATGTGCATGTTCTTGAGTACTCAGCCTCCTGTCTGTCTGGATTAATTGGTTGGTGGCTATGAGCTGGATAAGACTATTTTTGCTGTATGTGCCAGCAAGACTTATACCAAATTAGCATTTGAAATTTTTTTTTACAACTGCAACCACCACCATCACAAAAGAACCTGAAGATGTGTCTGTATTTTTGAGTTCCCTTTGAGGCTGGCTTCTCATGCACTTTCCCCTGTTAAACAAGGCTCTCTCATGCCATCACTATGATATGTAGACACTGAAGGAGACCTGGAGGTGCCCTTATCCCACAGCCCATTCTTCTTCCCCCTGGGGTTCCCAAGAAAGAGAGCTATGCACACAAGGAACAAGGAAGGTTCAGTTTCATGTTGTTAATAGCTGAGTTAGCATTGGAAGCAGAACTCTTTTCCTTTTATGAAAAATATTTGATTGACAAATAATAATTGTATATATTTGTAGGATACAGTGTGATGTTCTGGTACATGTATACATTGTAGAATGATCACATCAAGGTAATTAACACATTCATCACTTCACAAGCTTACCATTTTTGACAGTTATATTTAAAATCTACTATCTTAGTAATTTTGAAATATACACTATTATTAACCATGCTGCCTAACGGATCACTAAAATGTATTCCTTCCGTCTAAGTGGAGCTTTGTACCATCT
>NW_016107378.1:6824167-6890229 GCF_001604975.1 Cebus imitator | reverse complement strand
CCCCTTCCCAAGCCCAGCCTCTGGTGTCCTCCACTCACTCTGCTTCTATGAGTCTTTTTTGGACTTTTCAGATTCCACATGTAAGTGAGGTCATGCAGCATTTGTCCTCCACGTGGCTTATTTCACTCAATCCCTCTGGATTCATCCATGTTGTCACGAATGACAGAATTTCCCTCGTTTAGTATTCCATTGTGTATGTCCAATGAATCCTCACTTAATGTCATCAATAGGTTCTTGGAAATTGACTTTAAGCAAAACAACATGTAACAAAACCAATTTTACCGCAGGCGAATTGATATAAACAAAAGTTAAGTTCCTGTGGCATATTTCTGATCACAAAAACATCACCAAACTTCTAAAGACCCAAAACATTTCTAATATTGAACACTGAAATAAATGTGAGCTATATATACATTTAAGAAAGATTAATCAAAACAAGTAGGGGCATTATCTGCCTAACTTTTGTTGAAACAGTGAGTGACAGTGCTTGTCATGGTGGTGGGTTAAATCAGGAATAAATGTTGGCAAAGTGAAAATTGTCAGGCGCATCTCCTGACACCACACAGTTTAAAAACAATCACCAGCATAGCATGTTCACCAAGCACTTTTGAGAAGCATTGTTTACTGTCATGCATTTGTAGGATTACCAGAGACTTTACTATTTTGTACAATAATTTGTACTCATTCATTCATTTTCTAACCTGCTTATTCCAGCTCAGGATCATGGCAGCTCAGGGTGCAAGGTAGGAACTTGCCCTGGCTAGGGAGCCATCCCATTCCAGGCACGTTCACACACACGCTCTTGCTCACTCACATGCCCATATTCACCCACACTTGCTCACATACACCCATACTCATTCATACACCCACACTTTCTCACACACATATCCACACTCACTCACAACCATATTCATACACCCACACTTGCTCACACACCTATACTTGCTCACACACACCCATACTCACAGACTCACACTCACTCACACTCACCCACATTCAGACACCCATACTCACACACCCACACTCACTCACCCATACTCAAACTGACATGCACCCACACTCACACCCACACACATACCCATACTTGCTCATTCACCCTCACACTGACACACACCTACACTTACACCCATTCTCACACTCACCCACCCATACTCACACACACCTACCCATACTCACACACACACCCATACTCGCTCACACATTCCCCACACTCACTCACACTCATTCATACCCATACTTGCTCACACACCCCCACACACATTCGCTGACACACCTACGCTTGCTCACACACTGACACACCCACACCCACCCATACTCACACCCACTCAAACACACCCAGCCACATTTGCTTACACACCCACACTCACACACATTTGCTCACACACACCCACACTGGCTCATACACCCACACTCGCTCACACACCCACAATCATGCTCCCACATACCCATACACACACACACCAAAATCATTACTTTCTCACACACACACTTATTTGCACACACTTATGCCTATCACCCACACACACTGACACACACTCAAACTTGGCCTCACACACCTACACTCATGCTCTCACACTTGTTCACACAAACCCATACTCACCCACACCCACACTCACACACTCTCCCACTCATGCTCACTCTCACTGGGGCCGTGTGCACATGCCAGTGAACCTCACATGAACAGCTTGAGGATGTGGAGGACACCAGAGTGCCCCAAAACAACACAAAGATATGGGGGAAGGTGCAGACTCCACAGACAGGAGCCCCGATTGGGAATCTGTTTTTTTCTCCCATCAACCTTATAGGAAAATGACATTGAACTAAATGATGTTATTCACAGATCTGCTGTATATCACATTTTCTTCATCCATTCATCCACTCATGAACGTTTAGGTTGTGAGGTGGAGTTTCCTGGGGCCTTTCTCAGAGAGACTGAGATTTGTGTAACAGAGGCGAGAAATGTCAGTTCTCAAACAATGTAGGAGTCTCTTTCTCTGTCATGTGGAAGAAGTCTGGGTGTGATTGCGTAGGGCCGGTACAGACATCAGGGAGCTGGGCTCCTTCACTCTTCCTGTTCTACCATCCTTTGATGCATGGCTTCCATCACCAAGTTGTCTCCAGGTCCTGAAGAGCATCTGGAGCGCCTGCTATCACAGCCATGTTCCAGCCAAAAAGCAGAAGAGAAGGTAGTGATCACAGGGCACATGCCAGCTGTCATTTTCTCAGCGTGCATGCCTCTGCATCCACCCAACATGTCTATCTGCTTACGGCTTACAGGCCACTGTGAGCTTCAAGGAAGGCCAGCAACTGAGGCCGCTTCACTGGGCACCTTCACTCCAGAATAAAACAGGAGTCTGTTGCTAAGGAAGCAGGGAGGAGAGTTAACAGGTAGGTAACCAACCACCTCCAGCACAACCCAGACCAGCTGCTACCCAGCTCAGCTCAGCACTTGGGGGCAGAATTTTCAGACATGGGGATGGCTGGCCCTGTGTAGGGGACTGAGCACTTGGTGACATTAAACGCAAGGAAAAGCTTTGCAATGGCGGTAACCTGTGAATGCACCCAGGTCTCCTGCACTGGACACTCACAGCAGCCCTGAGCACAACTGTGGCCAAATAAACTATGGCATACCCAGGCTGGAGAATGCACCGTTTAATAGTGAGCGCATCTCCACACACCAGCATGGAACAACATACACAGGAATCCTTGAGCAACCCGCTGCCTCCCTCCACTCAATTCTATTTTCCCTCAGTTGTCCTGATCTTCCCAAGGGTGCTTTAGAGACTCTGCTCGAAGAGGGAGGCAGGGGCCATTATTTTCAGGAGGCCCTGGGAAAAGAGAGTCAATGTAGAACCTGGCTCACCGACCCTAACCCTTCAGCGGAAAGAAGTCGACATTCAGCTGGAGTAGAATTGAGCCTCAGTGTTTCTGGATCTGAGAAACGCTTCAAGTCACTCAGAGGCCAGGCAGAAAACCTTGAGCAAACACAGGACCAAGGTATAATCCTCCCCTCGACAAGTCAACTCCCTGGTTCTGCAGTGAAATACCTGGAACTGGATATGCTTTTTGCAAGAATGGCCTCTCTGGGGCCCTGATACCTGAGGGGTCCACTTGAGGCTGTTTAGCACAAATTCACAAGTAGTTTCAGTCAAGTCCAATTTTAACTGATTTTTTAAAAGCAATGCTTTTGATTTCTTATTATAAAAGTTTATTATAGTCAACAGGGCTTATGTGGGCAGGAGGATCAGGGGAACTTTTGTGTCTGTCTTTGTATTTTCTGGTATTATGTTAAAGGAATCAATTGCATACTTTTATAAAGAATGATCATCTGAAAATTTCTCAATGGAAAACTTGTTGAGTAACAAAGTCGAATAAAGGTTATTACCCACTCACCCCAAAATATTTTATTGTAGGAAATTGAGAACATACAACAAGCAGAAAGAAAAAAGAAACAAACAAATCATCCACAGTACCACAGCGCAGAGACAAGCATTGCTATAATGTTGGTGTATTTTAACTGACTCTTTTTCTTTATATGCATGTATATAATTTGCTTTATTTATTTATTTATTTATTTATTGTATTTTAGGTTTTGGGGTACATGTGAAGAACATGCAATATTGTTGCATAGGTACACACATGGCAGCGTGATTTGCTGCCTTCCTCCCCTTCACCTATATCTGGCATTTCTCCCCATGCTGTCTCTCCCCAGCTCCCCACTCCCCGCTGTCCCTCCCTTATTTCCCCCTAACAGACCCTGGTATGTGATGCTCCCCTCCTTGTGTCCATGTGTTCCCACCATTCAACACCTGCCCATGAGTGAGAACATGAGGCACTTGATCCTCCGTTCCTGTGTCAGTCTGCTGAGAACGATGTTTCCAGGTTCATCCATGTCCCTACAAAGGACACGAACTCATTGTCTTTGATGGCTGCATAATATTCCACAGTGTATACATGCCACATTTTCCCCATCCAGTCCATCATCAATGGGCATTTGGGTTGGCTCCAGGTCTTTGCCATCGTAAACAGTGCTGCAACGAACATTCGTGTGCATGTGTCCCTACAGTTATAATTTGCTTTTTAAAATAACTATATGTGTTGCACACTGTTATGTACTCTTAGAACATTTTACTTTGCATCATGAGCATTTCCCCATGTCCCTAACTCGTCTTCTGTAACACAGTGTGCGATGGCTGCAGGTATAGTATTTCCTTATTGGGATGAACCACAATTGTTCTCCCCAAACCCCTATTGTTGGACAATCATGGTAAGCCCAGTTCTTTTCTATTGTAAACAATGGTATCTTGACTGTCCTTAAACACAAATCCTGGTGACAGTATGGATTACTGCTTCAGGATACACTTCTAGGAGGAGAGTCATAGCCGAAGGCACACACATTTCCAAGGCCTTTGACATGCATTGCCAAATCGCCAAGTTTTCCTTTAGAAAAGCCAGGCCAGTTCTCATTCTGAGCGTGAGAATGAAAGCAGTATATAAATGAGAGTTTCAGTTTACCCCTCAGAAACGTTGATGGAGCAACTGCTGTGAGCCTGGCTCTGTCCTGGTGGAAACACAGTCCCTGCTTTCAAGTCTACTCCAGTGGATGAAAACAGACACAGCACCAGCTACGACACAATGCAATCCATGCCATAACCGCTGGACAAAGGGACCAGGAAGCACAGAGCAAGGCGTTTGCCTAGTGGGGATCAGAGGGCGCTTCAGAGGGCCCAGAGAGGACTGTGAAAAGGTAGACTCTGTGTTCCTCTGTAAAGGACTTTAGAACATCCAAACAAGACTATCGAAGTATTTCACTGATATGGCTGCTGGTATCTTGCTGGACTTTTCAAAAGTGGCTGTGAACATAAGCCAGTTCAGGAGGATGAATACTGCATGATTCCAGTTATGCAAGGTATCTGTAAGAGTTAAACTCAGAAGCAGAAAATACAATGTAGCTGCCAGAGACTGGAGGGAAATGAGTTGTTCAATGGGTCTAGAGGTCCAGTTATGCTAAACAAATAAGCTCTAGAGATCTGCTGCATGACACAGTGCCTATGGTTAGCTACCAGTGCTGTGTTCTGTACCTTAAAACTTGTTAAGCGGTTAGACCTCATGTTAAACGTTCTCTTTTTTTTTTTTTTTTTTTGAGACGGACTCTTGCTGTGTTGCCCAGGCTGGAGTGCAGTGGCTTGATCTCAGCTCACTGCAACCTCTGCCTCCCTGGTTCAAGTGATTTTCCTGCCTCAACCTCCTGAGTAGCTAGGACTACAGGCATGCGCCACCATGCCCAGCTAAATTTTTTGTATTTTTAATAGAGACGGAGTTTCATCATGTTGGCCAGGCTGGTCTCAAACTCCTGACCTCAAGTGATCCTGCCTGCCTGGGCCTCCCAGAGTGCTACAGGTGTGAGCCACTGTGTCTGGTGTATGTTAAAAGTTCTACACACACAGACACACACACACACACACACACACACCCCAAAATAAAACAAAAAGATACGAGAAAACTTTGGGAGGTACTGGGTATGTGTGTTGCAACTTATCAAACTTTACACATAAATGTATGCAGTTCTTTGTGTATCTATTGTGCCCTCACAAAGCTGTTTAAAACTGGCCCCAGTGGAGGCATTTTCCCTCCTTGGTGTCTGGGAGAAGAGCCTGAGGGGCTCCGAAAGGACATGATCGCTGTTCCCTTCTGCTTCTCACACTGTTCCGTGGAAACCATCCTAAGAAGTGATTTTCTTATTTTCATCCCCATGGTAAGAGGCTTCCCCTATTCCCTTGAGGGACAAAACATCACAATCTGAACACTTTGGAAGTCTTTATGGCTAAGCTAATGCTAGCCATAAATTCTCTACAAAGGGACAGGGCCTGCCTCCACCACCAGATATTTTGGGGCTTGAAACAAAAGGCATGCACAGCCTGAGCTTTGTGAGCAGCTCTGTGCTGTGTGGCTAATCCAGGGGTTTGCTCAGGCTTTGGTCTTCCTGAAGTCGGGGAACTGACCTTCTTTCAGTTACTGATCCATTTCATCACCTACTGAGGAGAGAAGGGAAGGAGAGGGCCATGTGTCTTGACTGAGGTCCAGCCGCTTGCCCTGGGATCTGGCTTGTGGGTGAATCCTTTCTGCTTCCCTTGGTTGTCCCAAGATCCACACAGAGGGAGCTGGATGTAGTTATAATAAATGCAAAATCAATCAAAACCAAAACAGAGAATGACTTCAGGACCTAAGTGCGAGTGGAATGACCACAAGAAAGTCAAGAAGTCATGGATGGCTAATGAGCCAGAAACCCCTAGGACTTGTTGGATATCACTTTATTTTTATTTTTGTAGAGACAGGGTCTCGCTATGTTGCCCAGGCTGGTTTTGAACTCCTGGACTCAAGTGATCCTCTCCCCTTGGCCTCCCGAAGTACTGGGATTACAGGTGGGAGCCACTGTGCCAGGCCTGGACATCAGTTTGTAAAGTGGTCTGTGGCCAGTGCTGGGTAGAGATGTGTTGTTTCTGACCTGTCTTTATTGGCACTGGACAGTGCTGAGTGGACCTAACTGACTGTGTGTCAGACACTGCGACCAGAAGTACAAGGCATTCTTACTGTTCTCAACCTCTGGCAGACAAGCTGAGTGATTTGTCTTGGGAGGCGGAGGAGGCAGGACTGGAACTCAGTGCGGTGTGTCTTCAAAGCCTGTGCTCTTAAATACTGCATGTAGGGGAACTGGGTCCTGGCTGAGACTCCCTGACTCTGTGAATTAGAAGGACCTGGAGGAAGATGTGCTTTTAGTCACGTGGACTGCTTTGAGAGGCAGCATGGCACCAAGTGTGGGGTGTGAGGCCAAACTGCTTGTGAGTAAGTCCTGGGTCTGAGAGCGGCAGCACAGAGCCTGAATGCGACAGGGGAGCAGCCTGATGGTGTGGCGTTTCTCTGGTGTGATTGTTTGGGGCAAGGGTTGGGATTCACATAGACCCACTGAGTGACCTGAGGCAAGTGTCTCCAAGCCTTGCTCCTCTGCAAAACAGGGGTAATAATAGAACTCCTACCTCATAGGGTTGTGTTGAGTATTTAATTAATTAATTCATAGAAAGGATTTAGAACAAAGTCTGGCGCATTAATCCTACTGAACAGAATTAATCCTATGGAAATGTATGACATCCTTGGCATTCTATTTCTTGGACAGCCTTAAAATTCTTCCTTGTGCTTGGTGAAAACCTCCAGCTTGAGTCTGTAAGGTCTTATTTTTTTGGAGAAGACTGGAGATGTGGAGAGAGGGAGGCTATTGGAACCCAGGCTTCCAGAGTGTGGGCCCTGAAGCATGCAGTCATGCCCCAGGCCAACAGGAGCATGACTTAACTCCCCCAGAGCTATGGAAGCATCTGTGAAATTTCTCAGTCACTCTCAACAAGCCTTGCCTTGCTGCCTCCTCAAGCCCAGCCAAGCCGAGACTCAAGGGGTCTTTCTGCTTTTCCTTCTGTCTTCGAGGTCTGACCTGTGATGAGCTGGGTATCCGATCTCAACCCCTACTGTGCTCTACACTTCACTGTTTTCATTAGGAATTCACCCTTTTGCTAATAATAATACTAATTTTAAAAAGAATAATTCATTTCTCATAGCAAGTAACCTCTATGGAGGGTGTGCTCTGAGTTGGGCCCTGTCCTAAGCAGTCTACATGTCCTATCTCACTTACCCTCGAAGAAACACTACTAATGCTATTGTAACTCCATTTTCCAGATGAGGAAATAGGTTCAGAGAGGGAACTTGCTCAAGACCACAGGTGGATTCAAACCCAACTCCATCTCAGCCCCCGTATTTACTTGTTTGGGATCAAGACCTCAAATAGCCCAAGAATATGGAGACACTCAATGGTGGAGAGCAAAGGGTTTGGTCAGAAGAAATCAAGTCCGTGCTACTTGTTCTACAATTAAGGATGCTTTTTGGACACCAGAGTTCAAGGCCCCAGGTTAGTTTTGTTGAGCTTGCAGGTGCCTCTCACAAATACCAAGACGGCTGTTGAGTAAATGCCAGGATCAAGCCAAGGCCCAGCTCTCTGCCGGCAAGCCAGCCAGGCACCTGGGACTGCAGTGCCCAGGTCAGAGATGGGTCAGACAGACTATGATGTGGGGCTGAGGAGGCCAAAGCATGTACCATCCTCACCTCGCCCAGGACCCAGATAAACCCAGGCCCTCCCACCCCTTCCAGCCCTGCCAACAGCAAGATTCCATAGAAAGTGGCCTTTCAGGACATTTGCTCCATGTCTTTTACAGGCCTTGTAACTCAAGAAAAGGAAAGCACATAGTATCACCCCGAAAGAGCCAGGGCCCACATGCACTGAGTGCTTTCTGTATACAAGGCCCCGTCCTCACCCTATACCTACTTTATCCCTGTTGACCCCTGCCACAGCCCTAGGAGATTTTATTCTATGTTATTTTTTTACAGAACTTGGAGTTCTGACTTCCAGATCACAACCATTCAGTTGACACCTCTGTCTCCCAGTAGCCACGGCTCAAGGGTGCGGGGCCACTCTCCTCTCAGAGGAGCCTGGCTGAGCCCAGTTCCATAGCCACCAGTGGAAGCTGCCCATTGCACTTTTTAGCCTCAGCTTGGCCACCTCTGCGAGCCATGCTGCCTGGCTTTCAGTGCCTCCAACGGGCCAAGTTTTCTTCCTCAGAGCCTTTGCCCGTGTGGTTCTCTCCCTCAGGAATGGTCTCGCTGTCCCATGAATTCCCCCTGGGCTAATCCAGCACTACTCATCCTCATGTTTCAGGTTAAATATCTTGTGCTCAGAGAAATCTCTTCTAAGCCTCACCTTATCTTCAAATGAGATATCTTCAGTTATTCCTTTTTGTTCCACAGAATTTTGTTTCCTTCGTAGTACATGTTCCAATTTGTTAATCAGGCCTATTTGCATAACTCCTCTTCTTTGCTGGACTATGAGATCATTGAGGTGGGATGGTGCCTACTTCGCTCACCATAGAATGTCCTTGACCCAGCACAGTGTTGGGCACAGGGCTCACTAGACGTCTGTTGAATAAACAATGGGCAGTCAGAAGAAGCAGAAGGTTCACATAAAAGTCTTTATCTCCACCACAAGTTTTTGAAGTTCAGGCTTAAACAGAAAGGTTACAGAAGAAATCTGCTGAACTTTCTAAAATATTGATCAAAGCAGCTAGAAATCAAAATCAGATTTGGGGGTCTAAGTGGCATATTGACTCAGAGCTGTCAGAGGCTATAAGGGACATGGAAGCTGATGTCCTGAGAGTATGAGTGACACTTCAGTGAGAAACGGGCAAGCTGGGGCTGCCCCAAAGTTTGCTTGTCTTGTGGAAAAGAAAGTTGCACTATTAAGTCATCTTCATTGGTAGAAAAACCCAGTCCCCAAAGAGCAAGATTTGAACAGCAGGGTACACCATGCTTTTGTTGGGTGAAGGGAAAGTCCTAGAAGTTTACACATGAATGCGCCTATGCTGGATCGAAGGGGAGTTGGTTGAAACCTCCCGCACAATAGAGAGCTGTTTAATGCAGCCATTAGCTCCATTATGAACTCATTTATGATTTTATTTACTTAACAATTCAGTCTTCCGTGTCATGAATTTTTGAGAGAGACATTCAATTAGGAATTATGACTGCAGTTTAAAGAAATATATTGCCTCCCTTCTAGGTGGGTGCCAGCTTTCTTTTATGGATGTGCCTGGATGCATTCCAGAACATTTGGAAGAAACAAATTCTAGCACTTTTTCTCCATTCCTCCCTCAAAGCCTGGGACTCCTGCCAATTAGAAAAACCTTGGCATGTGCCCTCAATACTAGGTATGGTGTTAAGTTGGTGGCAGGCAGAGAGGTCAGCCGGCGCCCTGGTGATGCATCTCAACCGGTTCCTCTGCACAGATCATCCCTAAAATCCCACCGTCTAGGTGCTTCCTCAGACCCCACACAGGCACTGGTTTCCCCTTTAGTGGGTCTTTCTCCCAGCTGCTCTCATTCTAATTTTTATTCCTAATCCTCCCCCTCCCATGAGACCCCAAAAATTCATCCTAAACTTGGGACAGAAATACAACTCCTCCACAAACCACAATTTTCCATCTGGACTGGGCTCCAATAGTGTTCCTTGGTTATAAGCAATGGGAATGCACTCTGTCAAACAGAAAAATGATTAGTGGCTCATATAATCACTGGAAGGCAGAAAAAACTAGGGAAGGAAGGGACGAAGGTGGCAGGAAAGCTGCACCACCTCCCCAGTCAAAGCAAATGAACTCCAACCATTGATGCACTCTGCATCCCTCAGCTCAGGATGGAAGCTTGAAGGGAGAACAGCATTTGGCTTAGCCTGGTAGACGAGATTGGGGCACTTTGATGGACAATCTCACCAGACCATGTGTGTCCAGTGAGAAGAGTGGTCCCCTTAAACAAAACAAAGTGCCGTTGTACAAAGAAGGGGAAGAACAATCCAAGAAGGCAAACAAAGGCCAACACTAATCCACTGAAATCGGGAAGAGCCTAGACACCATTCCACCCCAGGAATGGCTAAAGGAGTTGAGGCTTTGTAGCCTGGAAATGTGAAAACCTCTATTGGGGCCTTTAAATTCTTGAAGAGCTGCTCTTTGCATATATTGCTAATTCCTTACAACAGTGTCAGGTAGATGGAGTTATTATCCCTGTTTTAGCGATTAGGAGACTGAGAACCAGAAATATTGAGCAGTTTGTACGAGGTCACACTGCAAGAGGCAAAGCCAGTTCAAGCCCAGGTTGGTTTGACTCTCAAACACATGCTGAGAGCAGCATTTTTCTTGTTGACTCTTAAACAGAGAGTTAAGAGCAATGAATAGAATGGGAAGAAAAGCCATGCAGGACTTGTTTTCACATTATGAACTTTTTTTTTTTTTTTTTTTTTTTTAAATAGAGCAGCCTAGCAGTGTTCTTTAGAAACAGTGCCATTCCTGGGATGAGTAATTGCTATTTTTATTTCATGAACCTTATTTACCCCTTCTTTTGTTAATAAGGGCCCCATTTTGCTTTTCAAACAACTTCAGGAATTCCCCTGGCTGGCAACACACTGGTGACTAAAACAGACTCTTAGATCTAGCAGAGAATTTGTCTGGGCTGCTGTGGAGAGAGATTTCTTGAATAAGGGAGAAGCAGAGAGAGAGGAATTCCAGGGTCTTATTAAACCCTTGGATTCAGGGAGTCTACGAATGCTAAAAAGGCAATAATAGTAAGAGGCAGAGAACATTCTGTTTTGCTTTACTTCTGATGCTCACCAAAGCTTTGTGGGCATACGTAGCACCTGTGTGTGTGTGTGTGTGTGTGTGTGTGTGTGTTGGTGGGGAAATGTGGCTGGCTCAGGACGTCTCTTTTCAAGAGAGTCTGTCCTTGGCCACAGGCCCCTCCCTAGCCCTTGTTTGTATTACGTCAGGATCCTGATCTTTCTTGCCCAACTTTTGGTGACAGCTGATTAGGCTGGGATAGACCTAAGCCAGGGTATCCATCTATCACCTTCACTGAGCCAATCAACTTCTCTTTCTCTTGAATTTGAAGAAAAATAAACTGTATTCAGGATTTCAATCTGGTGGCCCATAGGTATACAGATGTGCTTGCGTGCTTGCTGACATTTCTCTTTAAATTAAGCTTGAATAAATTTGCTGGATTATCCAGTTTGGCATGGTTCCCGCCCACTTCTATTGTATCACTGACTGCCTGGTTCAGAGATTTATATTACCCATTTTGTCCCTGTGGGCATTTGAGTTTGCCTCTCTCATGGAGTTTACAATGGCTAGCGTTTTTAAGAATTTCCTTGCCAGACCTACTTTTGAGTGTTTTTCATAAATCAACTCATTGGATACTCACATTAGCTTTATGAGACAGAAACAATTATCATTCCAATTTTGCCAAGAAGGAAACTGAGGTATACTGTGTCCAAGGTGACACAGGCAGTAAATGACAAAGTGGAAATCTGAACCTCATCCTTCTAACTCCAGTTTATATTGTCTTGATTATGGTGATGCAAGACTTAAAGTAAAAAGCAGGTCAAGCCACCTCATAGCTAACATTTTGGAAGAGCAGAGAGGTCACGTGTCAGCAGAAAACAACAGATTGCATTTTCTCCAACCAGGGGATGGAGCAGATGTTCTAGAATAAGTGGAGAGGAGTGATGAGCAGCACCATAAAAAACAGAGATGCAGTCTTGGATGCTGGCTGTCCAGACCCAGACACCATGTGGCCTGAGTGTCCTTGGTTTCCTGTCCTTGGCCAGTCACACCTTTTCCAAATCCCTGTTATGTGAGCTGGTTTGAGTGAGCCTCTGTTTCTTGCCTCTGTTTTCCTGCCCACGACTGCTCTGTGTTGCACACCTCCTCCTGGGGACAGTTCACAGAGTCTGCTCTCCACTTAAGGCTGAGACACCCCAACCAGAGGGTGGGGAGCACAGCACCCCCGGAACCCTGGACACTCCTCAGGAGAGGACTGTAGAATGTTTTAAGTATTCTTGACTTTGAAACAGCTCTTGAAATATCCTGCTTGGGAATGACATTTTTGCTTGCTGAAATTGTACGCATGCTTATTGTGCTTTTAGAAAATCAAGTCTTGGCTCGCTTCAGCCCACACCCTTGGTAGCAAAAGCATGGCCAGCTGAACCCCACTCAATCCAGATGGAGCAAGCTCCCTGGTTGTTTTCTGGGGATCAGGCTTTCTCCAGACAGCCATGAAGTCCTCCTTAGGGTGCTGCAGGTTTGTTCCTGCTGCTCTCCAATCCCAGGCTGTTAGAGAGCATGCCTGTCAACTTCTTTCCAGAACATTCTGTTCAACAGAAAAAAATGCTCTGAGCCTCTCGCAGCATGAGCCCCTGACCTGTGATAGAAGATCCTCTGGGGCTGGAAGGAGGATGGCTTCCATGACACAGAAAGGCCGACGAAACAAATTTGTCACTCCTTTGCAGAAGGGCTCCAAGGTCACCCTCTTACCTCCAAGGTTAAAGGGACACAGTGAACCTGGGAGACTTGCTTAGGCAGATGCTCAGTACCATTCAGAAGTGGCTGTTAGTGTGCAGATCAATAAAGAAGACAGGAGGCCACCTTTTGCAAGGACAATTCTGTGGCCTGTTCAAGTGGACCAGAGCAGGTTCAGCCTTCCCAAGCCAACCCAAGAGTACTGGCGCTGGAGCGATTTCTCTTACCAGCCCTTAGCTGAGAAGAATTTCTCAAGGGAGGGTGCTGGTACAGGGAGAGGAAGGTACATTGATATGGGGAATTCAGGAAGGCTCCTAAAGTAGCTGGCTTGGAATGGCAGCTTCCGATAGGAAGAAAACAGGTCACATGCCAAGCTTGTACCCACATCGTCTCTCTAACTCCTCATTATAGACCAAAGACATAGACAGTCATTACCCCATCTGACAGAGGAGGAAACTGAAGCTCAGAAAGCCTAGTTTACTGCCCCAGGGACAGAGCTAGGACTTGTGGTGATGAATCTGACCTGAGAGATGGAGCCTAATCACGATGCCTCCTACTCCCAGTCTTTGCTCTGGAGGGGTTTTTACAACTCCATTTTCCACCCCCTAACCCCACCCCACCCCACCCCCACCGCCACCCCCATTTGACAAGTCTCTCTTTCTCTGTGGCTCTTTTCTTCCTTCTTCCCTGCTGGCTGTACCCCAGCAATCCTCAGTGTTTCCTGCTACCTGCCTCCCACGTCTTTGCACACTCCCTGTGTGGCAGGGTGCCCTGCTGAGAGACCAGGATGTGATAGCTCAGACCCTCCAACTCTATTTTATCACATCTGCCTTCTCCTATCCCAATCATTGACCTCATTTCTCCCTCCTTTACTTCTCCTTCGCCATTTCTCTGTAACCTCTGCATAGAGTTCTGGCTTATTTTATTCTTCCATTCACTTCCTTATGCATTCATTTAGCTGAATAAATTTTGAGTATCTTTATAGATTTGGGGCCCTGTTCTATGTCTTGGGAACATAGCAGCCAATAGACCACAGAAGATCCCTGCTTTCTTAAGTTCAAGGTGCTTAAGTTCAAGTCTGGGAGACAGACACAGACAAGAATACAAATTAATGAAGATAAATAAGTAAGATTATAACAAGTGTCTTCAAGGACATACTCAGTATGAGAAAATGAGGAGGAACTGGGGAGGAGCGACCTCAGATGGAATGACTGGGTAGCATCTTCCAGTAGCTAAGTGGTCCCCATTGACCCACTGATGGGACCCCAGCAGGGGGTGAGCAATCCTCCATCACCCTTTAGTGTAGGTTCTCTGGTGTCTCTCCCCTACTGACACTTCTTCCTTCCCCAGGTCAGTTGGGAGTTTTTAGGAGGGGAGGGAGTTAGGAGCCAGACTTAATAAAACCTAGTGGAGGAGGAAAGACTGAATTTAACTCCTGTTCAGGTCCTGGAAGGAGTGTCTGTTCACTCTTCTCTTCCGATGGGGCTGTTCTTTCCAGCTCCTGGAGAGATGGTTCAGTCACTGCAAGGTTGCCTGCCAGTGGAGCAGAAGGTCAGCCTCAAACCGTCTTTTGTCACCTGTCCGAGTTAACCTGAGGCTTCCCATTCCCTTACTTTTCACCTTTGCATTTCTAGGCACCATTTTATAACTGTCTCCATTGACATTCTGCTAGGATATGTTTGTAAGACATTTCATTTATCCTCTGGGGTTCCTGGGAATCTGGAGAGGTTTGAGAGTGGCTTGGTCATGTGGAGAGTGTTCTTTTCCCTGGGAACCATATCTACCTCCCACAGAATGTTCCTCACTCTGAAATCTAGGTAGGTAGTTGCTGTAGCTTCCTACCCCTGTTAGGATAATTGGACTAATGTTGCCTATTAGCGCTATCCTCAGGGGCCTGAACCTGTGAAATCATCAACTAAAAACATCCATTCAGCTGCAACAGCCCAAACTGCTTTCAAACCAAGTCAAATTTCTTTCTCTTTATAGATTTATGAACCAAGCCAAGGTAATTTTCTTTTTTCTAACATCAGCAAAAGATCCTAATGCCCACTGAGCCAGTTTGAACTTATAATGAACTGAAAAATTGTCTGCAGCTTTTGAACCAGCTCCTCAAAATAATCTCTAAAATAAGCCTAAACAACCATTGCTGCTGGGCCATCCAAGCTGGTTTACTGGTGCCACTGTGGCCTGTTGCTGAAGGAGCAATCCTGTGAAATTTGAAAGGACATCTTTGCAAGGCCTCCCAAGGTGTGGCAAGGTGTTGAACTGACACATACCAATCCTAAATTGGTTCTCACCAGGGAACATCAGAGGTCAGAGAGCTGTGGACATCCGTGTGTCATGTCTTCCTTATGTCAGAGTTCAGGGGAGGGAGTAGAGGGCCAGAGGTGGTGGTACGATCCAATTTCTGCACCTAAGATGCATGCATTTTGTTGGTCCTTGCCCCATCCCAGAGAGCTGCATCTTGCAGCTCATCAGAATCATCTGAGAGCAGGAGAACTCTTCTGATCACGAAAGCATTTCCCAGAACCAATCCAGAAGAGGCCACTTCTCCTACTGACACTGAACAAGCCAAGAACCAGGCTTGTGATGGGCTGAACTGGGTCTTTTCAGCTCAGAGCTGGTCAGAATGCGCCTAGGCAGCCTAGACCTTGCCATCCCCAAACCTCAATTTTATTTCCCTAACTGTAAGTACAAGACCTGTCTAACTTATCCTAGCTGCTGTATAATTCTTTAATGTCAGGGAAAGGACAGGAAAGCTATTTGAGGTCAGAGCCCTTACCCTATTTATTAGGCACATAGTGCCTGGCACATATCAGCACACTACAAAGATTTGCTTGTTATGAGCAAACGAATGAATGAATGAGCAAACAATACATGAATGGAAATAGAAACTCCCCAGACACAAAAAAACTTGGGCTAGCCTCTTCCTCATTCTTTGCAGCGTTCTGCTACAGATACGTAATTGTTTATTGAGGGAGGTGCCAGTATAATACTGCTTGGAGTCCAATTCTGATTCCCATATAGTCTATCTGTTTGATCTTGATAAGTTCTTGGATCTGCATGAGCTTCAGTTGCTGCATATGTAAAGTGGGATAATAGTAGTTCCTATATCACAGTGCATGAAAAAACACGTGGCACAGTGCCTGACACATGATAGACACTCGAATGTCATCTATGATTAGTATTCTTAGAAAGGGTTTGTTTTCGTGTATGTGTATCTGTACCTGTATTGTTCGTATCTATTTGTAGTCACTGATCCATCATAAAGCTTAGGGCTAAGCAATTGCAGTGTTTATCAAAGAAAACTCTTCAGACCTGGCTCCCTTTAGAGTTCTCTTTGCCCAACTTATTTTCAGCTCTGAAAGAGTTACAGTCCACGTTTTAAGTGTCGCATTAACACTTGCTTTCTGGTTACCAGAGTTACAGCTTATCAACAGCTCTCTTAAATTTTCCATGCCTGTTTTCTATCACTTGTCTCCTGGAACTATCCACTTGGCAAAGCTCTCGGCTCTCTCTCTCTCTCTGCATTTCTCCCAGCTCTGTCATCTGATGTTGTGTCTGTCTCCTCTGTTGTTTTTTGTTCTTCCCAGGTTCTCCTACTTCTTTGGCAGGAATAGCAAATGGTTTTCATCTCATGCATCAGCTCAGATGGCTACATTGAGGCTTCTCAGACCACGTCTAGGGTCGGTGAGAAAGAGCATCATGATTGATTAGGAATGTCTGCCACTGTTATGAGAGGGGAGGTAGGGCTGTGTGTAGTAGCCATTTGCCATCCTTATTTGGGCAAAGGAAATACTGTGACTTATCATTTTACAGCTTTACTACAAATCTTAGCACAAGATCAAACACAGGCTGAAATGTAAAGTTAAATCATCTAATCCAATATACCATAATTTGGACAGGTGCTAAAAAATGATTTCTTCTAATCTCTCTCTCCTAGCCAGAGGGAACATCTATATCCCTCTGTCTTTGGGGAGCTGGGCAGCCTTGTTGAAGAATGTTCTTTCTTCTCTCTAGAAAGCACAAGCTACAACATAAAGATTGTCCAGCCCTAATAGTAAATCTGCTGAGAAAATTCAGGGATCAGTTTTGGTAGGAAAGAAGCCAGGCTATGTGAAGGTGAGTGTAGCCTGTGTGGTAAGGCTGACATCCACTGACCTAAGGCCAGACCTGACACTTGCTTGCTCACCTCCTAAGAGCGCTAAATAAGGCCGCCTCACCTTAGCCTCCTTTGCCTCCTTGTTTCAAGAGGAGGTACCTGGATCAGGGTTAACTTGTGAACAGAGAGGGCTTAGAAGTGTCCTTGGCAGGGTATTATTGCTTATATTACGTTTGCTCAGCATCTTGCCTGTGCTAAGCCAGGAGCTCATGTTAGATTCAAGAACCACCTTCTGCTGCTGCTTAGAACAAACACAGATTAAGCCCTTGCCATATCTCTGTACCCTGCCCCGGCCCATGCACGCTTGCCTGAACCTCAAGGTTCTCTTGCTCAGAAACCTCTCCTCTGTGCAAAGCCACAGAGCCAGCAAGGCCATCTCCATGCTTGGCCAGACAGCCCTTGTTCCAGGCCAAGCCCTGAGCCTTGCCTGTCAACAGTTACAAACTTGTTGATGATGGCAGCTGCAGAGAGTATCCTTTATGGACTATTAGACCTCGGGCAAGCTTCTCAACCTCTCTGTGCTCAGTTTCTTCATCTAGACGTAGAGATTATACTAAGAGTATGTACTTTGTAAAGTTGTTTTAAAGACTAGAGGAGTTGGCTGGGTGCAGTGGCTCATGCTTATAGTCACAGCACTTTGGGAGGCTGATCACAGCAGGCAGGAGGATCACGAGGCCAGGAGTTCGAGACCAGCCTGGCCAATATAGTGAAACCCCATCGCTACTAAAAATACAAAAAATTAGCTGGGCATGGTGGCATACGCCTGTAATCCCAGCTATTCAGGAGGCTGAAGCCGAAGAATCATTTGAACCTGGGAGGCAGAGGTTAAAGTGAGCTGAGATTGCTCCACTGCACTCCAGCCTGGGCGATAGAGTGAGACTCCATCTAAAAAAAAAAAAAAAAAAGAAAAGAAAAGACTGGGGGAGTTAACACAGGTACAACTCTCAAAACAGTGAGTGCCTGGGGCACGGTAAATGCTGAAGATGTTAACCATTATTATTAAAAGTGTTTTCCCTCTTGTCCTATTTGATCCCCACAACACTATGAGGTCAGCCAGCCCCACAGGGTTAGAACCCTTATTCTAGAAGGAAACAGAAGTTCGGGAGAGCTAGGCTGGAAGGACTGAGTTGGGCTGGAGCCACGTTCTTTTGACTCCAGGTCCAGGATTCTTGTGTTATAGCACCTGTGATTTTTAGTATTTGACCTTAGACCATGCTGGTGCCTGATACTGCTTTCCCTTTTAATTGTTTACAAAAGAGGATTTTATAAACAGTGTGAAATTTTGACAGTCTCAAAGTCAACCTGGAATAGGTAACTGCATTTATATATGTAAATATGTCAAGTATAAACCTTGGTATTACCATTAGTGATTTAGCATCCTTGGGAGAGAAGACAGGTAAAGGCATTTCAATTTTTTTTCTTTTCTTTGAGACGGAGTCTTGCTCCATCACCCAGGTGGGAGTGCAGCGGTACAATCTCGGCTCACTGCAACCTCCGCCTTCCAGGTTCAAGTGATTCTGCTGTCTTAGCCTTCCAGAGTAGCTGAGATTACAGACACCCACCACCATGCCTGGCTAATTTTTGTAGTTTTAGTAGAGACAGGATTTCACCATGTTGGCTAGCCTGGTCTCGAACTCCTGACCTCAGGTGATCTGCCCCCCTCAGCTTCCCAAAAGTGTTGGGATTACAGGCATGAGCCACTGTGTCTGGCAGGCATTTCATCTTTTATCTTTTCTGTTTGTACTGGGCTGCTGCCATTTTAGCAGTTTCGAGATCATTTCACTTCTTTTGTAATATCACCTGAATTTCCTGTTGGGGAATGTCCATACAGGGTAAGTGGTAGGGCTCTCAGTTCGTACTCTTCTTGTTTTCCAGTGGCTAGTCCTCTGTCAGAGCAATCCTCCAGCCTCCCCGCTGCCCTCCATTCCTCCCCAGGGAGAGGGAGTGATGCAACTGTTTGGTGCTTTTGAGGGAAGGAACTGGGCATGAACTGCTCAGCTTCCTCTGCCCTCTTCTCTCATGGGGAATACACATTCCCTTGCCTTCTAAGCTATAATTTTATAAGGCCAGGGCCCTAAGGGGGAGACCTGCACTTATTCAGTTCTGCCTGTGATGGGCTGTTTCTGAGATTTAAGTACTTAGAAGTTCTTTGCAGCCAAACAATGAAGCTACATTGTTCAAACCTGTGATAGTTTGCACCGCTTATGCGTAATCCTGTGTCCATTCTCTTTTTAATTGTTCTCAATTCAGGAAGGGAAAAGAAGGAAGCCATTTCTTAGGCCCTCATACCCTGCCTCCTTCTCCGGCTCTCAGTCCATAGGATTCACATGGGGCTGGCCCCACCTTCACAAGTCTGGGTCTGTCATATAATCCAGGCTGTGCCAATCAGCAGATTTCCATCCCTCTGGTTATAGAAATTGGTTCATACTTGGGAACACAATCCAGGTTGACTCAGTGAGATGCTATCCTTGAGAGTTATTGTATTATTTTAAGAAAAGAAGTTATGATCTCTGCTGGGATAACTCAGAAGAATATAAACCAACAGTTACTGAACTTTTTCCCACCATAGAAGAAAAGCCTGCTTGAATAGAGTTGACAGAGCAGAAAGCAGAGCTGACAGACAGAAGGGGACAGAGACCAGATAACAGCCTATAAACCCCTCCATTGCTTGACCCGTGTGGGTTGACCTTGGTCACTTGGAACCAGGGAGTGCTGATTCACTTCCTAATAATGCTTCTCTCTCCAATAGCTTAGCAGAAAACGCAGCTTCTCACAATTTGCTGAATGGACTCCCATACCATCTTGCCCTTGATATTGGCCAATATTTATCATATGCTTCAGCTTCCACTGATCTTTCTGTGGCCCTAGGTATCCTACAAGGACAAGTTATCCTATTGGATAACTAAAGGCTGACTGAGCCCCGCCTATTGAATGGACTTGTTCATTTGTGTAATAATTAGTCACAGAACTTAATGTGCTTGGCAGCTGTTACCTTCAGCACATTCTACATGATTCCAGAGCTAATCACCATTTTTGTTATTCTCTCAAAACCCATGAGAAAGATCCCCACCCCACTCCCTAATGCCCTCTGCGCTCAACCAGAAGAGAGAGATGATGGCCAGAATGGTCACTGACATCTATCTTTTGCTCTTCTTTCTTTTTTAAAGTCATATCAGTTAAATGGCTAAATATGAACCTAAAGACAGGTGGAGGGAAGTGTTCACATTTGTGTGTGAACTAAAACTAACATAGGCTTCTTGTCAGGACAAGTTTCCGAATGGGCTAAATGGGTGTTAATCCAATTCCACAGATGAGAAACTGAAGCTCAGAGAAGTGAAATAACTTGTTCAGCATTCACAGCTGCCTGACTCCAAAGCCCAGGCCCTACGTCATTGTGCCACCCACTTCTCTGAGTAGAAAGACTCTTAGTGTCCAGTGGATAAGATCGATTTGGGCCTCCCCAGCTGCTAAAGTTCACTTTACCATGGGCTAGGAAGAAATCCTCTGTCCTCTGCACCTCAGAGCCATGCCTGTCTGCATCCCTTCTTGGGTTCACTACAAGGCATATACTGTCTTATAGAGAGGCAGCTCTTCCCATCTTCGCTCCAAACAGGTCGTGATAATATTGCTCAGAAGATAAAGTTGGTAGGAATGAAATCAAGACAGACTCAGTTCCAATCCTAAGTGGGTTTACAAAGGTGTTGATCTAGATGCCCTCTTTTACTGCCGGTTGGGGAGAAAAGCTATGACACCTGCTGGGCATGAGCACCCCTCACCCCACCCCGCCACTCTCCTTACACACTATTCTTGGAACTGTGAAATGATGAAATCTTTTCTGGGGAGGTGGAGGAAACAATTTGATATTATACAGCAAGCATAAAGGTGCATATATGGCACATTGGTTTGCTAGGGCTGCCATAATAAAGTGCCATGAGTAGTTTAAACAACAGAAATTAATGGTTTCACAGTTCTGGAAGCTAGAAGTCCAAGATCAAGTGTCAGTGGGGTTATATTTTCTGAGAGTGTGAGGGATACTCTGGTCCATGCCTATCCTGTGACTTCCAGTGGTTTGCTGGTCATCTTTGGAATTTCTTGGCTTATGAAATTATCACCCCAATCTCTGCCCTTATTTTCACGTGGCATTCTCTCTGTGGACATGTCATCTCTGTGTCCAAGGACAACAATTATATTAGAATAAGGCCTGCCCTAATGACTTCTTCTTAGCTAATTACATTTGCAGTGACCCTATTTTCAAATGAATTTATATCCTGAAGTGCTAGAGGTTAGGACTTGATCATATTAATTTTGGGTAGACACAGTTTAATCCATAACACCTGGGAATTTCACTCCTAGAAATTTAGCCTGGTTATCAACTTGCATGTGTTCACAAAGAGATATTTTATAAGGTGATTTGGCAAAAGCAAAATCAGAAGCCTACGTGTATTAAAAAGAGAAAGTATATTCACATGTACTACCACGAAAACATTTTTAGGGCATGTCATTAAATAAAGAAGCATCTCATAAAGGTCGATGTGATCTTAAAACAGAACAAAACTCCTACCTTTGTAAATATGCACAGAGATGATCAGAAGAACAGACAAACCAAAGAGTTGACAGCAACAAGTTCTGGAGAGAAGAGAGAGGATAGAAGATGATAAAAGTGCCATTTGAAGTTTTCTGGCATATTCTGGTGATTTGAATCTTTATTGTTATTATTCTACTTTAAGTTCTGGGCTACATGTGCAGAACATGCAGGTTTATTACGTAGGTATTCACGTGCCATGTTGGTTTGCTGCACCCATCACCTAAATTAGGTGTTTCTCCTAATGTTATCCCTCTCCTAGCCCCCAACTTCCCAACAGGCCCCATTGTGTAATGTTCCCTTCTCTGTGTCCATGTGTTCTCATTGTTCAATTCCCACTTATGAGCGGAACATACAGTTTTTGATTTTCTGTTCCTGTGTCAGTTTGCTGAGAATAATCATTTCCAGCTTCATCCATGTCCCTGCAAAGGACATGAACTCGTCATTTTTTGCGGCTGCATAGTATTTCATGGTGTATATGTGCCACATTTTCTTTATCCATTCTATTATTGATGAGCATTTGGGTTGGTTTCAAGTCTTTGCTATTGTGAAAAGTGCTGCAATAAACATATGTGTGCATGTGTCTTTGCAGTAGAATGATTTATAATCCTTTGAGTACACACTCAGGATTGCTGGGTCATATGATATTTCTGGTTCTAGATCCTTGAGGAATCACCATACGGTCTTCCACAATGGTTGAACTAATTTAATCTTTTATAACATACTCAAATTTTATCACTTGAATAATAAAAATATTACTTGAATAAAAAAATAAAGATTGTTTTCTTTCCATATTCAGTGGTCGGCCTGAACCCAAAGGAATGTAGTTCAAACTAGACAGTCCCCAGAGGGTCTCCAAGGGTCCACGGAAGAAGGGGGCCTTGGAGGCTGGACAGAACCAAATCATCCGTTGTCCACTGGACATCAAGAATGTCGGTGCCGAAGGGTGGGTGGCACAATGGCCAAGGGCCTGGGCTTTGGCGTCAGGCAGGTGAGAATGCTGCACAAGTTATTTCACTTCCCTGAGCTTCAGTTTCTGAAGAATTGGGTTAACACCCACCTCAGGGGATCCCTTCTGAAATCCTGCCCTAGCCATGACCCACATTCATCTCAGTTCCCATTTCATGTATGGACCAGGTCATACTTTTAAAATTTGCCTGAAACACTTTCAGGCACTGGGCCAAGACTCTGGTATTCCAATCAGGCATTTGTGAAATTCTCAAGAAAAAGCAAGGCTCTTGAGTTGGATCTTAAGAACTGGGTAAGATTTCAGTAGGTGAGAATGGGGAGCTGTATGCCTCTGACAGAAAGAACGAAAACCCTCCCTATCACCTCCCTAGGTCGTCTTCTGCCTTTTTTGCATTTAAATTTCTTAAATTCAGGTTGGTTTTTTTTTTGTTTGTTTGCCAATTTTTACAACTACCCATGTATATACTTGCATGTTGTCTTAATATTCATAGAAAAGATATACGCATCTAGATGAATCTGTGTGTGCATTGTGAAAGATGAGGAAAAGAAAGAAAGAGGCAGAGACCATTTTTATTAATTTCAAACTGGTTAATGAATAGGGAAATGGGATCAAAATCGAATCAGTAGATATTCTGATTCCATAAGATATGATACAAATACCCCTTATAAGTGACCAGATTTCCAAGGATTAAAATCCAGCAAAATTCCCTTAAATGAACCTTATACCAATAGCTCTCTAATCTCTCTTTTGGGATTTAGGAAGACCTTCAAGGTTCGCGTGTGCTTCGTATTCACCATTGTAAACATCCATGAGCCATGAGCACAGTTCTGGTTATTCGAGTGTTCTTGGTGTTTGGATCTGGATAAAAGGAAGCTGGCGTATCCACCTTTTTCCTCCAGCTATCTGGTGGCTACAGCTCTGTCAGCTGTCTGTGTAATTAATCATTGGGCTTAGCTAATGCCTACTAAATTAATGCAATTATCAGTGTCTCCAAATAACCACCTTCGTGCACTGCTATCAAAATACACTGTTGACAGATCTGCAGCCAAAGTAGTGACGTTCTGAGACTGGAGCTGGGATTGATTTTAATTAACTTGTTTCTCATATAACAAAGGTGAGAAATACCAATTCTCAGTAGCTCCAGATTAAAAAAAAATGGTAGATGGGGTGTGTGTCTGGGCAGAGACTCACGAAAATAATGGCTACAAGGTATTTTTGTTCCGCAGCTTCACATCCACTTGCTGTGCTTTATGACTGCAGTGGCCCGGGCTCAGGCCAGAGCCCTTCAGTGCTCTCTCTGCTGCACATTGCAGGGGCCCCTGGTTTAATTTGCTCTGGGCTGAGTGTGGCAGGGAGGGTCTCAGGATCAGGGCAGACACTTCTCCTCCTCACCTCCTTCCATCCTGAAATATTTCATTAAACGTAGGGCATTGGAGCCAAATGAAGGAGAGAGAAAGTGCATTCTGTTGGATTCAATTTGTTTTATGCTGTAGCCTCACTTCTAAAGGCTCCTGTTTCCAGGACACACAGTCCAGTCTCTTACGTGGAAAAGGAGCTGCTTTCTCCAGGCAGACACTTTGGAAGAAGTGACGATTCCTGGGTCTGAGTCTGAGCAGCATGGTGTGGAATGGTGTTTACAGTGTGCGTTCTGCTGAACACTAGCTTGCAAGATGGTCCCAGGAAAAAAAAAACTTCAAGTATGTGGAAAATACTGTTTATTCTGGTGCTCCCTCCCTGCCCCAGGAGTTTTCCTATGTACCATATCATATCAAAGGCTCTGAGAAGTCCTGCATTAAGGAAACATGTTTATCCGTGTTCAGCCTAGTGCTACCTGTGACCACAGGCCCCTATACCTGGATTTTGTCTGGATTAGCACTGGGCAGAGGTAATGTTATATGAGATTCACCTGGGGCACTCCCCTGAGTGAGATAAAATGTGGGCTTGGGGACCTACCTAGGGACCTCGGTTTTCCCTTTCTCTGCCGCTACTTACTGTGTGACCTTGGCAAGCTTCTTGCCTGCTCTGGGCCTCAGAGTTTCCTTATGGACAAAGAGGAGGTCCTGCCTTAGACTCATTCTCTGACTTTGCCAGGCTTGTAGACCAGCAGTTCAGTTAAAAACCAGAGGATCTGAAAGATCACAGAAAGAGGAGTGACTGACTTAAGGAAAGAGGAAAGAAAGGGTCTAAGGAGGCTTCACAAAGAGATCATTGTTTAAAATTGGCTTTTTTTGACTACAAATTGGGTTCAATATATACTCCTCAGGTGATGCGTACACCAAAATCTCACAAATAACCACAAAGAACTTACTCATGTAACCAAGTACTACCTGTTTTCCCAAAAACCTATGGAAATAAAATAAATTTTTGAAAAATAAATGGTTGTTGTTTCCTAAAAAGTAAATAAAATAGTAAAAATTGGCTTTTTAAACATTGGCATATACTAGCTGTACATATTTTTGAGGTACATGTAAAAATTTAACATATTCATATGATTAGTAAAGATCAAATCAGTGTAATTGAGATATCCACCACTCTAAATATGTGTCTTTTGTTATTCTAGAAACATTAGAATTATGAGACCATCTTGAGGAAGATGTTTTTCTTTGGAAAGCGTTTGAATTTGGAATGAAGCATCTAAGCTCATTCTCCTGAACGAGGGTCTCTGATTGTGTTGGCAAAGGGTCAGGCTGACCACCTTCCATGTCTGTCATGCCAACAGGACTGCTGAGAAGCTCCCCACCCCAGGAGCTCCTGTTTTGTGTCTGGTCTTCCCCCTGCCCACCTGCCGGTCCCACCTCCCAGCACACAGCAGTGGCTGTCACGTTCTGGCCAGGGCACAAGAGAGAAGAGGGCACTCTTCCACCCAGCAGGAGGGTCCATGCCCCTGCCCCTGCCAAGTCTTTTCTGTAGCTCAAAGCTTCTTCTCTTCTGGAGAATGTTGTCCTTGTGGTGAAAAGGTCCAACCCCATAGCTCAGCCAACCTGGTTTTAGGTGACTCAGAAGGGAGAGTACCACTTTGCAACAGTTGAAATCGAAGGCTTAATAACCCTCCATGTGAGTCTTGTTATAGCGTTTTTCATAGGCCCCTAACCTGGGGGGATTAGTTGGTGCAAACAAATGGAGGGATGGAATGGCAAAGTGAGGCTTATTTTCTTGGCAGCGTTGCTTTCTCAGCCGCTTCTCATTCTGCTCAGATTAATTCTTCCGGGAGAAGGAACTGTCTTTTAGTAATCATCATCATAATAAATATCTCAAATCTTAAATGAAATCATTTTCATATGGCTGAAATCATTTTTATAAAGCGAGTCACATGGAGTCTTTGTTGTGGGTCAGCTGCTGAGTAGAAGCATCGTGCATGATTTTAGCTACTCTTACTGCAACCCCAGGGGGTCTGTGCTATCGCTATCCCATTGTAAAGATGAGCAAGTAGAGTCCGATGGTGTGGGAGGCCTCGGGCTCGAGGCCTGAGTTTTCAGCCTCTTCTCATACACCTGCTTAAAGCAGAAGATCTGGCCAGGTACTCCCTCTTGTCTAGCATATGGGACTCAGATGCTCTGTGGATTAACGTGAGAGGCTTTGCCTGACTGGTTCCCTTGGTCTCTAAACGTTTTGACGTCTCAGACAACCAGCTCTCTTTGGGGTTTCAAACCTCTTTTGTGGAATAGACACTGCTGCTCCCACACAGTGGCCCTCCTGGTCCGTGGTGTCACTGACAGATGCTCCCTGGGCGGAATCTCCTTCAGAATTCTCTGCGACAGTAACAGAGGAAGGAACAAACAACTAGAGAACAAACTGTCGTCTAGTTGCACAGCCCCTGGTAGCTGGCTGGATCCGAGCAGAGCAGCCCAACCCCAGGCAGGCCAGCAAACCACAGCAAAGTTGATGTATGAGCTCTGCTGCCCAGAGCTTCCTGGATTATGTGGCAATGAGCCAGTCCGTCATGACCTCTCTTTTGAGTACTTTGAACTTGATCTATGGAGAATGAGAAGTCAGTAGAAGGAGGTGGAGTGAGATAAAGAAGCCACATCAAGAAGAGTGGAGGCAGAAGGAAAATGGACACACGGAAGGTAAGAGGCTGTGGCAGTGGAAACGGTGGGAGCCAAGAGGGAGTGCAGATGAATCGGTGCAATAGGTGAGAGCCACTGGGACTAGGGAGTCAGGGAGGGTCCCAGGGAGAGGATAATTAGAGGTCCAGGTGCTGGAGTTGTGACCTACCTGCCCCTGCCTGTCTTGGGTCCCAGCGCGGGGCTGGCCAGCTTTGCATAGCATACCCTGTATTCTAACACTAATCCTATGTAACCTCTATGAGGGACTGGAACATGCCTCTGGGCCTGGAAACCAAAAAAATCAAATGAATGCACCTCATGACTCCAGGACTCTGCTAATGACTTCAGCTCATTAGGCGAACTGTCCGCTGAATCACTTCCCTGGCACCCTTCCTGCCCTGTCCATCATCAAAGGAGATCTGGTGTGATCTCAGAATCTCAGCCCTTCCCCTGTCACCTGCTCCTCTCACTTCTTCCTTCCCTGCCACCTCCTTGCTCTCTCTGTCTGTCCTGGTCTTTCTCATTCTCTCAAATGAGACTTAAGAGCTGCTTGGAGTGGGACAAGGAAGCAGTGATGCTCTTTAAAAAGCTTATCTGATAACGGTGTGGGGGGATTTTACTTGACAAAGTGAGAGCCAGAGAGAGAAGTTTCTGGAGAAATCTGTCAAGTAGCTTCTTACAGCAATCTGCATGCCCTGCTGGACATGGGCTGTCAGTCTTCAGTGGAAGCAGAAGGAAAATGTCTAATGGTGTTCATTGCATTGAAGAAATTTATGTTTTATGAGTGCTGCACCCTGTGTGTCCTGAGCCCCCTTTTAGAAGAACCAGGTCCCAGCAGGTCTGAGGCTCGAGGCACAGCTATCCAGGACAGAGCTCTCAGTGACTGCTCCCACCCTGCTGACTTGGCATTTATGAACAGTACTGCAGAGAGAACTGATGGTGTCCAGTATCCAGTTCTTAAAAACCTGTCCAATTCACACTGGGCCACCAACGAGCATACAGCAAGCCACACTTTCTAGGGCAATAGCTGGGAAGCTGACTAAGATCTTGTAACCTCCAACCTTCTTGATCTTTGATCTCATACTATCTAGGATTACCTAGTTGCCAGTGACAGAAATCACTCTGGCTCTGTGGGTTGTGGTGGCTCACATCTGTAATCCCAGCACTTTGGGAGGCTGAGGGGGGTGGATCACTTGAGGCCAGGAGTTTGAGACCAGCCTGGCCAACACAGTGAAACCCTGTCTCTACTAAAAATACACAAATTAGCCTGAAATCGCTTGGTCCCGGGAGGTGGAGGTTGCAGTGAGTCAAGATCGTGCCACTGCACTTCAGCCTGGGCAACAGAAAGAGACTCCATCTCAAAATAAATAAATAAATGAATAAATAAAAAGAAAGAAAAGAATCTGGTTCATTTAAGCTAAAAATAAAAAACAAAAACTTCTAAGAAGAATATGGGATTGCTCATAGGAAGAGCTTTACAACTAGCCTAGACAAGCTTCCAACAAGCATGGAAGCATCGCCTGGTGGCAGCTCTCTCTGACGTCAAAAGGTGATACAGAGGACAAGAAAACCCTTACTACGCATTCTCTGTAGACTGGCCAGAACCAGGGTCTCCTGTCAGACAAAAAAGGTGGGGCAGCGTCAGGCAGTTGTTTGATATCAGTGTGTGTGTGTGTGTGGGTGGGGGGGTGTCTTTTGAAAGGGCTGGTTTTTGTTCGGCCCTTAAGGAAGAAAGACTGATCTTAGCGAGGGAGGGGGTATAACGAGGTATGGGTGACCCCCTAACCCCTCATCAGGGCTGAAACTCAAATTTCAAGTTTTCTCTGGGGTCCTCCAGACCAGGCTGGTTCTGGTGGGTGAGGGAACGGAACCTCTGTTTACGGCACTCCTGGCAGCAGGAATCATCAGCCAGTGCTTTCTGTCCTTGTGTCCCTCTGCTCAAGGTCCACATTGTCATGAAAGAGAGACTGATGGGGCTGGTTGTGGCTTGCCTGGCCCTTTGCTGGAATGACTTTGACTGGCATTTCTACCCAAACTACATACAATGAGGAGAAGGGTGGTTTCTCCAAAGGAAAATCAAGGTCTTATCAGAGGAAGAGAGCATGGATGCTGGGCTTATCAGAGGAAGAGAGCATGGATGCTGGGCTTATCAGAGGAAGAGAGCATGGATGCTGGGCGGCTGCAGGCATCATCTCTCCACACTGATCCTGATTTTCTTTTCTCTCTCTCTTTTTTTTTTTTAATTGGGAAGGAGAGCTCCATTTCTCATAAAGGGCTGCAGTCTGCAGGGTGGCCATTGTCACAGGCTACAAAACACAGCCTCCAACCAGAAGCCGGAAATAGATACTTCAAGGGAGGGACAAGAGGAACAGAATGGTGTGGCCGGATATACATATTCAGTATGCCACGGAGCAGTCATGAATATTTATGGAAGGAGAAATGTGTGCACACACAGTTGAGCTTTATGTCCCTTCATGGGCGCCATGTACAATAAATTGCAGTGTTAGCATAATCCAAGGGTGGAGTTTTGGGCCCTCCGACATCAAAAGATGATGCAGAGGACAAGAAAACTCTTACTATGTGTTCTCTGTAGACTGGCCAGAACCACTCCATGGTCTCCTATCAGGCAAAAAAGGTGGGGCAGCATCAGGCAGTTTGTTGATATCAGTGTGTGTGTGTATGTGGAGGGGGGAGTCTTTCGGAATGGCTGGTTTCTGTTCAACCCTTGGGGAAGAAAGACTGATCTTAGTGAGGGAGGGGGTGTAAAGAGGTGTGTGTGATCTCCCAACCCCCCATTATGGCTGAAACTCAGTTTTCAAGTTTTCCCTGGGGTTCCCTTGGCCAAGAGGGTGTCTGTTCAATCAGTGGAGGGGCTTAGTATTTGTTTTTAGTTTACATTCTCCCCCTTTTGGATGAGATCTTCCAGAAGCACCATCAATGGCCAAACTTTTATTTTGTGGCATATCATGACCTGTCCTGGGTCCATCCTGTCCCTCCCTCTCTGGGACCCCTATTGCCAAAGGACTTAGAGCCAAAAGACATAAACCCAATTTAAACATTCCAGGCCAGACAGGAATGGAGGTGGGCACTGACCCTGATTTTCTGTGCTTGTCTTTGTTCAGTCCTCCCTGCTCTCACTGTGCCATTCACTGGATTTGGTGGTCTCCTCCAAATTCCTCCTGAGGTTTAAGCCTCAGGCATTCATTCATTCATTCATTCATTTGCTCATGCAATGAGAATGCATTGAGCACCCACCAGGCATCACACACAGGATAAGAGCTTGGGCTTGGCACCTGCTTTGCGCTTAGCATTCTCCATTGCCCACTGTGGTCCCTGGCTTGGTGAGACCTCTCTGCCTCACCTTGTCTCTTCCCATCTCTTTGATGTCCCAGCCTGGCCAGTTCTAGGCCTATACTATACTGGAAGGGCGAGGAAGAATTTGGAAACATGTGGCTCGTGTTAGTAAAGGCTCTGTGATCTGCTTCAGTTTTAGCACCTGGGAGTGAGTCCATGTGTGTCCCTTAGATAGGATGGATCAGTTTGGGTGAGGGAATGGAGAGAAAAGATCTGCTGTGTGGGGTGCTGATGAAGGCAGCTCAGTTGGGGGTGGTGGTGAAGGTGATCCCAGGCATCTAAGTGGAGGTGAGGAGCATGCAGATAGAAGTGAAGCACGGCCTGGTCGCAGTGGCTGACACCTGTAATTCCAGCAATTTGGGAGGCTAAGGCAGGAGGATTGCTTGAAGCCAGGAGCTAGAGACCAGCTTAGGCAACAAAGGGAGAATTTGTCTCTACAAAACAAAAAACAAAAAAAATTAGCCAAGCGTGGTGTTGCAGGTCTATAGTTACAGTTCCCACTACTGGAGAGGCTGAAGTGAGAGGATCGCTTGAGCCCAGGAGTGCGAGGCTGCAGTGAGCTATGATCACACCACTGTATTCCAGCCTGTGTGGCAGAGCAAGACTGAGAAAGGAAGGGAGAAAGGAGGGAAGGAAGGAAGGAAGAGGGAAGGAAGGGAGGGAGGGAGGAAAGGAGGGAGGGAGGGGTGAAGATGGGATAGCAGGACAACCTCTTCATGGCCGTGAGATCTGGTGCCCTGGCTCCCCTTTCCAGAGCCTTCTTAGAGGGGGCTGAATAACAAAATTCAGGGACCCCTGAAAGCAAAGGAAAGATATCTCACCTTCCTATAAGGTACATGGATGCTCCCAACCACTTACTTGCTCTCCTCCGCATCGCAACTGTCTGCTGTCACCAGTTCTGCATTCTGGCAAATGGCCTTGGCACTGGCAGGAGGAACAAGAGGAAAAGCAAGGGCTGTGACACCGCAGAGGATGGGGCTTCCCTGGGTCTTAACCCCAGTGCCTTAGACCCAGCAGCCTGGAAACAGCCCTGCAAGCCCACGAACTGTGTAGACAGACAGAGGAGGGTGGGGCGGAGGGGCGAGGAAGCCCAGGAATGAGTGCAGCAACCACCATGAAGTCGCCCCTCCCCAGTAGCCCCCTCCCCTCCATAGAGAGATGGCCTGAAACCCAGGGATTATTGGTTTGCCCACAAATCCAAATAGGATGACATGCACATCATCTGATTGGCTGAGAATGGCTTGTTAATTAGGAAATCAGAGCTGTTTGTGGGTTTGTGGGAGTTTGTTTGCTTTGCTTTATTGAGTGGGTGGCTCTTGCCATCATGATAATAGAGAGCTGATAAACAGAAAACACAGGAAATCATTTGGCCTTCAGCCCAAAATGAGGGCTGGAGGGAACCAGGGTTTTAGTGCTGGAGGAGGGGATGGAAGCTGTTCTTGCCTGTGCAGGGAGAGACTCATCTCTTTTTGGCCAGAACAGACCTCTGGGCCCAGGACACCACCCCGGCTTCTCATCATAGTCTAAGTCTCTGCTGACAATCAGGTGTAGATATAGGCTCCATGGGGAAGCTTGTCCAATTGGGGGATCATCTTTAAGAAAAAAGAACACGAAATTAGCTATGAAAGTGAATATTGATTTAGAGCAAAAAAAGAAACAATGAATAAGAACAGTTTAAAAGCTGACTTGGATAGGGCTAATGGCTTTCTCAAAGCTATATAGCACCACACACAGGCACCACAAACATCAAAAAATCCAGACAAATAGCATAATGTTTGTATTTATTAACTGTTGGCACGCCTCTAAAATATTTTTCAAATTTTCTGTATGTTTCGCCTTTATACTCTTTGATTGCCTCTTCTCATGACAATGATTATGTGCCTATAGAGAAATTGGAAATATCCTTTTGCAGAAGACTTCTATTTTGATGAGGGATCAGGGATAACCAACTTCTTCATTGCCCATTGGACATACCTGAGGATTAGGGGCACAAGCCACAGATTAGGTTCTAGCACCTACATACACTTTCTCACTCTTCTCTGGGTTGAGGACCCTTGGGCCAGTTCATCTCATCATGTGACCTCTGCCTTGTATCTTCATGTCATGACACAAAGGGAGCCAATAGGGATATTCCTGGAAGCCATGCCTACCCCAGAACAGCTGGCAAAAGCTAAACTCTCCAGGAGATCACTTGGAAACTGAGTAAATATATCCCTTTATGTTCATGCTAGATGTAACTCTGACACAACCTCCTCCCAGTCAGATCCCCAAATGCCCAAAGTTTCCCAACACTGCCTGGCAGGAGCACATGGCTGGGGAAAGAAATAGCGAATTCAGCTGACGTGGTTCAAATATCTCGCTTTTGCGAGTTGTACAAAAGCATCTGAACATGTGAGCCCATTGCTAGTGCCTCTCCCAGGGCTCTGGAAAGGGTCAGTGCATGTGAGGACCCTGGGGCTTCATCAGCTTCATGGTGACTTCCCTTCCATTAGCAAACAGGCTCTGCCAACCCTTTTGGTTCCTTTTGGTTCTCCTCTCCTCCCCCTCAAATCTTCTCAGGCTTGATATAGTGGAATTCGAATTAGCAGCCCTGGCACAAGCTGGCTGTGTAGCTTTCAGGAAACCACTAGCCCTATCTAAGCCACAGCCATCTTGCCTACATGATGAGAAAACTCTGGTTGGGAAGCAATGAGTTTTCTCCCTTCCATTGGATGAATATTTTGCAAAGGGAAGAGCAGAATCAGGTTGAATAAGAAACAACATCATTTTAGGAGCTGCAACAGGCCTTTGAGATGACTTGGCTCAGTATTTCCCAAAGTCTATCCTGTGGAACACTCATCAGCTGTTCGGACAACAAAATGTATTGAATGCCTGCTGAATGGTAGACACCAGTCTAGGTCATACAATCATAGCACTGAATAACAAGGCAGGGCCTTTGCCCTCACCAAGCTTATATTTCAGTGAGGGAGTGGAGAAGGGAAGATCTTTGGAAAAAATAATATTGTTTCAGGTAACGGTAAATGGCTTAGACAGTAAACCAAGGCTGGTAGAAAGGAGGTTGAGGCTGCTGAAGCAGGTCAGTGGTGACTTTTTGGGATGGTGACATTTGAGTCGAGGACTGAATTATGAGGGGCATCCATGTGAAGCCCTATTGAAGGAGTGGTTCAGGTGGGACCCTGTCCACAGCAGTCCTTGCATGTTTGCAGGGCAGACAGAGGCAGTTACGTTGCAGCACAGCGGATAATAGAGGATAAGAAGATATGAGTTTGGTAAGAGACCTGGAGCCAGCGTGCAGGGCCTTAATCCCAGGTAAGGAGTTGGGATTTTATTCAAATGGATCTGAGAAGCCATTGGAGGGTTTCAAACAGGGGTATGATGTGATCTGTGGTGAAGTTTTGTAAGATTATTCTCACTGAAGGAAGAGTCTTTTATATGGGTTTAAAGAGCACAGCTGAGACCAGTTCAGAGACCACTGTGTCAATCAAGAGAGATTAGGGTTGCCATGCTAGGGTTATAGAGGTGAAGGTGGAAAGAAATGGTTGGATTCAGGATATATTTTGGAGGCAAAGCCAATATGATTAATATTTGAACTGCTGTGGAGTTCAAGAGAAATGAATTCAAGGATGATGCCTAGATTTTTATTTTTTTTGACCTGAAGAGCTGGGTGAATTTTGGTGCCATTTGAAGGTTCAGGAATGTTGAGGGTCAGTGTTTCCATGTTGGAACAGCTGATTTGGGAGGTATATTTGTTATCTATTGCTGTATAACAAATCACCCCAAAACTTACTGAATTCAAACCACAATAATGATTGATTACTCTCATGGCTTCTCTGGGTCAGGGATTTGAGGTGCTGGCTTGGGGTGTCTGATGAGGCTGCAGCCTTCTGAAAGCCTGATTGACACTGGAAATCTGATTGCAAGGCATCTCTCTCACATGGCTGGCAAATTGGTGGATGTCTCAGTTCTTCCCTGGGCCCCTCCAGGGGGACTGATTGTCTTTATAACAGGACGGCTGACATTCCCAGAGGGAGCAAGGTGAAAGCTGCAAGATTCTTTATGGCCCAGTTTTGCAAGTGACACACAGTGACTTCTGCAATATCCCATTGGTCAAACATGTCAGCTCTATTCAATGTATGAGGGGACCACACAGGGGCCTGAGGCATCCATGCCCTTTCTTTGCACATCTACTTAACTGTTTCAGCTGCAAGTGACAGAAAACACAGTTCAAGCCAGCTTAAAATCAAAAGAAATTCACTCGCGTACACAAAAGGGAAGTCCAATGGAGGAGAGATGGCTGTTTTGCAGAGCTCAAGTGGTGTCATCTGAGCTCAGTATTTATTCTTTTCTTGCCTCCTATTCTTACATGGACCAATACCTGAAGATGGCCTGGTGGCAGCAGCCTCACCAGCTTCATATTGTCACAATGCCAAGTCAAGCTGAGAAGACAGCCTTTCTTTCTCAAGAGTTTGAACAAAAAGTCCCAGGCCTGCCTGATGGTCATTCCTACTGACTGACTTAAAAGCCAGGGTGAGGCAGGGTGCGGCGGCTCACACCTGTAATCTTAGCACTTTGGGAGGCCGAGACGGGTGGATCACTTGAGGTCAGGAGTTCAAGACCAGCCTGGCCAACGTGGTGAAACCTCACCTCTACTAAAAATACAAAAATTAGCTGGGCATGGTGGCAGGCACCTGCAATCCTAGCTACTCAGGAGGCTGAGACAGGAGAATTGTTTGAACCCAGGAGGTGGAGGTTGCAGTGGGCTGAGCTCACACTGTTGTACTCCAGCCTAGGCAACAGAGAGAGTCTCTGCCTTGAAAAAAAAAAAAAAAAAAAGCCAGAGTGACAGTGAAATCTCATGGAGACAGGAAGTGGGACCAGACCTCCCAAAACCACGTGGATCTAGAGACGAAAAGAGAGAGAGAGAGAGGGAGAGACAGACAGAGAGCTGTCTATGTGCTCTGCAGACACTGTGATGGCAGAAACCAAGTGCTGACCCTTACGGAGCTCACAGTCTGGTGGGAGAGCAGATACATGCATATATGAATAATTAACATATGGGTGAGAAGTGCCATGCTAAAGGGGCCAGACTGTGCTTCAGGAAGACATGAGAGAGGCACCTGATTGTGCTTTGGAGTTGGCTCTCTGGGTGAGGTGGCACCTGAACTGAGTCTATCAGTGTAAGAAATCACAGCATGAGCAAAAGTCAAGAGTCAAGAAATGGCAGAATGGGGGTGAGTGAAGGACTACAACCAGTTTTCTGTTTTTAGAGAGTTAGAGCAGAAGTGACAGAGAAACGATCTGGCCTGGGAAGCTAGGCTTGGACCACTGCCAGGCTTGGGTCACCCCAAAATGCATGTCTTGGAAACATAATCTCCAAAGCAACAGTGTCGGAAGCAGGGCCCAGTGGGAGGTGTTTAGGTCATGAGGGCTCCATGCTCATGAATGGATTAATGCTGATTATAAAAGGGTTTGAGGCTGCAAGTTTGATCTCTGCTCTCTCTTGCCTTCTCTTTGCCTTTCTCCCGTGGGATAACACAACACGAAGGCCTTCATCAGTTGCCAGCCCCTTGATCTTGAACTTCCCAGCCTTCAGAATTATGAGTCAATACCTTTATGTTTATTATAAATTGCCAGTTTCAGGTTTC
Source organism: Cebus imitator (assembly GCF_001604975.1). Lineage (NCBI taxonomy): Eukaryota > Metazoa > Chordata > Mammalia > Primates > Cebidae > Cebus > Cebus imitator. The sequence continues at coordinate 6,854,542 of NW_016107378.1, read as the reverse complement.
TCTCACAGCAGCATAAAACAGGCCAAGACAACAAAAGGCCTTGCATGCCACAGTGAGAAATTTGGGCTTTCCCATGGGGTGTTGGGGAGCCTGTGGTTAGGCAGTGGACCACACCATAAGGTTTACTTTCTCAGCAGGTCCCTCTAGCAAAGAGTAGAAGCAGACTGGCCAGGGCCAGGGCTGAACTTGGGGGGTGGGCAGTGACAAACCACAGTGGTGATGGTTGAGATGGGGGTGAGTAGGTCTGAAGGAGAGCAGGGCCAATGAAACTGATGAGATGTGAATTCGGAAGGCAAGGTGAGGTCACCAGCCAGCACTGGTGATTGGCTGAAAGGGAGAAGAAAGGCCCCTGGGTTCTTTGGGCTGGCTGGTGGGTGAGGAGGACAGAAGTGACTCCATTTCTTGGAAGCTGCAAGTCCAGCTATCCATGTCTGTCTCCAAGAAGCCCTGCATGTGTCCTTAAGGGTCTTTGCTAGGAAGTCCCCTGAACTGCTCTTTGTGGCTGAAAAAAATAAAAGTGGAATGCAGCCTAAATGTCCTGTAATAGGTAATAATTAAGTTAATTATGGTATATTCAGCTTGTAAAATACTATGGAGCAGTTTAAAAGGCTGATATTTACTTGAATAGGAAAAGAGTTGTCAAAGGATATATAGACTATAAAGTCATTTAAGTAAACAAAACAGACACACATGCATCTATATATCTATATGTGTGTGTGCACATGCAAATGCCTTTAAAAAGATCTGGCATCATGCAAACCAATTACTAATGGGGCTCCCCTCCAAGGAAAAGGCTGGGGATGGGATGTAACTCAGGGGGACTTTAGCGCTCTCGCTAATATTTGGATGTTTGCAATATGATTGGTATTGAGTTGAGGGGCCTATAGTACCCCAAGTGGAGAAGTTCACCAGGCAGTTAGATATATAGTTCTGGGGCTCAGAGAAAATCTAGATTGGAGACTTATTCAGTATGTCCATGTCACAAAATGCCATACTATCATGCTCTTTTAATCAGGACTGCTTTGGTTTCAAGAAACAAAACCACTCAAGCTGTAACACAGCAGAAAAAGGAAGATGCATTATGAGGATCATATGCATATCTGAGACCCCAGGGCAAGTGGCCTCAGGGCCAGGTCTCAGCAACGTCTACAACCAGGAACTGCAAATCTACCAGGGATCCAGGCCATCATCCTATGATGTGTGCTCTCCTTTTGGTCTGGGGAGGGCTTGTTAAAGATTCTTCCCTGCCTCAAAGCAAGGGGTTGGCTTAGATGTGGCCTTTCTGTCCTTCCCAGGCCCAGAATTCCAGAGGTTATAAACCGTATCTCTAAAATGCACAACCTCCCCCTCCCCAGGGGGAGAAGACCCTCAGCCCCTCACCTGAAGCAGCCAGGCCTCCGCCTGCCTCCTGCCAGCCCTGATCACAGCAGTGTCTGTGCTGTCCCCTGTGGGTGCTGCACAGCTCCCCCGACTCCCACCTCCTCCTTGCTAATTGAGCCCCGGCTTGGTTGCATCTGCTTTGCTGGCAACTTCATGGAGACTAAAGGGAGACATCAAGGAAACAGGGGGAAGCTGCTGGAGGCTTTCCTATGACTCACTGCTAATAAAGTTGATTAGACTGACAAGTCTCTCTTGTCTTATTCCTGACAGCTTGTGTCCTCATTCGGATTTTTCACCACCACCCCTACCTGAGTCAGGAGTGGAGATTAGCCCAAATTAAAGCTCGGGTGACTCAGGAGAGGTGAGACATGATGGCAGACGGGGCTGAGGGAGGGAGAGAGGAGGGCCCACCTGACGCCTCATGGGTGGGACGCCGACAGGCCCAGGCAGGGCTGCTGGAACCAGTGAGGGTGTCCCTAGGATTGGCTTTCCTTCTCTCCATCTCGGGACCTGGGAGGATTAGACTGTTTCCTTTCTGGCCATAAAGGGAAAAAAGTCCATAAATAAAGCTTGTGGGTGTTGCATGTGGCTCTGTCAGTCTCAGGAGGGTAATAAATCTTAACCAAGACCCATCTCTACAGACACCTGGGAACACGAGAAAAATTATCTCCGTATTAAGTTATACATTCTGCCCCTGCCACCCTCTTTAAGAAGTACTGCAGCTGGGGCCATAACCCAACAGTTTCTAGGTGTGGGCTGGCCAGACGTGCACAGGGCTGATACATCACGTAAGCCCCACGGGGCAGCAAGAAGCCTTTCTGCAGACCCTCCATAAAGGCCTTCTTAAAGGCACCTGGCTGCTTACAAGTCCCAGATTTATCACTTAGCTGCCAATGCTAGCAATTCAACCCCAGGCCTTCTGTTTTCCCCTGAGAATCCCAGTTCCAGCGATCTCTCAGATCTTTTTACAGAACACAGATAGTGAGTGCTCTGTCACTGGGGGTAATCAAGCTGGTCTAGGCAAACACTTGGAGGAGCCTGGGGTAATGGCTCTTTGAGATCCTTTCCCAAGGGCACCTCTGGGACGTGGTCATGAGTGGTGCAAGGCTGGAGATAACCAAGCCCATGCATGTTTGTGTCTTTCCACAATGTCAGGTTTTTATTGACGCTGCTTCAGTCACAAAAGTCACGAGCTTCGTGGAGTTTCCAGGGAGACAAGCCTCTTCTCTTCAGTACTTCCTGTTCACTCAGGAGTCGGAGCCCACAGGCACCCAGGGTCAAGCCACTCCTCAAGTCAGTCAATATTGCAATAATAGTATACTTAATATACAAATGTGCTAGATTGAACATTTCACAATAAACAAAGTAACATTTAACACAAAGAGGAAAAAGAGGAGAAAGGGTTAATGAGCCAGTCCAAGGAGAATGAAGTAGACAAAAGGAGTCCTGATCTGGAACTGTGTCAGTGGGTCCCTCTGTCCTACGAGGAAGATCCTGCATGTGGCAGAGGCTTCTGGCCAAGGCCAAGTTCTTATCACAAGTGACTGCGAGACAGCGTCAGTGAAGGCGACCATTTTGAGCTGCAGAAGGCCTGCTCTTTTACAGTCACGGAGTCCTCTGGTGAGAACTGATCGTGGGAGAATGCACTTGTGTGTATCCTTACCCTGTTGATGGAGTCTTTTTTTTTTTTTTATTTGTTTCTTAAGTGAAACATCTTACCCTTGTTGGCAAAGCGCTCTATGAAATATAAAATGGAGTCTGTTTCTGAGATGGAATTAGTTATGTCAAGGTGACATAACTAATAACACCACACTAAGAGAAACCCTGGAATAAACAAGCAGAGCATTGATGTTCACTGGGGTGGCCATTGAGCAGGAAAAATAAAATCTAGATAGCCCCATTACGTACCATAGATTCAGGGCTGCGTGGACAGGTCTGACCTCAGGCCCTGCTCACGTCACTGTAACTCCGTCAGCACTGCCCCTAGGCCCTGGAGCACAGCAGACCCTCACCGGCCGCTTGCTGAGCACATGCACACCGGGCTGAACGCAGGAGTGGAATTCAGAACCAGGTGGTTAGGAGGCTGGTCCAGACACTTTAGATTCCTACAACCCAGCCCTTGATACCTGTAACCAAGTGCCTCCCTGACATCTCTGCTTGACTGTCAAATAAAGATCTCAGCTTTAGACATTCAAGTCAGGACTTTTGATTTCTCTTCTGTCTTCCTCATTTCAGGAGTGGGCAAGACATCCAATCAACCAACTGCTCAAAGCCAAAACCGAAGTGCCATGCCTGAATCCTCTCCTGAAGTTTCTCCCCTACCACATGCACCAGCCAATCCATTACCTCTACCTCCAGAATATACCCCATTCAACCACTTCTCACCCTCTCTCTGCTCCCATCCTAATTCAAATGTCCTTCACCCTTTGCCTGGACTACAGCAGTAGCTTTCCAGCCGGAGCTTTCTAACTGTCCTCTCTGCTTCCACTCCTCCATGCCATCCCACTCCAGCAGTCTATTCCCCATGCAGCAACCAGAAAGAGCCTTCCAAAACCTAACTCAGAACAATTGTTTCCTAACATAATTCCTTTCTATAAAAACCCACGCATTCCTACAGGACGTTCATCTTAACTGTTTAACTATCTCCTATCACTCTCCCTTCACTCACTACTTTCTCACCACACCAACATTCATTTTTATTCTTCCAACCAAAACTTCTTTCCATCTAAGGGTCTTTGTATTTGCAGTTTCCTCTGTCTGGAAGGACTTTTCCCCAGCTCCTCACGTACTGGCTCCTTCCTTTCATTTAATCTCAGCTAAAATACTATCTCCTCCCCACTACTTGTTTTTTGTTTTCATAAATGCTATTCCAAGCTTTAGTAGCCCTTTTACAATTTTCCCTATAGCATCCTCACTCTATGACATTTTCTTGTTGACTTGTTTGTTTGTCTATTTACTTTTTATTTCCTCCTACTAGAATACAATCTCCATGAGCTAGTCTAGAGTGTTCACTGTCGTATCCCTGGGGCCTAGAAGAATGCCTGGTACACAGTAGGCACTGGGTACCGACTGTGTCTACATAAATAAATGAATACTTATTGAATGGATAGAGCCTAAAATATAGTTGTTCCAATCAAACATTAATATGGAGGCTGCATGGCCACAGTTCTTATTCCTAAAGGAGCCATGGCCATTGTCTTTGTGAATGAAGCTTAACCTTGGCATCAGGGAGTCATGGCACCTTCAAGGGGAAGCCGCAGCGATGGGACAAGGAAAGAGCTCGTCAGGAACAATCCTCTACCTGCTGCCCAACTTCTCTTGTTCTTCTCAACACTGTGTAGCTTCTCTGTTGTACAGATTTTGTTTTCATCCATGTTGCCCACCCACCTCCTGGGACATTTGCTTTGGGTTTCCAAAACCCATGCCTCTAATTTGCTTTACCTGGACTACAGCCATAGCCATCGAATTGTCTTCTCTGTTGCCAATCCTCCACCCCAACAGTCTATTACCTATGCATATCTGCAAAGCCAGGCCAGGCTTGAAGAAGCCTAACTTGCAAAATAGCCAGAAAGTTGAGCTTTCATCAGAGAAGATAAAAATTGTTGTATTGATTGGGGCAAAGGTAGGAGAGAGAAGAGGGAGCAGAAAGCAGCCAGAATCTTCCATTTCTATATGATTATAATGAACTCAGAGGTTTAGCTTCTCAATTTCATTACACCAGGGAAAAAAGAAAGAGCCAACCTAACCCCACCTTCACAATCTAACACAGCTGCAGGTAATATTTCTAGCTTTCCAAATCTTATTTTTTTTTAGGCAATTTTCCTTATTAAACTTGCACTAGGTGAATCTCCATTGGCCTATTGATTTGAGTATTAGGCTGTGTATCAAAGATAGGAAAATACAAATTGTTGTTTCAGAGAGAAATGACTGTCTTTGTATTGTTTCTGTCTCTAGGGTTCTGAGTATTCCCTGGGGTTTCCAGGCTAAATGGAATTAGAACAAGGCATCTTCTTGGCAAACGTGGAGTAGACTCTCTGGGTAGATTCTGAGCGACTTTCTGGTGCTGTTGCTGAGGTCCCAGCAACAGGACAGGTTTTTTTCTATTTACTTTTTTTTCTAACCACAGTTTTTCATTAGGGAGGAATCTGCATTGATATGGTTCCTGGACACATTTCTTCAGCATTTAAATCTTGGCAGTAGCCTCTGCATAGGATCCAGTCCATGGCTCTGTGTATCACAGGCCTGGTGCCTTTGGTTATCTTTGGCCAACGTGAAATTAACTCCTGAGTGATGGCACAGTGAGGGGTAGAGGGAAGTGGAGATCTTGATGGAGGGAGAGAGGGAAGAAGGTGCAACTAGCTGTGGGCTTTCTGTTCATTCTTAGAAGCAGGTGAAAGTAATCTCAGGCAGAGCTGGAATTGTGGTTCAGTCCATGGGTCTTTCAGGAAGCACAGGTTCATGATGCTTGTGATATTCCTTCTCCTGCATTTGCACTGATTTACACTGGCGCATTGTATATGGCTGTGCAGATTATGACCTGAAACAAGATGGCTGGTTGATGTGCTATGGGACTGAAATGCTGCTGATGCTCCACTTACAATCCCACCTTTCATATCCAGTTTGCTTTCATTCCATCTCCGCAAAGTACCCTCAACTGGGATGCTTCTTACCTCCTTTACGTCAATTTTTAATTATTTCAAGTGCATTTTTTTTTCACCTTAAACACTATACTTTTCACCTCTAGAAGTTCAATTTGGGCCTTGATATTTTCCCTGTTTGTTCTTATTATTCTTATTCTTTTGATACCTTCTTGAACATATGCAGTACATTTATAATAACTGTATTAATGTCCTTGTCTACCATTTATATTCATCTGTGTTATTTCTGGGTCTGTTTCTACCAGTTGATTTTTCTTTTTATTTTGGAGTGTATTTTTCTGATGCTTTCTTTGGTAATTTTTGACTGAGTGTAAGACATTGTAGATTTTACATTGTTGTGTGCTGGACTTTTTGTATTCCTTTAAGTGTTTGTGAGCTTTGTCCTAAAATTTATTTAAGTTACTTGAAAATTGTTTGATCCTGTTAAGACTTGCTTCAAAGCTTTGTTAGCCTGTATCAGACTAGGCTTTAGAGCTAATTCAGTCTTATTAGTGAGGCAAACCTTTCTGATTACTCTGCCTGATGCACTACGTGTATGAGTCTTCTCCATTCTGTCTGTTGGGAATGTGAATCATTCCAAACTCTATTTGAGCTCTAGTAATTGTTCTGCTTGCTCATTATCAGTGGATCTTTTCCCCAGCCTTGAACAGCACCCTCACATGCATATGCACTTCAGTACTCTGCAAAACACTAGAGGGAGAATTGCTGGATCCTGTTTCTGTGCAGATCTCTCTTCTGTGTTACTCTGCCCTGCAAACTCTAGTTCCCTAGCCTTCTCCAAACTTCCATTTCTATCTCTTCAACTCAGAGAGACCACTGAGCTCTGCCTGGAATGGCCTCCTCTGCACTGCAGCCTGGAAACCCTTTTCAGGCAATAAGCTGACATCGTCGAAGGGCTCCCTTCATTTGTTTCTTTATCAGGAATTGTGCATTGCCTGTAGTCCAATGTCTGAAAATTATTGTTGCTTATTTTTTAAATTTTTTATTGTGGTAAAATAAGACACAGGAAATTTGCATAAATTGCATAAAATTTACTATCTCAACCATTTTTAAGTATACAGTTCAGTGATATTGAATACATTTATAATGTTGTGCAATCATCACCACATTCCATGTCCATAATGATTTTCACCTTGGAAAACTGAAATTCTGTACCTGTTAAATACTACGCTCCCATTTCCCTCACCCCCCCAGTCCCTGGCAACCATGTTTCTACTTTCTATCTCTATGAATTTGACTACTCTAACTACCTCATATAAGTGGAATCATACAGTACTTGTCTTTTTGTGACTGGCTTATTTCACTTAGCATAATGTCCTCAAGCTTCAGCCATGTTATAGCACATCAGAATTTCCTTTCTTTTTAGAGATGAGTGATATTCCATTGAATATATGTACCACATTTTGCTTATCTAGTCAACTGCTGATGGACACTTGGGTTGCTTCCATATTTTAGCTATTGTAAATAATGATATTGTGAACAAGGGTGTACACATTGTTCCATATATTTGTCCTGTTTCTTAGTTGTTTAAGGTGGGAAGATGAATCTGGTCTCTGTTACTTTATCCTGGTCAGAGGTTAATGTGCCTCATGTCAATTTATATAACGATTATCTCTCATTCAAAAATACATTGCTTTCAACAATTAAAGTCACCTTTTGTTTTTGTTTGTTTGCTTGGTTGCTTTTATAGCAGTCAACTATCCTCTTTTTTTTTGTTAGAGTCTCTCTCTGTGTTCCAGGCTGGAGTGCAGTGGTGCAATGTCAATGCATTGCAACCTCTGCCTCTTGGCTTCAAATAATTGTCTTGCCTCAGCCTCCTGAGTAGCTGGGACTACAGGCATGTGCCATAATGCCCAGCTAATTTTTGCATTTTTAGTAGAGACAAGGTTTAATCATCTGGGCCAGGCTAGGCTTGAACTCCTGATGTCAAGTAATCTGCCTGCCTTGGCCTCCCAAAGTGCTGTGATTACAGGTGTGAGCCACTGCACCTGACCAATTAATATCCCAATTTTGAAAGTAGAAGAACTGCGGGTTCTAGATACCTACTCAAGAAGATCATGCAGCTAGTGAGTGACCATGCCAGAAGGCCAAATCCAAGCCACATGCCATGTTCTTGCCCAACTCAACCACTATGCATGCCTTTCTTTCCTCAGGTCTTACCACTCATCTCCTCCTCCATCCCTGACTACCCCATACCCATGCCTCCGTCATTCTTGAGATTTTTGAGATAAAAAATAGTTTCCCAAGTCTTTCACAGGGGATCAACGGGTATTTGTTGAATAAGCAGAAAAGACAAGTTCCCAGGAACAAAACCTCTTTGATCTAGAGTTCAAGACAGGGTTTTCTTGGACACATGAGCTGGCCTTCTGGCTGCCCTACTTGTGCCATTAGGACTCATTCAGTCACAAGTGACAGAAAACCCAACTTAAATTAGGTTAAGCAAAAAAGAGTATTATCTTACCAAATTATGTCAGCTTCAGGCATGGCTAGCTCCAGCCACTCAAATGCTCCTTGATCATATCCTAGTTCTGCTTTCCTCCATGTTGGCCTAATCCTGGGACAGGCTGTCCTCATGAGGTACCAAACTGGCTACAGGGAGCCATGAGCCCATGTCTGTGAAGATAGCTTCTAGTCCCAATAGTTCTATCAAAGTTTCAAGTCTTTCCCTCCTTGGACCAGCTGGGATCACTTCTTTACCCCTGAACAGATCACCGTGACCAGGGCTGGAACATAAAGATTGGGTAAGTCCAGGTTAAGTGCCCACCTGTGGAATAAGGGGGGATAGGTGTCAGCCACACCCTAACCACACAGAGGAAGAGTGAGGAACACGCTCTTCAGAGGACAGCTGAGTAGCCGTTGCCAGAACAAGAGAAGAATGAGTTTGGGCAGGCAGAAACAACAGATATCCACTGAGTTACTTTAGATTGTGTGTGTGTTTAGGTGACGGTGTGGGCGGATAGCCATTACCTAAGACTTCCTTTGGTAAGGACTTCCTTCCAAGTACTTCTAGAGTCACGTGGCCAAGTGGAGACTCTTGAGGCTCTCAGAAGGGAAACCACCTAGAGGAGAAATCACATTCCCAGAGGGCCTGCTGTCCATTTCCGGCATCTGGCTGCCCACAGATAGGAATGAGTCGGAGGAAACATGGATCAGCCAAGATTTCATGTGTCTTATCACTTCACAGAGGCTATAGTTCAAGGTTAAATGAGACTGCAGTATGCTTGAGAAGTTAATATATTCATCATGCATGTGTGGAGAGCCTGCCACATGCCAGGCACCATGCTGAGGGCTGTGCTGGATAGAGCCCGTTCAAGCTGGACAGGAAAGCCTTCTGGAGAATGGGACTGAGCAGGAGCTTAAGGAGCACATCTTCATGAGGCTTGAAGTTCTGGCCCAGAGAGACAATTGGTAGGCTGACCAATTCAGGATTTTAGAGACAAGATATGCATCCTCTCATGCCCGAGGACCAAGTTGTAGACCTAGCAGCAAGTCTAAGATCATATGCAATAATGTGGTTCAGACCTTGGGTTCTTGGGAATTTGGGTACCTCCCTTGCTTCTACATGATGGTCTATACTAAATCCCAGGGAGTTAGAAAAGCAGACATGACTCTGGCTCTAGTCTCAATTCCTCCTGGCCTTGTAGCTCTGAGAGCATCCTCCCTGCCACTTATCTGTACTTCCAGGTCCAGCTCCTGGTACCTCCTCCAGAATGCCTCTTGAGACCCCTCAATTATGTTCTCTTCTCCTTATTCCCAGAGAACTCTGGCTTTCTTATGGCTTATTCTGAAGTCCTCACTGTAGTATTGGTGATAATGAGAGTACTAATGATTGATGATGATGACGATGGTGATGATGATGATAAAAATGACACAGATAGCATTTACCAAGTATGCACTATCTGCCAGGAGTTTTACATGTGTTATCCCATTCAGTCCTCACCACACCACTGCGATTCTCATCAATGCTGCTATTGTCACTTCACTGAGAAGAAAACTGAAACACAAAATCAGAGGCGTGGTTTCTTGCTAAAGAAATGTGATTGATGTCTGTGTCTGGTTCCTGGCTGCTCATAGGTTGGGCCAAGCTGGATTATGAATTTAAACTTTCTGATTTCAGAAGCCTGCTTTTAATCTGACTGTGTTACACCTATTGTTGGTGCCCGTCCTCCCAAAGAGCCCATGTTCCTGAGGGAAATACTCCAGTCTTGCTGATCTCTCCATTCCCACAGTGCCTAGGATGCTGTTCATACCTAGCCGGTATTTGGCAAACTATCCCTGAATGAGTGCCCAGAGTAGGAACCTGTATTCTGAGATAGAGATGGAGTTGTTTACATCAAATTTTCCTCTCTGCCAGACTCATCTTTTTTTGCATAGACACTAATAGCTCATATAAACCGTATTAATCTTTTTGAACAGCCAGCTGCCTCAGCAGAAGGACTGCAAGGATCTTTGTGCAGCATCTATGTGTATGTGAGAGTTGGATGCTGCATCTTGCCTTGGCGTGGCCCTTCTGCAGTCTCATCCATTTATCATCCATGGGACTGGTGGTTTGTCGCTGTTAGAAACATGCCTCTGTTTTCAGTATCATGGCCAGGGAAGGTATTGGAGGGTGTTTGCGGGGACCAACTGGTCAACGCTGTGTGCTGAGGACGTCAGTGTAAGTTCATAGGCCTGCTTCATGAAAGGTTAAGCCATGGGTTAGTGACAGAAACCCAGTGCAAGCTGGCTCAAGTGCACAAGATACACTGTCTTATGTAACTGGAGGCCATGGCCTCCAGAGGTTCAGGTGAGGTTGCTTGCTTCCTCTGTTTCTCACTCTTATTTCATGGATTCTCTTCATATTGGCCTCCATTGCTCTGCCACTGATGGACTCTGTCCCTGCAGTGAGGGAGAGTAGGCATTACCTTGCCCAGATCCAGGCTTGCATCATCTAACTCAGCAATGTCAAAAGAAAGAGTGCTTCTCCAGCCACACAGGAGGGAAAAGCTCCATGATGGACTCTGATTGATCTAGCTCTGGTCTTGAGGCCAAACTTGGGCCAGAAATTGCTGCCTACAAGAAGGAAGACTATGATTAGCCCAGCCCATGTTTGTCCTTTCCTTACCCAACAGGTAGGGCAGTGGGACTGGCAGCTGCTCCATAACCATGTGACGTGGGAAGGGGGAATTCACCAGCAGAAGCAGTTTGCTCTTGCAGGATGGAAGGGTTGTCAGGCAGATAAAAACAACTGATATCCTTTGCACACCCAAAGGGACAGAGGAGAACTGGAGGGGCCACAATGCCGGTAGTCCTAGCAGATGGGACATCAGATCTGGGGTCTGAGCCTGGGCTGCGGAAGCCTTCAGGTGGGGATGATTTTTCAACTGCCCTAGGTCCCCTATTGCCTTTTTAGCAGGAGGTCCTCTGGTCTTCCCAATGCCTCACACCCTCTCTGGCCTACCATTCAATTTATAGAAGACCCTGCCAGTCTCTTACCAGGCCTTCAGTATGAGAAGAAAGCTAATGAATATAAGGTTTTTTTTCTATAAAGAAATAATTATTGAGGTAATTGTGGAGTCACATGCATTTGTCAAAAAGAATTCAGAGTGATCACTTGTGCACGTTGCCCAGTTTCTCCCAACGATTAACATTTTGCAAAATCATAGCATAATATCACAAGCAGGATATTAGCATTGATACAAAAATAAAATGAAAGCTCTAGAAGTTTGCCTACTTTGAGGAAAGAGTTCAAGCCCCGGTGTTGACTTTCACTTGCAAATTTCTTACCAGGGTCTTCAACTCTTTAATAAGCTGATCCCCACCTAAATTCTCCACATTGGAATTCAGCTCGTTTTTAACTTTGAATTGAGTTTTCTGGTAATGTTTGTGTCTTGGTCATCATGGTGAAATCACCTCCCCTTTAGGTTCTTATTTTTCATATGGAGAGGAGATTAAAAAAACACTTGTGGAAAAAGGGCAAACAGGGCCAAGTCCTCACTGGATTAACCCACCCTGACATCCCAGTTGTCCTTCCACCCAGAGGTGACATTCAAAATATGTAACAACCTATATGGCAAAAGGCACCATGGAATTAGAACACATGTCAGTCAGTGATAGCACCTGGGCCCTGCCTGCTCTGCCAGGTATGAACCCTTCAGTTTTCAAGCTGCAGGGAGATCTGAAGACTCTCAGATGATGGCTCAGGGCAGTGGAGGTTGCAGAAGAGTTATTGGGGGAGCACAAGGTAGTAGCTATTTTAAAAAGGGTCTGGACTTATTTTAATATCTTAACAACCAGTACAGCCCCACTAGTGCATGCCAACTAAAGGCCTCTGCTTCTTTCCTTACCCCAGCACTCTTGATTGCTGAATCATTCATGTCAGGGGCCATGTGTCTGTCTTGGTTACTACTGTACCTAGTGACCATCACCATGAGTAGGTGCTCAGTAAATATTTAATTGAATTGGTATATGCATGGTAAGTTCAGCATATGCCCAGAAACTGTAATACCTCTGATTGCTTCAAGCAATAATGATTTTTCTCCCTTCTCTGACCTCTTATGTAGGCTAGACAAATCCATAAACAATAAGGAAAAACAAAGACTAGGATATGGTAATGTTTAAGTGCTGAAAGGCCAGCCTTCCTTCTTCCTTCCTTCTTCCTTCCTTCCTTTCTTCTTTCCTTTTTCCTTCCTTTTGTTTTCTCATCTTTCCTCATCTTACAAAACAAAAAATTGTTCTAAGCAGTGGAGATGGAAGAGTAGACCAGACAGAGAGGATAGAACTCATGTGGAGCTTCCACTCTGGAAAAATAGAGCAAACAAGAATGAGCAGGAGCTGTCAGGAGGGCTGCATGGATGAAGCGGGCTTACAAAATGAGTGGCGTTTGGGCATCAAGAACAAAGTCTAAGGGGGCAAGCAAGTAGAGGAAATAATAGGAGGAGTAGAATGGGTTGGGAGCAAACGTATGGGAGGACGACTGTGAAGCCAGCTGAACTGGCTGGGAGCAGTTTGCCTTGGGAAACAGCGAGGCACTGGAGAGAGAGAGATATACACCTGAAACCGTGGTCCTGGATTGTCAAGAGTCACCATGCTGGGAGAAGATGGGCGTGTGAGCAATTGTCAGGTGGTGCGATCTGTACTCCAGCAGGACTGAGCTCAGGGGAATGCTGATGTGGGTGTGGGGCAGAAGAGGAGCAAAACCGCAGAGCTGGAACTGGTGGGTGCTGTCTGACTGCAGTGGGTCCTGGATGCCCTGAGGAGGAAGCAAAGAATCCCTCAAAGGTTTGTGAGCAGGGGAGTGGTGAGATCAGTGTGGTGCCTCACAAAGAGAATTCAGGGGGTTATGTGAAAAATGACTGGGGTGGGCAGAGTCATTGGACAAGGCGATAACACCCAAGATGGTTGAGGTCATTCAGGTAAGAGATGGGAACAGCCAATGACTGATGGGTGAAGAGGTGGGGCAGGTCACAGAGGCAGTCAGAAGCCACAACGGGTGGTTCATCGTATGCAGGAGATGGGCAAGGAGAGAAGGTTGAAATGAGTGCAGTTTCCAGCTTGGGGGATGAGGCAAATCAGGATGACATAAGCCAGGATTGAGGACACTGCATGCTCTGCCTGTGCTGCACAGTGCTGGCACGGCCAGGGGTGGCGTCGACAGGAGGAGGAGGAGAGCTGCATTTCAGACACATGGACTTAGAATAGCCCTGCAGACCTCCTGGTGGAAGGTTCCAGAATATCTGCTAATTGGATGAAACAGGAAGGGCAGGGCGTTCACAACCACAGAATGAATGCAGGAAAGAGAAACACAGATTTTTCCTTGCAGGACGCCAAGGGGTGAAGTGGGGAAGGTGCCATCTAAGCAGTTTTAGAGCATGGTGATGGGCTTTGCCAATATTCTGCTCTGTGATGCTATGACCTCTACCTGTGGTCCTCAAGTCCTTCCTCCTAGAGACTGTCTCCAGAAAAGCATGCATTTTATACCTGTCTCTTCCTCACATCCCCAAACTCCCAGCACCAATTAATGTATGAGTGGGCTTTGGAAATTTTTACCCAAGACATTGCTTCTGCTGGGAGCATCTGGCAACATCTTTAATTTTATTTGGTTTCTTCCTTTTTTTTCTTGAGGAACATCCTGAAGGGAGCAGATGGCAATGCAAAAGGGCAGATCGATGCTGAAGAAAGTGGCCTGGTTTGCCCTTGGATTCTCAGAGGCACATTCTCTGTTCCTGAGAGTGGCTGTTAGAAGCAAGCTCTTAAGGCTAATTATTTGTGTGTCCCAATATCTCTGGGGAGTCAGAGCTTGTTTGACTTGTTTACAGCTATATTTCCAGACTTCAGTGCAGAGCCAGGCCCACTGCAGATGCTCCAGAAATGCATACATTTATGCAGCAAATATTAATTGAATGACAACCATGTGCTAGGCATTATTCTGGGCACTGGAGATTCAACAGCAAACAAAATAAACAAAAATGTGTGCCCTCACACAGCCCATATTCTAGTCATTTTGTTGACTGGTTGATTGACAAACAAATTTTCTATTGCTGCCGTATGCCAGTCAGCGTTTTAGGTGCTAGAGATATAGTACCATAGTGAGCAGTCCAACCTGCTCCTGACTTGAGAGTCCTACATTTCAGTGGTGATACATCTCGTCAGACCTGCCCAACAGTTAGGATTGCTTGCTTACAAGATATAGAAATGGGTGAGGGCTACTTTAGGCAAAAGGTAACTTATTAATATTAAAAGACTACTAGGGTGGCTGGGCACAGTGGCTCATGCCTATAATCCAGGCACTTTGGGAGGCCAAAGCAGGTGGATCACCTGAGGTCAGGAGTTCAAGACCAGACTGGCCAATCATGGCAAAAACCTATCTCTACAAAAATACAAAAATTAACTGGGGGTGGTGGCGTGTACCTGTAGTCCCAGCTACTCAGGAGGCTGAGGCAGGAGAATCACTTGAATTCAGGAGGCGGAGGGTGCAGTGAGCCAAGATTGTGCCACTGTACTCCAGCCTGGGTGACAGAGTGAGACTAAAAAGGAGACTATTAGGTGTAGTGGCAGAGGTGAGAGAGACCCAGAAGACATTGTTGGTTGCGTAATGCCTAAGCCATCTCTCTCATTGCCTTTTTCCTTGATAGAAAAGCCCTGATTAGATGCATGTGTTCGTAGAATTAATCAACCTTTATACTGCTAAACCTTTGAACTTCTAGTCCTGTAAGATAATACAATCTCCATATTATTTTCAGAAAGCTGTTAATTTACAACCACATGCAGGCTAACTGATGAGAAGTGTTGGGACAAGATTTAGAAATAGGCAGAGACCATGAAAGTTTGGGATGACAGAGAAGCAGGATGTAGAAAGCACAGCAATCTTATGACCCAAGTTAATTACTCTTCCACCCAGAACACCTGAAATGGGAAAGCAAGGTTTTTGCAATTAAAAATACAGTTGTAATTAAGAGAGAAAATTGCTTCTGGGAGATGAAGTTGAACAGTTGTGCATTATACTCTATAAAGTTGTGGTGGACCAGCACTTGATGAGTGACGCCTGGCCTCTTTGGAGACTGTGTAGTGTGGTGGGAAGAAGCCTGGTTCAAGAGGCTTTTTTTTTTTCTAAATTATGAATAGTAAAACAGATCACCTTTTTGAGGGGCTGTACAGTTGTATGAGTTTTAACAAACAGACGTGACTACAGTCAAGATGCAGAACAGTTCTGTCACCCCAGAAACTCCCTCATACGTACCTTTGCAGTGAAACTCTCAGCCTGTCCTGGTCCTTAGCAACCACCTATCTGTTCTTTGTCCTTACAGTTTTGCTTTTCATATGTATGGAATCATAGAGTGTGCAGCAGCCTTTGCCTCTGGCTTTTTTCACTCAGCAAAATGCCTTTGAGATCATGTTGTTGTGTGCATCAATAGTTTGTTCCTTTTTATTGCTGAGTAGTTTTCCATTGTGTACATGTACCATTTTTTAAAAAATCCATTGAAGAATATTTAGGTTGTTTCCAATTTTGAGTGGTTACAGAGAAAGTCCTATAAACATTCATATGTAGGGTTTTATCTGAAGACAAGTTTCTATTTCTGTAGAACAAATACCTAGGGGTGAGATTACTGGATTATATATTAAGTGTATGCTTAACTTTATAAGAAGCTGCCACAATTATTTTCCAGAGTGGTTGTGCTATTTTGCCTTCCAACCAGCAATGAGCTCATTACTGTATATCCTCGGCAGGACTTGGTATCAGGTTGTTTTTTCCTTTTTTTTTTTTTTAAGTTATTCTAATAGGCATACAGTACCATCGCATTGTGGCCCTAATTTGCATTTCCCTAATGACTAATGATGTTGATCATCTTTTCATGTGATTATTTGCCATCCACATATTTTCTTTGTGAAGTGTGTTCAAATATTTGCCCACTTTTTAATTGAGTTGTTTTCCTTATTGTTGAGTTTTGAGCTATTTATATATTCTGGGTACAAGTACTTATGTAATTTGTAAATAACTTCTCCCACTTTGTAGTTTTTGAAATTCTCTTAACAGTGTCTTTTGCAGAACACAATCTTTTTAGTGAAGTCCAATTTATTACTTTTTTTCTTTTATTGATTTTTTTGGTATGCAAAAATGTCTAAGATCTCTTTACCTAACCTAAGGTCACAAAGTTTTTCATCCTATATAGTCTTTTAAAAGTTTTATAGTTTTATAGTTAACATCTGTGGTCTATTTTGAGTTAATTTTTGTATAAGGTGTGAGATATATCAATGTACTTTCTCTTTTCTCCTTCCCTCCCTTTCTTCTTTCCTTTTTTTTTCTTTCCTTCTTTCCTTTCTTTTTTTTTTTTTAAGTTAGGTCTCTTTTTATTCCTTTCTTTAGCTTAGATGTGTTCAATTGTTCAAATACCATTTGTTGAGACTATTCTTTCTCCATTGAATTGTCTTTGCACTATGTGAAAAATCAATACACTGTATTTATGTGGGCTTATCACTGGAATTCCCCATTCTGTTTCATTGATCTATGTGTCTATCCTTTGGCCAATGCTGTACCATCTTGATTACTACAGCTTTATAGTAAGTCTTAAAATCAGATAGTATGTGATGGAACAGAATAGAGAATCCAGAAATAAAGCCACATGCAGCCATCTAATCTTTTACAAAGTTTACAAACATGAGCAATAGGAAAAGGACTTTCTATTCAATACATGGTGCTGGGATAGCTGGCTAGCTATATGCTGAAGAATGAAATTGGACTTCTATGGTTCACCATATACAGAAATTAACTCAAGAGCTTCTGCACAGCAAAACAAATCATCAACAGAGTAAACAGACAACCTAAAGAATGGGAGAAAATATTTGCAAACTATGCATCTGACAAATATTGAATATTCAGAATCTATGAGGATTCAGAATCTATGAGGAACTTTAACAATTGAACAATTATTTACTTTCTGTACAAGCAGAAAACAAATAACTCTATTAAAGATGGGCAAAAAGCATGAACAGACACTTTTCAAAAGAAGACATACAAGTGGCCAACAAACATGGAAGAATTCTCCCACTAATTATCTGAGAAATGCAAATCAAAACCCACAATGAGATATTATCTCATGCCAGTCAGAATGATTATCATTAAAAAATTAAAAAACAACAGATGTTGGTGAAGCTGCAGAAAAAAGAGAATGCTTGCGCACTGTTTGTGGGAATGTAAATTAGTTCATGCAGTGTGAAAAGCCGTTTAGAGATTTCTCGAAGAACTTAAAATGAAACTACCATTCAACCTAGCAACTCCATTACTGTGTACCTACCCAAAATAAAAGAAATCATTCTACTAAAAAAGCACATCTCCTTTCATGTTTATCATAGCACTATTCACAACAGTAAAGATATGGAATCAACCTAGCTGCCCATCAACAGCTAGGTTGATTCTAGTGGATTGAACAAAGAAAATGTGGAGAGTTGGGGAGAGATAGCATAGGGAGAAGTGCTAGATGTGGGTGATGGGGAGGAAGGCAGCAGATCACACTGCCACGTGTGTGCCTATGCAACAATCTTGCATGTTCTTCACATGTACCCCAAAACCTAAAATGCAATGAAATTAAAAAAAAAAAAGAAGAAGAAAATGTGGTACATATACACCATGGAATACTATGCAGCCATAAAAAGGAAAGAAACTATGTTCCTTTACAGAAACATAGCTGAAGATGTAGACCATTATCTTAAGTGAATTAATGCAGAACAGAAAACCAAATACTGTATGTGCTCACTTATAAGTGAGAGCTAAACACTGGGTACTCATGGACATAAAGATGGTAACAATAGACACCGAGGTCTACTGGAAGGGGAAGAGAGGGAAGAAGGGGGACTAGGATTGAAAAACGAATCTTTGGGTAGTATGTTTAGTACCTGAGTGACGGGATCATTTCTACCCCAAACCTCAGCATCATGCAATATACCCAGGCAACAAATCTGCACATATGCTCCCTGAATCTAAAATAAAAGTTGAAAAAAAAAGCAGACAGTATGAGATTCTTCAACTTTCCTCTTTCAAAAAAGTTTTTGGGTTACTATTTTGACTTTCCATGTAAATCCTGGAATTTGTCTATATCTACAAAAATTCCTGCTGGGATTTTGATTAGAATTTTGTTGAATATCTAGATCAGTTTGGAAGAGAATTGGTATCCTAGCTATGCTGAATTTTCTAATACATGAGCACAGCATGTCTCTTCAATTATTAGGTCTTCTTTAATTTCTTTCATCATTGTTTTGTAGTTTTCAGCATACAGATCTTGCACACATCTTTGTTAGATTTATATCTATGTAGCTAGTTTTTCTGAAACTGTTGTACATGTTATTTTCTAATATTCCAGTTTTCAACTGCTCATTTCTGGCAGGTAGACAACTCTTGACCTCGCTAAACTCAATAGTTCTCATTTTTGTTTTTGCATTTTTTGAAGATAGAATTATTTGGGATTTTCTACGTATTTAGTCGTGTTATTTATGAATAAAGAGAGTTTTCTTTCTTTCTTTTTCAGTTCTGTGTCTTTTTTGGTTTTGGCCTTATTACCTAAGTCAGGATTTTCATAACAAATTGGAGTTGTGTGCATGAACATCTTTTATTTGTTTCCTATCTTAGGATGTAAGCATGTGTTTTAAAAATCATTAAATATGATGTTGGCGGTAGCGTTTTTGTGGATGACCTTTATCAGGTTAAAGAAGTTCCCTTTTATTCCTAGTTTTCTGAGAGTTTTGATCATGGATAAATGTTGAATTTTTTTAATGCTTTCTCTTTTTTTGTATCAATTACAATTTTTCTTTTTAATCTGTTAATATGGGAGATTATGGTGACTGATTTTTAAATGTTGAGCCAGCTTTGAATTCCTAGCATGTGACCATGATACATTATCCATTTGATATATTACTGGACAGGATTTGCAAATATTTTGGTGAGAATTTTTGTGTCTATATTCATGAGAGCTATTGGTCCATAGGTTTCTTGCATTGCCATTTTCTGGTTTTCGGATCAAGGTAGTGCTGGCCTCTTAAAATAAATGAGAAGTGTTTCCTCTTCTATGTTTTTGGAACATGTGTAGAAAATTTTCTTTAAATGTTTGGTATAATTCACGGAGGAACAATCTGAGTCTGAAGCTTTCATTTTCAGAAGATTTTAAGCTATAATTTTCAATTTCTTTATGGATAATGGGCTACTTAGATTGTCTATTTATTCTTGGATGAGTTTAGTAATTTGTGGTTTCAAAGACGAACAATTTTATAAGCTGTCAAATTTATATGTATATGGCTGTTCATAGTATTTTCTCATTAAAGTTTTAACATCAGTATAGTCTGTAGTGAAATTCTCTCTTTCATTCCAAATGATAGTAATTTGTGTTGTTTCTATTTCTTTGAGCGTCTGGCTAGACGTTTATCAATTTTATTATTTTTTTCAAAGAACCAACTTTTTCTTGACTTCTCTTTTTCTGTTTTTTAAATTTATTGATTTATACTCATCATTATCTCCCTTTTCTTCTGCTTGCTTTTTAAAAAAATCTTCTTCAGTTTTTTAAAAGATAAATACTAGATTGTTAATATGAAACCTTTATTTTATTAAATATAAGCATTTAATGTTGTACCTTTCTCTTTAAACATTGCTTTAGCTGCATCTCATAAATTAGATATGCTGTGTTTCACATTTTTCAATTATTCAGTCAAACTATTGTTTAATTCTCTGAGATTTCCTTCTGACCTACAGATCATTTAGAAGTATGTTGTTTATTTAATTTCTCTATATTTGAAGATTTTTCCAGATGTCTTTGTTATTGATTTCTAGTTTAATTCCAAGAGGTCTGAGTTTTGAGTCTCATATCTTATGGGTAGTGGTAGAAATTGAGGCTAGCTTTGGGAATAGGTACAGCAAACTCTCTAGAAATGTTCATACCCCTTGACTCAACATTTCCACCTCTTTGCTCATATCCTAAGGAAATATTTATTAATGTAGGCATAGATTTGTCTAATTTCCTTAAATTACAAACAAATAACAATGAAAAAAAAAAACAGATGCCAAACACTAGGAGACTAAATTATGGTAATCTAAACAGTGAAATATTATGCAGCCATTAAAACTTATGCCTCTAATCGCAGGGCTTTGGGAGACTGAGGCAGGAGGATTGTTTGAACTTAGGAGTTCAAGACCAGCCTGGAAACAGAACAAGGCATTGTCTCTACAAAAAAATAGAAAAATTAGCTGGATACCATAGTGCACACCTGTAGTCTCAGTTGCTTAGGAATCTGAGGCAGGTGGATCCCTTGAACCTAGAAAGTTGAGGCTGCAATGAGCTATAATCGCACCACTATACTCCAGCCTCAGCAACAGAGGGAGGCCCCTACTCCAAAAAAAAAAAAAAAGACTCATCTTGAGGAACAATATGGAGCACCATGGGAAGGCGCTAACAATCGATTATTACGTGCTTGATTGTAGGTCAACTCCTGTTAATCTCAATGAAATAACAAACTTTGTCTCTCTTGTTTATTGCTGTTGCTGTTTCTTTAGTGGGCCTGGAACATAGCAAATACTCAGAAATATTTTAATAAATAAATAAGGAGGAGAAAAGTATATTTCTCCACCTCATTATTGAGATATACAGTGAGTGTGTGTGTGTGTGTGTGTGTACACTGGTTCTTTTTTCTTATTTTGAGATGAAATATTACTCTGTTGCCCAGGCTGGAGTGCAGTGGTTCAATCCTGGCTCACTGCAACCTCCGCTTCCTGGGTTCAAGCAATTCTCCTGCCTCAGCCTTTCGAGTAGCTGGGATTACAGGTGCCCACCACCATGCCCGACTAATTCTGTATATTTAGTATAGATGAGTTTTCACCGTGTTAACCAAGCTGGTCTCGAGCTCCCAGCCTCAGGTGATCCACCCACCTAGGCCTCTCAAAGTGCTGGGATTATAGGAGTGAGATGCTGCGTCTGGCTGTTCTGCTCTTTTTATGTGAGTTGCATTCTTGTTCCTCACACTGGCTATGAGTGCTGAGCATGTTTTTCTTCTTTCCCTGTGACTCATTCCAGATCCATTTCAGCTGTCACCGACACTCCTCCACATTGGTGGAGCAAGTCCTATTTGGAAGGTGTTCACAGTCATCATCTTTGATCATTAATTATGTACAACATGCTTACAACTAGCAGGTATAAGTAACCTCATTTTTCTGATGGACAAATGTGAACAAATGTCACTGCCTAAAGGTCTGTGGTAAGTGAATGGCAGAGAAGCATCTTGGGCCAGGATGTCCTGCTTCCAGCCCAGGGTCCTTCCATTCACTACCCATCCCAGTCCTGTCCTACCCAAGACAAGGGCTCTGGAGCAACTGGGGCCCCGATTTCATCAGAGGTGTGTAGCTTACCAGTGCCATGTGAAATGCCACAATGCCTCTATAATATTGCTGGTTCCTGTGTTTCCCAAATACCAAATGGGCACAATCTTCCTTAGCAAGTAACAGTCTGAAAATGTAATGGCTTTTTAAAATCTTGGGCAACTGGGCCACTTCTGCTTTGCTACTCTCTAGCTTATATAAACCACATAAAATACTGCAAGTGCGCTCAGAAACCCTCAGCAGGCTCCAGTGAAAATAAAATGGACTTGAAGGTGAACTGATTAGACATTTTGGCCGTCACTATGTGAACTCGGACACATTACTGAGTCTCTCTGAAAGTCACTCACCTCACCTGAAACATTGTAATAAGTGGGCATTAAAGGTGATATTACAAGTGAAATGACTAATATCTTGTGCCTGGAAAATAGTAAGGGCTCAGTAAAGGGGATTTATGTCATAACCATCCTCGTTGTCAGTGATGCTCTAAATTCCTTTCTCAGTGTCTCGCTTTTAAGGGAGGAGTGCTCCACTGGAACGGGAGTGAGAGCTACCTGTCTGTCCCCAACCTGCTTTGCCTGTTTGACTTACTTCCCTCTTGTCTTTTCTTCCTTCCCCAAGATCTTGCACAGTCAACAAGAGTCCCTGATGGTAGGTGAGATCTTGCAGCTTCTCCAGCCTAACTTCTGGGATGACAGATGTGAGTGGAGCTTTTTACCTGCTCCAGATCTGCTCTGAATGGTCTTTGTTAAGCATGTGAATTGATACTGGAAACTGTTGAGAGACACTTACACTTGGGGAACTTTTCCTGAGGCTGAGAAACTGGAAGACTCCTTGGCTCTGAAGGAGAATTTTAGAGCTGGCTGTCCACGCTCACCATGGACAAGGCCAAGGCTCCATGGGGGAAGGACAGTGTGGATACCGGAGGTGTAACTCCCTTGCCTAGCCCCGTCTCCTGCCCTTGTGTTTCCCCAGCATCTGAGACTCTCCGCCATTGCAACAGCACTTCCCCACTGGTAGCATAAGCACCTGACGTTATTTCCACTCTCCCAGCAGACTAGAGGTATCCTGAGAGTAAGGGTTGTGGCTCGCTCATTTCTCCATGCCCAGCACAGAGTTTAGCGACTGTCCCCTGAAAGAAGGAATGAAAGATGAATTCATTTGAATCCTGGACTTCAGGCCACTGGTTGTAAAAGGAAAGCAAAGCTTTTACCCACCCACTCACGCCTGAAAATGTGGATCCTTCAAATAAGTTTAGCAAACAGGCTTTGTTCTCAGGTACAGAGACAGCGTGACATTGTGTGAGCTGCTCTTCCTCTCCCTCTGCCTCTTTAGTGTCTGAGCAAAATGTTCTGCTTTTCATTGTCACTCTTCAAACAGCATGTTATTGTCATGCTTCTGCCTCCTCTTAACAAGGAGGAATGACAAGGGTTTTCTTGTAAATGCAAAATTAACACAAATCAAAACTGCTGCTGTTCTTTGATCCGTCCTGGACTCTGATTCGTGTCGGCCTTTTTATTTTCCCACTGAGAGTGTACAGCTCAGGAAGGATTACACGGGGAGGAAACCGCTTACCACTTCCCATTTGATTAACACAATTTAATGCAGCAATAATGCCAGGGAAGTTCATTACCAGGGAAAGTCTCTGATGCAGGCTGCCCACGGTGTCTGGGGACGGGGTCTTTTTATTTAAAATGCAATCAAGCCCCTATGGTGAGAGGATCTGTGAAATCCTTCCTAAGCTGGGGAAGGTGGAATTGCCATTTAATGTAGACAGACAAAAATCCTTTCTGTTTGTACAGCTTTTGGAAATTTATTCATGCTGTCTATGAATATTTAGTGTGGCTTGTTATGCTCAAAACCATAGGATGAGGAAAACTGAAAAGGACTGTACCCTCAGGGTGCTTACAGCCTGGAAGGGGAAATGGACATTGTTCAAGATGAGACAGGCCAGGACGTCATGAATGGGTCACACCTAGAGTGTGGGAGCAGGTGGCGTAGCACCTGTCTGGGAAATCGGGGAAGACCACCATGAGGAGGTGACATACAGACCAAACTCAGAAGCATGAGTAAGAGTTGATGTGGAATACACGCAAAGGGAGAGGTGGCGCGCTGGAGGTTGGGAAACTCCTGTGAGAGTTGAGAGGCAACAGGAGCCTGCCTTGCTGGCGACGCTGTCAGGCTGTCCACCTGCCTGGGGCAGACGGGGGAGGGGACAAGTGGGGATGGCACTGGAGAAGAGTCCTGACATGCCCCAGGCACCAGGCTGACTCCCTCTTGCTCAGAGACAGCCTGGTGTGAACAATATAGGGTCTCCCTCGTGGCCAAGGAAAGATCAGAAATGTGTGACCTCTCAGCCTGGGCAACATGGTGAAACCGCGTCTCTACAAAAAATGCAAGAATTAGCCTGGTGTGGTGGCACACGCCTGTGGTCCCAGCTTCTTGGGAGGCAATGTGGGACGATTGCTTGGGCCTGGAAGTTGAAGGCTGCAGTGAGCTGTGTTTACACCACTGCATTCTAGCCCTGGTGACAGAGTGTGATCCTGTCTGAAAGAAAGAGAGAAAGAGAGAGAGAAAGGGAAGGAGGCAAGGGGAGGGAGGGGGAGGGAGGGAAGGGGGGGGGGGGGGGGGGGGGGGGGGGGGGGGGGGGGGGGGGGGGGGGGGGGGGGGGGGGGGGGGGGGAGGGGGGGGGGGGGGGGGGGGGGGGGGGGGGGGGGGGGGGGGGGGGGGGGGGGGGGGGGGGGGGGGGGGGGGGGGGGGGGGGGGGGGGGGGGGGGGGGGGGGGGGGGGGGGGGGGGGGAGGGAGGGAGGGAGGGAGGGAGGGAGGGAAGGAAGGAGAGGGAAAGAAGGAAAGAAAGAAAAAAGGAAAGAAAGAAAGGAAGGAGGGAAGGAAGGAAGAGAGAGAGGGAGGGAAACAGACAGAGAGAGAGAGGGAAGGAAGGAAGGAAAGAAAGAAAGAAAGAGAGAGAGAGGAAGGGAGGGAGGAAGGAAGGAAGGGAGGAAGGAAGCAGAGTAAAAAGGAAAGAAGGAAGGGAAGAAGGAACAAAGGAAGGAAGGAAGAGAGGGAGGAAGGGAGGAAGGAAGGAAGGAAGGAAGGAAGGAAGCAAGCAAGCAGGCAGAGAAATAAATTTGTGGCTTCTAACTCAGAGCATCCCCTGTTTCTCAGCTCCACGGGACCCTCCTCAGCTCCGAGGAGGGGAAGAGGACGGCCTGGAAGGTCCAGGCTGGGAGCCCATCCCTGAGTCATCTGCTTCACTTGTGTCTCAATTTCTGTCTCTGCAGAATGAGCTCACTGGGGTCACTCTCTGCTTGCCTTGCAGCACTATTGGATGGAAAACCCAAGGGAGGAGACTCAAGCAGTTTCACAGAGTTCTGGAGAAATATCAGGGCTAATGAATGGTAATCACTGGCAGAACCCCACAAGGTGGGAACCAGATAGGCGCTGGCCCGCCATGAGGAAGGTGCCTTGAACTACATGGAAACTGGGAAGATTCGACCCCACTTCCAGGAATAAATTCGAGTCTCATGAGGAGCTGGGGCTCTGACACCGTCTTTGTGTCACCGTAGACTAAGTTACATTGCAGTAAAAACAAACCTCAAGTCTCTTAGTACCACAGAAGCTTATTTCTTGTTCACAGGAAACCGGCTTCAGGTCTGGGCAACCATCCAGGTCCACCGTCCTCGATACCACAGGTCAGCTGTCAAGGGGAGGGAGGCTGCGGCCGGCAGCCGCGGGTCATCAGAGTGTCACCCCACCTGGAAGTGGCACGACCCTTCCACACTCATTGCAGCGGCCAGAGCGGGTCGCATGACCACACTCATGCTCAGGGGTAGAGGCGCGCCATGGTCCTGCGTGGCTGCGGATTTGGGAGAGCGGTGTTCACGGCCACTGTCCTCCTCCTGGGCCTCCTCAGCTGCCTTCACAGGACTCTAGGCACGGTCCATTCCCAGCCCTCCCTCCGCTCGGGACAAAAGCTAGACCCTGCGGTAATGAAGGAGCTTTCCAGTCGGCCCCCGTTGTGTCTCCAGCCCACTTCACGGGAAGCACCAGCGCCAGCCAGACTCCACCGCTTTGCGTACCCTCTTCCTGCTTCCTCTGCTCTGCCGCTCTCGGCCAGCTGCTTCCGCCGTTGGAACCCACGCCTTGCCTTCGCAGAATAACCCCTGCCGAGGGCAGGCTTCCTGCTTTGCAAGCTGCCCTGCCCCTGCCCTTCCTCTCTCCAGCCCATGTGGGCCAGCTGCTTCTCCTCCAGTCCTGACAGCGTTCGGGCCACTCTGCCACCTGTCCCTGCAGCCCTGACCATGGGCAGCCTGCCCCCTTAGGCCACACACCTCCTTCGACCCTATAACATTTATCACCGTATAACATGCGATGTAATTTGTTTTTATGTATGTTGTTTATTTCCTGTCTTCTCTTTTGGAGTCTGGACTCCACAGGGCCGGGATCTTGCTCTGTTTCATTTGCAAATGCATCCCACATGCCTAGCCTGGGGCCTGGCACTTATTAGGTGCTCAGGAAATACGTGCTAATTGTCCCCGGGGAATGCCCAGCCATGCCTTGGCTCCCCCAGGTGTCCAGTGCCCAGAGGATGGAAGCCTTTCTTTCCAGATCATCTTGCTTGCATTGAGAGGCTATTAAAACCCTTCTGAAAATGCAGGATCTCCTGGTCAGCATGTCTGCCCACCAGGATGTTAATAGTAAATGACAATGCCTAACTCAGGCCCAGTGAGAGGAAGGGAATTGTTGAAGGATGCTGCCCACTGGGCTGCTTGCTTCTGGCCAGGGAAGCCAAAGGAAAGGCCAGGAGAGGCCATATGAGCAGCCCAATGAGAGGGAATTCCAGGAGAACAGGGTCTCCAACCCCTAATAATCCTTAACAGAAGAGAAGGACCAGCTCTTTCTCATTCCCTTGAATGGCAATGGCAGAGGCTGTCTTCAGAAAGCACAGATTACTCTGATTACCAGATTTGAACCAGAAAATTAAAATAGAGGCTAGAAAGAGGAAGGATAAGACACACAGGCCAGGTGCGATGGCTCACACCTATAATCTTAGTGCTTTGGAAGTCCAAGGCAGGAAGATTGATTGAGGCTAGGAGTTTGAGACCAGCCTGGTCTCTACAAAAAGTTTAAAAATTAGCCAGACATGGTGGCGCACACCTATAGTTTCAACTACTTGGGAGTCTGAAGTGGAAGGATTGCTTGAGTCCAGGAATTTGAGGCTTCAATGAACCTGGGCTTGACCCTGTGGTCTCCAGTGGAGAGGACCAGACTGCAAGATTTGTCAGAGTTTCCTTGCCATTTCCTGGCAGGGGTGAATTCAGCTTTCTCATCCTGTACATAAGTGCCACATGCAACCTTAGGAAAGCACTTCACTTCCCTCTTGTAGACAGAAGACACATGTGTAATTAGCCTCCTCTGTTGGAGAGAAAATACCTGCATGAGCGAAGAGAATCGAATATGGGGAGGAGAGCCTCTTTTCACAGGCTGAGAGTCTGTGCTGGGCTCTGTGGAGTCACCTGGGCCTTGCATGGTGACAGGGACTCTTTGTTGACAAGCCCTTCATCTGCGGGAAGGTTTATCTGCCAGGGCTTTAATAAACTCCTCATTATAGCAGCTCACACCTGGTGACCTTTACCCTCTGTGGGGGCCTCTATGTGTCACACACTGTTTATTCACTGCCTCGGGGACTTCCAGGCAGGAAGGTGGAGACCTGCTGTAATTAGATAAGCATCTGGGATGTCCAAGTACAGAATCTAGCCCCTCTTCCCCTTTGGACAACAGAAGTAGTTTGCTGCTGATGTTTAGCGATTCTTCCTCTCCTGCTCCTCTGCAGTAGTCATTATACTCTCATGACTTCTTTCTTTCGGTTTGCCACCTCTGTGGGTGAAAGGGAGGGGATGGGCTTGGGTTTGGCTACTGGAAGCCCATGAGGAGTTAGTCCTCATGTGGTGGTGTCTCTTCACATGATGCTCTGACCTTCCCATGGGCCTCCACGTCTGTGTTTTGTCCTTACAGCTTACTGGCCAGGAATAGCAGGACAAGGTATATTCTATTTGCAGATGGAGCTGTTCAGGCTCAGAGAGAAGCTGTGATCTGCCTTAGCATCCAGAATGAGCTAAAGACAGACTTAGTGAGAACTCAGCTTGCCTGGATTCTGTTTACTAAGGTGTCTGGCAAATATTTAGTGAGTTGCTACCCTGTGCCAGGCATTTTTCTAAGGGCTGGAGAGATGCTGATGAAACAGGCAAGGTCTGTGCTCAAGAAGAGCTTACATTCTTGGGTATCCATCTGAAAAGAGAGGTAGTTTTAGAATATTCTCGTGCTTTTCTGACAAATGGTGATGTTTTCCTAATTTGACTTCAAAACAAGACTTAGGATACAGCACTGTCATTTGGAGTCTCTCTTTCTCTCTTTTTCCTTTTCTCCCTTTTTCCTCCTTCTCTTTTTCTTTCTCTTCCTTTTTCTTTTCTATTACAACCTGGTGGGGGGACACATGGAGTCATTGCCACAGCTGTCTACTCCTTTTCTTTCTTTCCTTTCTAATGATCTCAATAATTTTTGATATAATGCACCCAAGGCTTTCTTGCACAGGAACAAAAGGTGAAATGTTAATATGATTTTATTTGGGCTCAGATTGGATAAGGAAGACCTTTTGTTTTCTACCTTTCATCTTCAAGTCTGCACCCGTTAATTAAATCAAGCCTGTGGGAAGTGACCTTTGGGGGATGGGGACTCCTGAGAATAGAACACATTTTAATCAAAAATGGGAAATAAATAAATAAGCAAGAAAACAGTGATTAGATAAAGAAACGCTCTGAAAACTTCCAGATGAGAGCTCTTGAAGGAAAGGTGATTTGTTTTTTAGGGGTGGTGGTGAAAGTGCATACTCTGCTAATGAGCCACAATGGCCCTGCAAATGGGACCACTTGTACAAAATCATTCACTGCTTCCTTCAGTACATCCTAGGACAGGGAAGAGGACTCTGCTGATTTTACACCCCCAAGACCACCATGGTGCTTTTCTTGCAGTCAGATTGCAAAAGGGGCAACCCCAGTTCTCTGAGCACCTGCCTCACCTGGCCACAAGGGGGCGAAAAAGGGTTATGTTTATTATTTTCTTCCTCTGTGTGCAGATGCAACCTGTGAGGCTGCTCACCTTTGGGCAAGGTGTGTCTGATGACTCCATCTGCTGGACTTGGGGAGACTAAAAGGGTGCTGGCCGTCTGCTTATGGGAGTCAGCTTCACCTCAAATCTGAAAATTCATTATGCTGGGGGCAAGACACGCTCCTGCTGTACAGGAAACAAATGGATGGGAACACAGTGGCGGGTGACAGTGTGGGCTTTGGACACTCTGGGATTTATTTGCCGTGTGATTTTAAGTGCGCTAGTTAGCTGTTTTGAGTCTCAATTTCGTAAACTATAAAATGGGGATAATAATCTCACTTTATAAGGTTCTTGAGAAGAGTCATTTAAATTATAAGTTGGTATGAAAGTGACAAGTACTTAATGCAGAATGGTCACTATGATGACTCTGTCCCTCTGCAGCCCCACGCTGCTCACAAAATGCGCTGCCTGAAGAGAAGCCAGGCATATCCCACTGCCTCTTTTTTTTTTTTTTTTTTTTTAACAGAAAGTTATACTTAATTATATAGTAATTCTCCTTATAGAAGTTGTCTTTTTTTTTTTTTAGACAGGGTTTCACTCTGTCACCCAGGCTGAAGCACAGTGGCACAATCACAGCTCACTCCATCCTTGACTTCCTGGGCTCAGGTGAGCCTGCATCTCAGCCTCCTAAGTGGCTGGGACCACAGGCACATGACACCATGCTTAGCCAATTTGGGTATTTTTTTGTAGAGATGGGATTCCGCTATATTGTCCAGGCTTGTCTCAAGCTCTTGGGCTCAAGTGATCTGCCTGCCTCGGCCTTCCAGTGTGTTGGGATTACAGGCATGAGCCACTGTGCCGGGCCAGAAGTGGTCTTTGAATCTAAATATATACATATGTGTGTGTATATATATTCGTTCATTCATTCATGCGTTAACTACTGAGTGCCCAGCATGTGGCAGGTACTCTGGAAGTGCTGGGCATAAAACGTAGAGCAGAGAGCAGGTCCAGAGGCTGTCCTCATGAGCTCCTAGTCTAAGCCGATGATGTCCAATAGAATAAAATGATAAAGAGGGTATCACCACAGATTTCACAGAAATTCAAACCATCATCAGAGATTATTATAAACAATTCTATGCACATAAACTAATAAGCCTGGAAGAAATGGATAAATTCCTGGACACTTGCCTCGTCCCAAGCCTAAACAAGGAAGAAGCCGAAACCCTGAACAGACCCATAACAAGGTCTGAAGTTGAGGCAGCAATTAAGAGCTTACCACCCAAAAAAAGCCCAGGTTCAGACGGGTTCACAGCCGAATTCTACCAGACATACAAAGAGGAGCTGGTACCATTCCTTCTGAAACTATTCCAAACAATACAAAAAGAGGGAATTCTTCCCAAATCATT
>NW_016107378.1:6793177-6821817 GCF_001604975.1 Cebus imitator | reverse complement strand
AAAAAATAAATAAATGGGGAAAAGAAAACAAAACAAAGCATAAATGTCCCTACACAGAAGAAAGACCTAGCAAATTATGATATAATCATTTGAAGAGACATTTTGAAGACATACTGAAAACTATTGAATTGTATACTTTAAAAGGGTAAACTGTATGGTATGTGAGTTATACCTCAATAAAGCTGTTATAAAATAAATAAATAAATAAAAGGTTAAAAAAAAAAAAGAATGTTCTGTGGTGATGGAAATACTTATCTGTGATGTGCAATATGGTAGGCGTTAGCCAATGTGGCTACTGAGCACTTGAATTGCAGTAGTGACAGGAAGTGTATTTTCATTTTGAATAGTCACACATGACTAGTGGTTACTATATTGGATGGTACAGCTCTAGAGGAGAAACACGAAAATGTTTAGTACAGGGCCTGGCATACAGTCAGTACTCAATAAGTGCATATTTCCTTTCCCTCCCTCCACTATGTGGCACCTGGTACCATGTTTGTTAACTCCTCTGCTGCTGTTACATGTTCTTGAGAATGAGTAAGGTCATCTCAAATAGACTCTAGAAAGTAAGGCCTCGGTTTGGATTGTTTATGTGTGCCTTCCAGGATCTTGCACACAGTAAGTGCTCTTTAAATGCCTATTAAAGAGACAATATGGTGTAGGAAAGGGAACATGTTTTGGAGCTAAGAAGAAATGAATTTACATCTCGGACCAATCACCAATTGCATAACCTGAGCAAGTAACTCAACCTGTCTGGGTCTCAGCTTTCTTTCCTTGTTCAAAGGGGTGATGATGGGCTACTCGATGGGGTAGTTGTGAAAACAGATGAACTCATGCGCAAAAGAACCCAGTGTGGATCCTTACACAAAGCTGCTCTCCAAACAAGAGAAAGCCAGCCAGAAGACAAACGATGGCTCCTCTTCTTTGGATGTTCCCAGCCTTGCAGATGTGGGCTCTGTAACCATATTTGCTGAGTGTGACTCTGTTGTCCTGGCTGTGATGACTTGCCAAGGGTTTAGCATATGATTCCAGAATAAGCAAATCATATTACTCACCTGTTTCTTTTTGTTATTATTATTACTTATTTATCTATTTATTTTTACAGTAGATCTAAGGGGAGAAGTCCATCTCTTCTCTGCTAACCCCAGCCACAAGAACTTCTCAGTACCGAGTTACCCCTTAGGTGGAGGAAGCTGGTCTGCAGTAAGAAATACTAAAATCAACAACACATGCAAGAGAACCTGAAATACATTGTGGGAAAGAGCATGTGAGTCCTGGAGATGTTCATGCCCTGACCCCTGACCACTCACCCAGCTTGCAGACCCAGTGGAAGCCCTACCACGATGTAGGAGGTTCCTCTCCCATCCTTCACAGATATTTTGCTTTCTGCCTGAGCAGATTTGAGCCGGGTTCCTCTCACTTGCAATGAAACAATTTCTAATCAAAACAGCAATCACCCAGACATGCCGTCTGTCTCCTGTTCATCTGCATCCCATCAGAACTTTGCCTTGAACTCTGTTCTGTCTTCTCTTCCCACACCTGCTGTGGCATAACTCAGAACCTGGAGTGGTTTCGGGGTTGGGGGGAGTGCTATGTCCCTGGGAGTTAATAAGTGCAGTTGGAGTCATTTTCTGTAATGTTTATGTGATGTTGCCTTAGGACAATTTAGTAGCAAAAGAGCAAGCACAGGTGCCTCTGAAGTGGCCCTCTGAGAGGTAGCCCCATGTGTGGAGCAGAGAGCAGGCTGAATCAGGAGACAGGAACACAGGTACAGAGTTCCTGCCTGAATGCTCACCAGGGTGAACTTGGGCATGTCATGGCCTGGGCCCCAGTTTCCTTGCTGGCAAAGTGGAAGTGACAACATATCATGCCTGTCATGGCAGGTGCTGTGGATTTGGGTAACAGATTTCATGAATTCAGCCAGGCCTTTATGGATAGGCTGTCCTGAGGTTGGTACTGTGTCTCCATGCAGAGCATTTTGAGAACTGTAGGCTCTCTCATCCATCTTCAATCCCTTCCCTTCAGGAAGAACTGGGAGGTGCACTAGGGAGGAGAGTCTTAGATGTCGGGTGGACCGAGGAGGCAGTCGTTCTCACAGCAGTCTCCAAATTTGCGTGATAACTGAATGACTTCCCCCTGAAACAAGCTCACACCTTGGGCTCATCTTTCCCTGAGGTGATTACTATACAACCCTCCTTCCCCAGATACCTACTCTGTTCCCTGCTGCTGAGGGTGGGGACATCCTTCCCTTTTTGGAGATCCAGAAACAAGAGGCTTGCTTATCCCATAGTCCTATAGTTTCTTGCTCCTGCCTTTCCTTTCTCAGCTGGCCAAAGCCAGGATCATTGTTGCCTTGGGTCCTGTTGCGTCTTGATCTTACACAGTCATGGTTTCTGGGTCCTTCTTTGAGTATTCCCAGCTGCAGCCGATTGACTCCAGGCATGGGCAAAGCCACACAAACTGAGAGTTGACAGCCCTGCCTCGGTCCTGGTCCCGGCTTTGCTCTCAGACCTTGGGCATGTTATATCTCACACTCCCTGCTCCTCAGAGTCCTCATCTATAAAAGAGGGATAAAAATACCTGCCCTTCTGACCTCACAGATAGGAAATTAGATTAGAGCTGTGAGATGCAGCAAAGCACTATGTGACTGCAAGGTGCTAGTATTATTTTTTATATAACCTTAAAAATCTTATTAGAAAAGTGATATATGCTTATAGGAGAAAACTTAGAAAATGCAGATAAGAGAATGATGAAAATAAAAATGGTCTGCCATCCCATCATCTACAGAGAAATGCTGTAAATAATTTAGTGGATATCATTCTAAGATCTACCCCTATTTACCTGAAATAGGATCATACTCTTTGTGCTATATTTGCAATTTGATTTTTCACATAATAGCAGGTAATCACTAGAAGGCATGTGCTGCCAGAAATTAAACATGCGGGATTTCCTTCCTCAATTCAGAGCCAGAAAATCACCCTGGAATTGTTGAAAGTCATCTTCCCTGCCCTCCAAAAAGTAGATGTTCCATGTCTCTTTGACACACTTGGGACCCTCATTCTGGAGAAAGGGCTGTGGCCCAGTGTCTAGGGAAGGAGAGTTATATAATCAGACCCTTGGTGCTTTGAGGGTAAAGAAGGTTTGCCCTCTTTGTTTACCCTGCTTGTTCTATAGAGGAGGATCCCTGGGAGGTAGGGGTTGCTGACCCTAGTACAGAGAGGAGGTAAGAAATGGATCCAGGGCTGACCCAGCATCCCTGGAGCTTCCTAAATCCCTCAAGGTGGTGGGGGACCAGGAAGAAGAAAAATGAACTGCACTCCTGCATGTCAATTCTAGGAACCCCCAGACCAAGCTTGGCACTGAAGGAATGATATTGCTGTCTCTACCTCAAGAACAAGATGTGCTCTGCAGTGATCTAGGCTAGGAAGAGATAGTAGCAGCAGCTGACCAGAATTCGGCTCAACAGTGTTGGATGGCCCGCAACAGTGGCATTCACATCCTTCTCCAGAGTTTTCTCATGTGGAGAGCTGGATTGACCTCTGTTCCCTCTGGACTACATTAAATTCCTCGAAATCCTGGACAATTCATGATTGGTGGGGACTTTAAGAGGAAGGGACTAACTCTTCTACCAGTCACAAAGGAGAAGGATTGAACAACTTGCTAGAAAAGCGTTAAGAGGCGTCATTACTTGTAGTAGGTTGAATGGTAGCCCCCAAAATATATGTTCAGTTAGAAGCTATGAATATGACCTAATTTGAAGAAGGGTCTTTGCAGATGCAATCAAGTGAAGATCTTGAGATGATGTCATCCTAGATTTATGATGGGCCTGAAATCCAATGACAGGTGACCGTAAGCAAAACAGAAGGAAATTTAAGACAAGGTAGGGGAAACGGTGGGAGTCACCACGGAAATGTGGTTTGGAACACCCCAGTCCCTGCATTGGAGAGCAGAGAGAAGTGTGGATACTCAGCAGGTGTGGTATCTGGCACAAGAGCCAGTGGCTCTGTCCATGTTCACTCCTGGTTTTACAGCGTTCTGCGGACCTTGCAGGCATCTTTTAGGCTTCCAGTAGGTCCATTTTTGTCAAGGCAGCTAGGGTTGATTTTTATTGCTTGCAACCAGAAAACCTACCAGGTACAGATGTTAGCTTATGGGGTCCTGACACAACTCCATGAAGAAAGTACATAGTGTGAGTCCTCTTTTACAGATGAGTAAACTAAACCTTGAAGAGGCTAAAGCCCCCTACTCAAGACTTGATATGGTTTGGCTGTGTCTCCAACCAGATTTCATGTTGAATTATCCCCACATGTTGGAGGAGGGGCCTGGTGGGAGGTGATTGAATCATCGGGGCAGACTTCCTCCTTGCTGTTCACACGATAGTGAGTTATCACAAGATCTGGTTGTTTGAAAGTGTGTAACACTTCTCCCTTAATTCTCTCTTCCTCCTTCTTCCACCTTGTAAGATGTGCTGGCTTCCCCTGTGTCTACCATCAACATTTAAGTTTCCTGAGGCCTCCCCAGCCATGCCTCCTGTACAGCCTGCAGAACTATGAGTCAATTAATCCTCTTTTCTTTATAAATTACCCAGTCTCAGGTAGTTCTTTATAGCAGTGTGAGAAGGAACTAATATAAGGATGATCAGTGATGGAGTGAGAGCTAGATCCAGTTCGTCATCTAAGATCTTTCCTCTCTATTTGCTTCTTACCTGGCTTATGAGCACCGGGAAACAGAAGAAGCTCCTGAACTTCTCCAGGATTGGTGGTGAGCTCCACTTTTTGCCAAAAGTCTGTGTATATTCTTTGCAGTCAACTGTTGGAATGAGTCTGTTTAAGCCGAGTGTCGGTCTGTCCATTACCTTGATGGAAGAGAAGTGAGTGTAACAACTTTAAGTTGTTGAAGCAACAACAATTTAAGGCAATTGAATTTGAGATAAGAGGCCTTTAAATTTATTCCCAGAATGACTTTGAGATGAGTTTGAGAGACAGGGAATGTTGCTTTCCTTCCAAACCGTCTCCCGCCTCGTTTCTCCAGTAATCTCTCAAGTGTCATGAAAAAAACTCTGGGAAAGTTTGTTCCCTAAGAGGGCTCTTTGCTGTGGATTCAGGGTGAAGTGAGGGTTTTCAGTCCCTGAAATGAATCTCTTTAGGCATTCTTGAAAGTTGGCCATAAAGACACATTGTCGGGTAAGGTGTCTGTGAGTACTCTGAAATGGAATAAAATCTTCCATGGTTTAGAAAATAAAAAAATGACTGAGACACCATTCTATTGATTTTTTTCCCCTAGTCTCATACCACTGGGTGAATAAATTATTCTTAGAGGTTTTGTACAAATTACTCAATAAAGTCACAAGCAATGCACCTGGCAAATGTTGTCTGTTTTGATTCCAAGTTTGTAAGGCAGGAATTGCTGTTAAAAAAGACCTTATGGGTCATGGAATCCAACTTTCATGTCACAGGTATGAACAATGGGAACAGAGATTGGGAGACTTACCTGGCGGTCACAAAGCAATTTGGCGGCAGAGCTTAGACCATGGGGCTGCACTACAGTATCTCCACATTTGCAGTTATGTAAGGTAGGAGGGAGTCTTGCATGGGGGGTGGTCTCTGTGATGGTTGGTTTTATGTGTCAGTTAGACTATGGGTCCCCAGACACCTGGTCAAACAGTATTCTGAGTGTGTCTGTGAGCGTGTTTATGAATAAGATTAACATCAGGATCAGTAAACTCGACAAAGCAAACTGCCTTTTCCTATATGTGTAGGCTTCATCCAGGTAATTGAAGACCTAGATAAAACAAAAAGGCTGAGTAAGAGGGAAATCCCAGCTTAAAGCTGGGACAATGGTCTTTTCCCACCGTAGGACTTGAACTGAGACATCACTGCTTCTCTTTTATTTTGTTTGATACAGGGTCTCAAGATAGAGTCTTGCTCTGTCACTTAGGCTGGAGTGCAGTGGCACAATCACGGCTTATCGTAACCTCTGCCTCTCTGGCTCAACTGAGCCTCCTACCTCAGCCTCCTGAGTAGCTGGGACTACAGGTGCGCACCACCACACTTGGCTATTTTTTTAGTTTTTTTCTTTTGTACAGATAAGGTCTCACTATATTGCCCAGACTGGTCTTGAACTTCTGGGCTCAAGCAATCCTCCCGCCTCAGCATCCCGAAGTCCTGGTGTTACACATGTGAGTCACTCTGTCTAGCCATTAAAAAAATTACTCGCTTTTTTTTTAAGAGATGGGGGTCTCACTGTGTTGCCCAGGTCAATCTCAAGCTCTTAGCCTTAAGCTATCCTCCTGCCTCAGCCTCCCGAAGTGCTAGGTTTATAGGCAGGAGCCCCTGCACCCGACCTCATCTCTTCTTGGATCTTGATCCCGCTGGCTTTCGTACTAGAGCTAGATGTCAGCTCTCCGAGTCTCTAGCTTGCTGGCTGCTGATCTTGGGACTTCTCAGGCTCTACAGTTACATGAGCCAATTTTTAATAATAAATTTCTTTGCGCGTGCGTGTGCGTGTGTGTGTGTGTGTGTGTGTGTGTGTGTGTGTATCCTGTTGGTTCTATTTCCCTGGTAAACTCTGACTAATACAGCTCTCATAAGTTGGAAGGAAAAGTGATTATTTACCCAAAATCTTGACTTCTGAAGAGCTGAAAAAGATATTCAAGAAATAGCCAACATTCTTGGATTCCTGTTTTGCCTGTTTTGTTTAATATAGAGCAACTTTGGCCAATAAAATTGCTATGTTATTTCTCCAACTACATGTGTAGATACGGTTTAGAGAAGAGGTTGCAAACGACAGCTTTGGGTTGGTTGCCCTAAAGGTGTGTTCTGTTCGGCCCATGTTATAGGCTTTCTTCCCCTCCCTACACACACTGTATTTTTGCAATTGCTTTTAGCATACTGTGTCTAAAGCATTGTTAAATTTACATTTAAAAAGCCAAGAGATTACACATAAAAATCCCACATTCTTGCTTTAAAAACGAAGACCTGGGAACACTTGGCTCCTAAATGGACCTGATCCATGAGTACTAAGTAGCAGCTGTTGCCAGTTCACTCTACTCCCACCCTTCACAAATGTCCCCCTGATGCTGGAGCTGAGGGTCAGTGCTATTTGTTTCCATGGTTATACCAGCCAGATCAGTTGTCAAATAATTCAGAATATCTTTGGAATGAAGGCCTTCGTTTAATCCATTATCGTTTCTTAGGTACTAACTATAATCCTGGAACAATGTTAGGAGGTGGCAATGCAAAGACAAATTTGACATGGCTTTTGCCCACAATGAAATGCAGTCGCAGAGAAGAGGCTTCTGTATTCCTGTCTCAATCCACATTTTGTAGTCTCATCAGATACACAGATGATGAGGTTTGGTTGGAGCAGGTATGTATTGGAGAGAAGCAAGGGTCCAGCAGAGAGGTAGGGCAGTGTGAGGGCCATATCTGTGGATGTGGGGGTGTTGTGGAATAGTTTCTGAGTGTAAGTATTGCATGATAACAACAACAACAACAACAAAATAACTGTGATGGAGAAGAGTTTTCCACAAGCCACTCCTCTTCCTCCTGAGCACTCAGCTAGACTATGCTTCCCAGCATTCTCTGCAGTTAGGCAAGACCATGTGACTGAGTCTCCACCAAGGGAACAGTGGGTGGGAGTAACATGCACTTCCAGACCTGGCTCCCCTAGCTCTCCCACGTGAGAGCGTCCATCTTCTTTCTCCTCTCAACAATTGAATAAATGGATTCCAAGGCTGTAGGTATATCATGGAAACAGCTTCAATCCCTGAATCATTGCGTGGAGGGGATAACTGCTGTGGACTGTGATTTAAGAAAGAAACAAACTCTACTTTGTTCAGCCACTGAGATTCTGGGATTTATTTATTTATTTATTTATTTATTTATTTTTATTTTTTTTTTTTTGAGACAGAGTTTCGCTCTTGTTACCCAGGTTGGAGTGCAATGGCGCAATCTCGGCTCACCGCAACCTCCGTCTCCTGGGTTCAGGCAATTCTCCTGCCTCAGCCTCCTGAGTAGCTGGGATTACAGGCACGCGCCACCATGCCCAGCTAATTTTTTGTAGCTTTAGTAGAGACGGGGTTTCACCATGTTGACCAGGATGGTCTCGATCTCTTGACCTTGTGATCCACCCGCCTCGGCCTCCCAAAGTGCTGGGATTACAGGCTTGAGCCACCGCGCCCGGCTCTGGGATTTATTTATTACAGTAAATGTCATTTCCTTAACTAAAAGCAGAAACAGCAAGAAGAATGTATTAAGTGCTTACTCTTTGTTAAGCAATGTTCTAAGTGCATTTCACGCATTATCACATTAAATCATCATGATTCTATGATGTAGGAATCATTATTATTATTGCTACTTAATAGTGAGGAGACTGAGGTACAGAGAGGTGAAGTCATTTTCCCAAAGTCACACAACTACTAATTAGAATCTATGCTTTACGGCAGGGTTATTCTGGAGCAGAGGAGAAGTGTGGAGGGAGAAGAATTAAAGGAGGCAGAGAACCATCTGAGTACAAAGTAAGATGACTTACAGTTTCATGTGGGTCTCCTGAGTCTAATTCTGAGCCGGGAGGCAGGACATGGTGAGAACATTGCAGGCCCCCATACTTCTCACACCCATTCTGGGCAGGACAGGGCCTTGCTGTGAGGGAGAATGGTTGGGATCCGAAGTTGCATCCTTAGGCTTGAGGACGCTTTAACATCACCAGAGAGCCTCTGTTTCTCTCTGGCTTCCAGTGCAGTGAGTACATAATTTCGATAGAAGGGCCTTTGAGGAGGATGTGACCCCAGAGCCCAGAGATGGTATTCAGGTGGGAGAATCATTTGGGGCCTCAAAAATCAACCCTGCTGGTGCCTGCCCAGACCAAAGAGGAGCGGCTCTGGGGCTCAGACAGTGGTCCTGGCCCTTGCTGGGGTTCATTTCCTGAGTTCTGGGAATTCTGCAGGAATCTCTGCAAGAGTGGTGACTCAGTGACAACTCCCATCAGAAGAGACTTTGCCTGCAGAGGCGTTTCTCCTCCCCATTCCCAGGTCACACTGACCCAGACTTTGAGCTCTGTCATCAGAGAAGGTAGAAGGGAGCAGTGCAGGCAGCTGTCTTTGCTCTCAGCTGCCTCTCTGAAGCCACATCCAGAGCTCTCCTGGAGGGACTGCACTGGATTGAGGGTGGGGCAAACCCCCTACCCTGCCTGCTGCCCTCCGTTCCCAAGGCCTCACACAGTCAGTCAAGAAGGCCTCGTTGGGCACTGACTTTGTGCCAAGCATTCTGCCTGAGAGTGGGGAGAGCACTCTCAGCCCACAGGTGAACAAGACTCTTCCTCTCCCTCGAGAACTCCCATTCTCCTGCAGGGAGATGGCTGGAAAGCAAGGGAATGGATAGAGGAGATCCTTTTAGAGCTAAGGGACATGGTGGCCCTGTGAGGGGCAATGTAGCAGGGGGTGGTGTCAGGGAAGCCCTCTGAGGAGCTAACACATGCAGAGAACAAAATGCAGGCCAGCCCGTGAGCACTGGGGAAGTACCCCTAGAGGGCACAATGAGGACAGAGGCCCTGTGCTAGGAGGAGCTGCTGGGAATGGCGTAGAGTCCAAGCTACAGCAAGGTGGCCAGGGGGCTGGAAGGGTAAATGGGAAAGGAGAGTAGAAGTTGGCAAGAGCAGAGGGGCCCGGTCACGTGGGGTGTGTGGCTACAGGGAGGAAGGAGCACCCACCTCCACTCTCTCGTCTTTGGGGACTCTGGGGAACAAGATGTCTAATAGGTGGCCCAGTGCCTGTTCTCTGGAGAAACTTGCGTCACTGCTAGTTTCAGGGACTTAGGCGAGGTTTATGTGGGAGCATTCCCTGGGGTTGGGGGAGACAGTGTAATGAGATAGTGACAGTCAGGAAATCTGAGAATCTTAAAAGTCAGATGACCCATACTCAAATCTCCAACATTCAAAATTCTAACAATGTGGACTTGAGCATCTTACATAACTTGGGTTCTACTTTTTTTGTCATCTGTGTAAAAGGAGTAATAGTATGCCTACCCTTTGGGGCTCTCGTGAGGGTTCAATGCAATTGTGAATTCTAAAAGTGAGCACAGTGTCATGCTCCATAAATAGTAGCCATGGTTGTTGGTAATGGTTAATGAGATATGTGAACTATTAGAATGGTTTGTTGAGGAAGATAAGTTCTTAATCTCCACAGTCCTTTTGGAATTATGGTCCTATTAAGTCATTCTTGCATAGCTATAAGGAATACCTGAGACTGGGTAATTTATAATGAAAATAGGTTTAATTGGCTCACGGTTCTGCAGGCTATATATGCATGGCACCAGTATCTGCTCAGCTTCTAGGGAGGCCTCAGGGAGCTTTTATTCATGGCTGAAGGCAAAGTGGCAGCAGGCATGTCACATGGCCAGGGCAGGAGCAGGTGCACATGCACGCACACATGAGAGAGAGAGAGAGAGAGAGAGAGAGAGAGAGGCAAGGTGCCACACACTTTAAACAACAAGACCACCAAGCCATGAGAGATCCGGCCCCATGAACCCAAACTCCTCCCACCAGGCCCCAGCTCTAACATTCCATAAGATTTGGAGGGGGCATCCACACTCTATCAATGGTGACAGTGGTGAAAACACTGTTCTATGTCCCAGGCTCTGTGCTTACTGATCTCATTAAATCCTCAGGATCCCAGGAAGAAAGAACTCTTCTAATCCCATTTTTCAGATGAAAACAGCAATGCCCAGAGAAGTCAGTTGATTTTCTAACCATCCCACGGCTGCTGCATGGCAAAGCCCAAACGGGAAACACAGGTGTGTCTAACTGGAACCCAAGACCATGGCTACCCTGCTAAATGGTCTCTGTAAGAATTCTCCCCTCCCTCTACCCACTGGCACATCCCTCCCCACCTCCACACATGAGACGCAGCTTTGCATTTGTGTTTCCTGCTTCTCCCCTTAAAGACATCTACCATTTCTAAAGCACCATGCAGTTTTTCAAGGCCATGAACATCTATAATCTTCCTTAACCATCACTCCAACCACCAGCCCTCCCCAGGCATGTCAGCCAGGGCTCTGAGAGGCTGAAGTACAGCTTGTCCAGTGACAAGGCTGGGACCAGTCCCCAGTGCCCTGATTTCAGTTCAGCTCTTTTGATGGACAGCACGCTGGTTCCTGGCACCTGGAGCTAGAACAGACAGTCTCAAAGTCATTGCTGAGTTTGATTGAATTGAATTGGGAGGGAGATGGGTTCCAGACGTGAAAGCAGGGGAATGCAGCATCCCTGGACGCTCAGTCCCAGAACTGTCCTTATCTGCAGGCTTCAGCTCACCAGCTGATGGGCTTGATGTCATGACCAGGCCTGGGTTGAGCCAGGGCTCCGGGAAAACCCAGCCAGGAGCCACAGTGTGGGAATCCACTGCACAGACACAAGCCATGACGGCATCTCCTGCCTGCCGGCCAAGCTTCCCTCCCTCCTCCTGCGGACGGACGCCTCCACCCCAATCCTCACCTCAAGCACCAGCAGGAGCTCTCACTCTCCTCCTGCCCCCACCCTGCTGCCATCTGCCAAGCTGTGCACTGGCCTAGCTGTGCCTGGGACTGGGCACCAAGCCATGGCAGCACACGGACCTGCAGGCCGGGCGGCCGGGTGAGCATGTGTGAGCCCTGCATGTGCTGTGAGGCTGCGGCGCAGCCAGGCTCCTTGTGCGGGGGGAGGTGGCCATGTGGCATGATTGGCAGGAGGGGCGGGGGTGGAGACCTAGGAGGGAATGCAGGCAGGGGGCACACTTCTGCAGCTGCCCCAGTCGGACCCCCAACCTGCGTTGGGATCAGAGGAGTGGGTCGAGGAGAAGTGGAGCAGCTGAGCTGAGCTAAGAGCGCAGCATCCGGTGTTGCTGCTGAGTCAGCTCGGACAGACTTGGAGGGGCCCAGAGCCCTCTGCCTCTGTGCAAAAGCCTTTTTTTAGCAACAAAAGAGTGGCTCCCATTCATTGAGCGCTTATTGCACACTGGGCACTATGCCAAGCAATATCCTTAATGGTACCAAATTCTCACCGCAACCCCATGAGAGGGAGGCCACTACCATCCCCGTTCCATGACAGAGGAAGAGAAGATTAGGGTTACTAAAAGTTGTTCCGCCCGTAAGTGTGAAAGCTGAAAGTAGCACAAAGGCTACTCAGCTCCACACACCACGTTTGCCTCCTGATGGCGCTGTCCCCAGCGTCTGGGTCCTCCATACTGAGGAGGCTCCTGCTGGCTCCCTGTGACCTGTGTTTTCTTAACGGAGCACTTACAGTTTGCTCAAATGCGTTGGATGTTATGGGGAGCAGATAACAGAGATGGTCTTCCTGCTACTTATTGTCTCACTGAAAGAGTAAAAAATGATCTGGCAACCAAGCAAAACCAGCTGGCAACTAAGCAGAACAGCTAGACCAGAGCCCTAAACCCTACTGACAATGAGACCCACGAGGAAAGCTTAAAAACTACCAATGCCCAAGACCTACCCTGCCTGCCTCCCTGAGTCCAAGTCTCTAGGAGAGGGTGCTAGGATCTGGACTATTAGAAGGTTTCGGGGTAGGTCCAGTGACAAATCAGCCCTGAGATCCTCTGAGGTGGTGAGTTCATGGTACCAAAGCTCAGAAGGAGAAATCTTTCCTGGAGGTTGGTGTGATCAAGGAAGGCTTTCTGGAGGAAGAGAAACTCAAGTGTGCACACGAGCGCACATGTGCATGTGTATGTGTGTGTGTTGAAGGGTGTAATGGGGAGAAGAGAGGGCGTTTCACATGGCAGATGGAGCAGGGACAATAGGCATGAAGCACTAGGGGTAGGCGGGAGCAGCACATGTTTGTGGATGGAAGGAAGACCCATTCAGTCAGAGCACAAGGTCGAGAAGCGAAGCCAGAAAGCAAGAGGCGAGTTATCGCTGAAGGCTGAGATGCCGGCTGAAGAATTCCATTTATTCAAGTCAACAAATATTTATTGAGCACCTACTATGTGCTGGCCACTGTTTCAGCCCCTGGAGGTTCATCAGTGACTAAACAGATGGGAAGTGACATTTTAGCTGTGGAAAGATAAGTGAGAGTGTAGTGAGTGAGAAGATGATGCTATACACGGCGCTGGGCATGCGTTTCTTAGGGAACGAGCAGGGGCTTGGATGACATGAGGGGAGGACGCTGTCTGGAGGAAAAACACCATGGGCAGAGGCAACAGCAGGAGCACAGGCTCTGCCCCAGGGCAAGACGTGCTGGGCGTGCCCAGGGAATGTCCCTAAGTCCAGTGTGGCCAGGGCAGAGTGGGCAAGGGAGAGGGTGGTGGGCTGTGCTGGACTCTCTTGGGTCCGGCAGAGCAGGGAACAGCATTTAGATGGAATGT
The DNA here is from genome assembly GCF_001604975.1 of Cebus imitator. Taxonomy (NCBI): domain Eukaryota; kingdom Metazoa; phylum Chordata; class Mammalia; order Primates; family Cebidae; genus Cebus; species Cebus imitator. The sequence goes on along the minus strand of NW_016107378.1, from coordinate 6,808,469 downwards.
GAAGATCTCATGCCTTCCCACTTTGGGATCAGGCCCTATTTATAGACTGACTTGAGGTTGTATGGCTGGAGACGTGAGGCCAGTGCGGGGTTGAGGGGCCTGGGTGGGGAAGAAGCTCCCAGCGTGGCACACTTCTCCTGAGATTCCTAAGGATCTTCTCTCTCCCGCACTCCGCAGCACTCTCTGCACCCCCACCTTTGGTCAAGCTCCCACACCTGGGTTTGTCCCAATGATTAGCTTCACAAGCCACCTTGCTGCCCAGCCCTGCACAGAGGAGCCCACCCTGCCCACACAGAGTCGGCCAAACTCCCGCCCCAGCTGTGTGATGGCTATCCTAAGGATGCCCAGCTCAGAGCCGAGTTCTCCTCCCCAGCCCCCTCAGCAGCCCTTCTCTTGATGCCTGGAGTTCTCGAGAAGACAGAAGACGTGGCTGTAATGGTGGCTTTGTTTCATCAGCAGGCACATTTGAGTGATTTGTCTCCTTCACACTTACAATTTACTGTACGACTGGCCCGATGCAGCAGCATTAAGAAATTTAATGTTTTTAAGTAAAAGCTAATTGATTGAAATTAGGCAGGTGGCAACAGCTGCAGAATGGCAACAACAAAAAAAAAGCACATATTTAACTGATGAAGCTCAAGTCAAACTGGGTCTAGCCATGCAACCACTCAGCTTGGAATGATGTGAGCTGTGTGTGAGTGCACACACATTCCTGTGCCTGCAGTGTGTGTGTGTATATGGTGAGAGCATGCATGGTAGGCATGTAGTATGTGTGTGGTGTGCATGTGTGTGTGGTGTATAATGTGTATGTGTGGCATACATGTGTATGTGGTTTGTGTGTGGGTATGTTTGAGGTGTGCATGGGGTGTGTGTGTGTCAGTCTAATATGTGTGGTGCAGGTATGTGTGGGGGGTGTATATGCAATGTGTGCATGTGTAGTGCATGCATGGTGCATGTATGTGGTATATAAGTGTGGTGTTTGTGTGGTGTTGTGGTGTGTGTGTGTGGTGTGTGTGTGATGTGCAGCTATGTGTGCATGGGTGTATATGGTATGTGTGCCCATGTGTGCAGTGTGCACTCGGTGAATGTGTGTCTGTGTGCATGTGCATGCCTGTGTGTTGTGTGCATGTGTTTTTTTTTTTTGTGTGTGTGTGTGTGTGTGTGATGTGTGTGTGTGGTGGGAGAAGTGGAAATCAGATTACTCTCAGAATCTAGAGGTTCATATCTGGCACAACTGCCCAAGCATGATCTCCACTCATCCCCTTCCTTAATCCAGCATATGCAGAAAAGCCTTTTTGACAAACTTTTTTATTACAAAAATTCTTTCTCAGGCATCCTGCCAAAGCAGCAAGGTCAGGGAGGGGGACACACAAGGAAGAGGGACAGGACCCATGTCATCACCAAGACATCAGTGCCAAGCTCCCCTTCTTGGGAACTGACATTTTGACCAATTCTATTTTGACTTTATTTTGGTGAAGCCACCCAAGAGCCAAGGCAGAGCATAACGTAATCGGGTATATGGGGCTCTGGCTGCGGAGAGCCAGCATTTCCACTGTGCTGGGGGAATCAACTCATTAAATACATGCAAGAAGGCACGCACGTTCTCTTCCTGGGGGCGCTGGAGACCCCGCCTGGTCCCAGGCTCTGCGGAAGAAGTAGCCTCATTAAGGCTGGTAGATAATAATGCCCAACACTGATTCAGCGATTCCACACGCTTCAATACATTCCCTCCCTTTGTCCCTACATATTGAAAGAAATCACAAAAGGTATTTACATAGTGAATCCCTTTTCAAATATTTTCCTTCAATCAAACCAAGGCCAGTTCCACATATATTGAATTAATCACATGTACATTCTTATAAACTCAAGCTCTCACGATCCATTTTTCAGGATCTTCCTTCTCTTTACCAGTCAGTTCCTCCCCTCCCCTCACAAGCCCTGTGCTCCAGCCGCACTGACCTTCTTTCTGCCCTTAACATGTCAAAGCTCTGAGCCCATCTTTGACTGGGTCCTACTTCTGTTTAGACTTTGCAGTATTTAGTGTTAGCTGATATTCTGATTTCAGCCCAAATTTTGTCTCCTCAGAGAGTCACAGCCACCTTAACTAAATCGGCACCTTCACCCTCATGATTGTGTCACAGCACATCATGCCATTGTCCTGTGTCATGGCCATGACCCCAAATTGTCACGTTTCTATTGATTCTGTTCCTGTTGCTACTTTTGAATGAGGATCCGCAAACCGTGACCCATGGGACAAATCAGACACATCCAGCCCACTGCCTATTTTTGTATGGTCCAAGAGGTAAGAATGGCCTTTATATTTAAATGTAAAAAAAGAAAAAGTCATATTTCATGCCATAGAAATGATATACTCTTCAGATTTCAGTGTTCAAAATTACAGTTTTCCTGGAGCACAGCCATGCTTATTTGTTTCTGTATTGTCTATGGCTGCTTTCACACGTCCACAGTAGCAGAATTGAGTGTTGTGACAGAGACCATATGGGCTGCAAAGCCTCAAATATTTACTACCTGACCCTTTCTAGAAAAATTTGCAGGCCCTTGGTCTAAATGAGAGCTGTAAGCAGCAGAGATTTATCTGTCTTGTTAATTTTTACTATTTGCTGAACAATTTTGCATTTTCCTTGGTCAACCCCTATTTTTTTTGTGGGGGGGGCAGGGTTTCACTCTGTCGCACATAGAGTGCAGTGGCATGATCAGAGCTCATTGCAGCCTTGACTCGACAGGCTGCAGGGATCCTCCTGCCTCAGCCTCCCAAGTAGCTGGGACTCCACGTACCACCACGCCCAGCTATTTTTTTGTATTTTTTGTAGAGCCGGGGTTTCACTATGTTGTTCAGGCCCACCTCGAACACCTGGACTCAAGAAATCTGCCCATCTTGGCTTCCCAAGTGCTGGGACGACAGGCATGAGCCACCACACTCAGTCTCCCAGTCGACCCTTAAATTGGCCTTCAGGACTCAGCTAAGATCCTGCTCTCACAGCCCTCGCTGACCTCGCCCCCAAGGCTGGGCTGAGTCTTTCTCCCTGTGTGCCCAGGGATCCCGGGCTACTGCTCTCACAGACATGGCAGTAACAGCAGCGGTCATTTTTTGAGTCTGCCCTGGGAGGGTCAGGGCTCCGTGTTACTTACTTTGCTTGCATTTTCTTGGTCTCACCATATTCCAGTGAGACAGTTACTGTTAAGATGCCCATTTTACAGATTAGGGAGATGAGGCACAAAGGTTACCAGCCCAAGGTCACACAGCTTTTATGTGACAGACAGGAGTATGAGCTGAGGCAGTCTGACCCCAGAGTCACACGGATAACCACCACAGGGATTCTTTGCTAGTCTTATTTTCTTATTCGTCTGCCCACTCAGAGGAGCTCCTTGTGGGTGGTGCTCATGCCTTATTCATTTCTGTATCCCAAGCCTGAAGGAGTAGGAGCTCAAAACTAATTGAGTGAATCCATTTCTGCTGCACCAGCAAATTTGGACCTGTCCACCATGTACATCTGCATTCTTATATCCCATTCCTACAGACAGGATTCATTCAAATATTTCTTCCCCATGAGGATACTCAGGATAATGCCAACATCCTCGTTGGATGCATGGGGAAACTGAGGCTCGGCAGAGTTAAGAGAATTGCCAAAGGCCAGTGAGTGGCCACTTCAGGATAAAATCTCAGTCCCACCTTGACATTTCACCAGATCCAGCTCTTTGATCTGTGGACAGAAACAATCTTATTGACAGGCAGACCGAGGGGTGTATAGTCAGGCCACCTTCTTTGTTACCAAGGATTAAAACATGACCAGCTCCCCCCACCCCAGGCAATTTACCCAAGACACCCGTGATGGTGATTTTGCCTGACAGGTGCTACCCAGGCACACACTGCAATAAAGGGCTGGCTTCCACCCCATTCCACCCTCTCCCTCCCTCTTTCCGTACACAGGCTCCTGCCTCCAAGGGCACTGGCTTCCTGACTAGCCAGCCATGCTCTAAAGCACAAACAGGGTAGGAAATGAAAACCCCGGGAAGAGCAGATGATGCGGGCGGGAGGTGGAGGTGCCTCCACTCAGTGCGATCTGTCGGCTCCCCAGGCTGGCAAGAAAAACTTAAACATTATTTACTCAGCCATGTGCGAGTTAAAACCAATATCTGCCGGCCATCTGTTCAGCCCAGTGACCCTTTGGAATTTCACGTTCCCCGCCCCATGACGTCAGCATCATTCCTTCTCATCTCTCTGGCTGCTCCCTCCCCCAGGGCCAGGATGGGAAGGGGAGGGAAAAGTCCGTGGTGATCAGGGCAGCACCACAGAGCTCCTTCCACATGCACAGCCATGGAGGTTATTGCTAAACTTGCCGCACTTGCTGATTGAGATTACTTGTGCCTTATGAGGCTTCTATCATATTCAGCGAGAGCCCCAGATCCTGCCTTATTCTCTTCTAGTGCCCCTGACTCTGAATGACGTCACCTTGGGCCAGTGGCTTCCTAGTAGTGCTGAGTCTCAGCTCCTGATGGAGGGCATGGCCCAGCTCCTTTTTAAAATCCCTTGAGCTGTAATGTCTCCCCAACCCCTCCTTCTTGGGTTTTATGTCCCATTTCTGACTCAGAACCCTTATACCAGACATTGCCACATTCTCCTCCTCCAGGGAGGCTCCATTCCCTGCTGTGCCCATTTATCCATATCTGCCAAGGAAGGCTCCCCACCATGTTGCCTTCCTGTTACCTGGCAACCACCATCACCACACAGGGCTGCTAGCCTGCTGCCCCACCTTCCACGTGTGCACACGCTTACATACTCAGGGCCTGGCCAGGGAGACTGTGAGGCACAAAAGCCAGCTGTGATGCCTGAGCAGGAACCAGGAAGGAACGCACAGGTAAAGGGTCCTGGTGCAAAGAGCACTGGGTGGAGAAGAGGGACGGTGGCACTCCAGCTGCCGCGCTGAGGCCCACGGCTGTGCGCCCTTGCATAAACTCTGCCCTGGTCTCAGCTGCAGTTTCCCATGTGTGCAGCCAGGGTGACGAATGCAGTTATTCCTTACCAGCTCTCCAATACAATTATTTTGCACAAGAAAAGACCTGGGTTATCCTAGACAATATCTGGAGTTGGGCATAGTTCTTATAGCTATGGCCCTGCCGCATTTCTCTACATGCAGACAGGAGTTAAGGCAGTGACAGGTCAATCAGGTGGTGGCCATGACTCCCAGCTAATAGTGTGCTAGGGATTCTTCCCAGCTTGGCGTTCTGTGAAGTTATGTCAGGGGCCTAGACACTACATGGGCCATAGTGGGAGTATTTACTTCATGAAAATTGGCAAGTGCTACCAATCAAGGTGTTTTTTTTTTTGTTTGTTTGTTTTTTTTTGAGAGCCAGTTTTTATTCATTTATCAGTACACCTGCTGTCTTCAGCCCCTTTAGCCTGCAGGAAGATTTCTTACCAAGGGAGCTTCCTTCCCTCCCAAGTTACCCCAGTGACTTCCAGACCTGTGTGTTTTAGGGAAGGCATTCCATTGCCCACTGCCAGCTTTCCTGTCTGGCTTTCCCCTGACGATGGCTTCCAGGAATGCAGCTGCAGAATGGGGAGAGAGACGGGAAAGGGGCACTTGCTTTTAAGGACTGCCTGTTCACAGCAGGCCAGAGCAAATTGCACAAAGGCTAGATTATTTATGTACTGTTAGGAAGACTCATTAATATCAGGGTGTTAAAATATGTAAATAGCATAAATATGTAAATAGCATAAATATGCCCCACATCCTAATTACTGTTTTGCATGATCAAGTCATTTTCTTTTTATGACATTTTATGATTGTTCGGCTGTGTCAGTGAACGCTTAGCACAACCTCCTACCACGGATGATGAAGCTATGGAGTTTTCCCAGTTTCCTGTTATTGGCCAGGAACATCAGGGTGGGGATGGGGGCGGCATCAAGGCAAAACAAAGCCTCCCTGTCCCTATTCCAGGTGCCTCCGCTGTGGAGGAAGACACCCATTGTTGGAGATTCTTTTTGTGTGAACAACATATGTTCCTGCTTCCTGGCATTTTCCCCGATGTTCTGTAATCCCGATTCTGGTGGAGGCAGATTTATATGCAGGCTAATGAGAGCTGACATTTCTTGTTCTGGTTGCTATACTTGCTGTGTTGATTTAACGCAGTGCAGGTGCCAACCAACCACAAAGCAAGTTTCCCTGAACCTTTCTGTAAAGCAACTTAACGGTCATGATTGGAAAAGCTGCCTGCTCCGTGAAGCACGGTGATTTTCAGGATATCCATCCAGGATCCCAGAACGGAATTCCTCTGCTCAGCTCCAAAGGAGGTTTCTTGCTGGCATGGAAGGCTTTGAATTTGATGACCACTTTGCTTTTTTTGAAGCCTCAGTTTAAACCAGAGGTCTCACTGGGTGGCATGCAAACCAGTTACTGTTCATAGGCATATTTTGTTTGGCTCTCACAGTGTTAAAAAATGATTTTACTTGCCAATTTTTAAAAATTGGGATATTTCACATAAAAATTAGATTTCTGGCTACTCTGAACAAATACAGAGACCTGGAAATGATTGCCTGACATTACCACTAGGCAACCTCTCATTAGGGGCACCGGAGTGCCTATAGCAGAGTGGGTAGGATATAGCTTAAGGCTTCATTCAGATGGCCTGGGTTCAAATCCAAACTCCACAGCTTAATTGCTGTGTGACTTGGGCCATTTAGTTAGCTTCTCTGTGCTTCAGTCTCTTCACCTATAAAAAAGGAGATAGTTTCCATGGTACACAATTATAAGAACTCAGGACAGTGCCTGGCACTTATTAAGAGCTATTTAAGGTTCATTCATTGTGATGAGCAGCTATTTTCTTTAGATGGGGCATATGCACATCCTGTGTGCAACTCTGGAAATTTCTTGAGCTAAGACACAAGATGTGATGGAGAGACTACCTTGTGGTGAGCCTCATGAAGCTTCCAGCCACCAGTAATATTGAGGATAAAGGGTTTCGGGTCCTTTTGCACAGCTGGAGAAGAAGCAGAAGGGAAAAGGAACATCCTAAGAGTGCTCCTCGCATTTTTACCATCAACTGTTTACAGCAGTCAAGGCCCAATGTATTCCCCCAAATGACAGGTTCACAGAGCACACAACTCTGAACTGGAGATTATTAAAGATCGGGTGTTGCTGGCAGGACAAAGGAAATAAAGAGGCGAATGGAAACAATTTCCATTAAAATGGAGTCTGGAGACAAAAGGCACACGGATAACTATTTTGAGCCTAAGGCAGGTGACATTGGATTCAAAATTTAATGAGCCTTAAATGCCATTGGATGAATATAGCTGGAGATGCACAGTTACATCAGAAAGGGCCCACACAGTTGCATGCTTTTCCATAATACTCCATTTTTTAAAGGCTCCTTAGAACTAACAAGCTAAAACTAGTCAAATGAGGAAGTCATAGTCATTTGTAGCTAAGTGATCTTTCAGCTGCACAGAGAGAGGTAGCCCTGTCCCCTACCTGGCTGCTGGGGGCCCCGGCAGTGACTCAACCTGGGCATGGGGACACAGGCTTCCATGCTTGCCTGAAGGTCCCCTGGCAGACCAACCATCTGCAAGTGCCCTCCATGGTTCCTGGCTTTCCAGGTCTTATGCCTCCTCTCCCCCGGCCCTCACTGGGACGCACCCTTGGCTTCATGGGGGAGGGGGTGTGTTTGTCTGCTATCTAGACAGTTGTAGTTTCCTGCAGGGTGCTGCTCAGTGGCTGGGCTCAGGTAAAGAGCTTGCATTTGTCCGGTGCATAAACCAGGGGGAAGCAAATTCATTTCATAGCTGAGGTTGCCAGCCTCTGACAAGATCAGGGAAATTGGAAAAAAAATGAAGCCCCCTGCTGCCTGTGAAATGCCTGTAGATTCAGATGCAAGAGCCCTCACAATAGCAAACGTTCCTAAGGGCCTTTCTGGCCTCCCCTGGAAGCCTGGGCAGCCTTCCACATGGACTGTAGCCATGGGAAACGGACCTCTGGGGTCAGGTTTTCCTGGGTCAGTTATGGAGAGGGAGCAACTGAGGTGTCAGGACTGACTAGAACCCTCTCCTGCCCCCTTCCTGCTTGCTGACTCACCCCTGCACCACTCCACTCTGCCAATTTCCTGCAGATCAATGCTGCACACACTTGCTCATGAAAATATTCATCTCCGAAGCTTCCGCTGTTCTCACCCCGCTGTGCCGATTCTTGCCACACCCATCCTGTCAGTATTTACTTAGCATAGTACATTTTAACACCTATTCTAGCCTCAGCGTCAGCCATAAAGCCTGTAAAATTGCAGGCTTGAGGTGCCAGCCTCATTGTTTTCTACTATACTTTAAAATCCATCCTAACCACGTGGAAAATGTTTCTCTCCGTACCAGCTAACATAATCCTGTGAAGCTCCAGTGCTGGAGGTATGGTACTTCAGGCACACTGGCTAGAAGTGGGATGAACTCGCTGCTGCAGAAAGTCCTGGAGGGGATGCGGCACCAGGCTGTGGCTGAGGAGGATTTGAATTCAAACCCAAAGAATGAGAAAAGCCATCTCTCCAGGTGTGGTTGTGAGGTGCATTCCACCCCCACCACGCCAAAAGACTTTACTGGTCTTTGAAGTTAAAGATAGCAAGCATTTTAGGCTTAGAAATGCAGACATGAAAATGGAACCATAAAGACAGAGAGGTGGGCTGGGAGGCAGACACTGGCTTTCATTTGGGAAGGAGGAAGGGGCCTGTTTCATTTGGGAAGGAGGAAGGGGCCTGTTTCGCAAAGTAGCTCCTGGGAGCTGACAGGAGGCAAAGTTCATGCTGCCTTCGGAGCTGTTCTTCCTGGACCACCGGGAAGTTCCTGGGCCTGAGTTCCTGCGCTTTGGCTGGCATAACAAAAGACCACAGGTCGGGTGGCTTAAACAACAGAACTTCATTTTCTCATAGCTCTGGAAGCCAAGAGGCCAAGATCAAGCTGTCGGCAGGGCTGGCTTCTCCGAGGCCTCTCCAGTCGGCTCGTAGCTGGCCACCTTCTTACTGTGTCCTCATATGGTCTTCCTTTTGTACAGTCTATGTCCCAGTTTCCTCCTCTTACATGGACACCGGTCAGATTGGACGAGGGCCCACCCAAATGACCTACTTTAACCTTAATGACCTCTTTAAAGACTCTATATCAATCGGATCACATTCTGAGGTACCTGTGGCTAGGGCTTCAACATATAAATTTGGTGGGGTTGTGGAATATGAGTATGGGCAGGGAGAAAAATCAATCCATAACAAGGCCTTTAGAATAAAAAAAGAAACTGATGTGTTAGTACCCCACCTGCTGCGGCCAGTGATGGGAATTCTGGTTCAGCCTTGGGAGTTCAAGGAGAACAGGATCCTCCTAGCTTTTGTTCAGTCCTGTGGGGTCCAGAGGGCTTCAGGGACTGGGGTCCTGGCTTGCCCTCCACAATAGGGGTTGGTGGTTCTTTCCCTTTATTTTTCACTGCTAGGATGCCTCTGCACTCCAGCACATCTGTCCTCCTTAGGGTCTTCTTGTCTCTTCCCCTGCCTGCAGCCAGCTGGGCTGACCCTACCTCCTGATTCAGATTCCAGTCTGAAAGAATCTGGCCTGGCTGATACCGGCCACCCAACTTATTCTCAAGCCTGCCCACCTCTTACTTCCCTGGTGCTCCTGAACAGATGGGTCATGGTCCCATGCCAGGCGCAGGCATTGCAGTCAGGCAGGTTTCCTTTTGCAGGTGGCTAACTGGCTAACACCACTACTGGTACAGAGGAAAAATATCCAGAAGAATTAATCAGGGATCCCCTCTGGTATTTCCCATTATCTCACAACCCTCCCCACTGGGGCAGGAGACTATGGACCCTCCAGGCCTCAAGAGAGAGAGATGTCACATCAGAATCTGAGGGCAAAGGAATCAGACTCATAATCCAAAGTTAAGGCTGAAGACAAAGGCTTAGAAGCATATGTGATAGTTTCAACCAGGTTTTGCTGCCCCGGAGGAAAATTCTCTAGTCTTGGATAGGAAGAGAAAAATTGGACAGGAATAAAAAGAGGTAGAAGTTGGTGTCTTCCTAAGAAAAGATCCCTCTGCCACCCAGGAGACCTGAGACCAGAAGGGATTCATCCTCCCTCCTAAGGTGAAAGCTCTCAGAGTTCTCCAACATCCAGCATGGACAATGAGCAGCAGGGTTGGAAGCCACAAGGCCTCCGGACTTCAGAAAGGGCATGAGGCAGCCTCCCAGCACTTCTTGGGATTCCAGACTAAGGCTGGAGGGCAGCCATTCCTCCCTGTTAGAGGAGCAGGCAAGTCACTGACAGCAGGAGCCGAACTGGGAGAGACCCAAAGGTTAGGAGTGAAGGGCACTGCAGACACAAACTGCCTGTTGTGACAGCCAATAATCAGATGTATGATGCGCTACTTTCAAGGACACCGGCATGGGCACATCACAACTGAGGACCAGACACTCCCACCCCTGTCTCCGGCTGCCTGTAAATCCTGCCCCCAGAACTTAGCTACGACCTTGTGGGAAGGGGAAATCTTAACTTGACTGAGTGTAAATTTCCATTATCTAGTGGAATGGAGACATAAAATGATCATTTAAGTTTAATATGTCAGTTTTCTATCACTGCTGTAACAAATTCCACAAACTGAGTGTCTCAAAACAACATACATTTATTATCTTACAGTTCTGCAGGTTAGAAGTCTGACATGGTTGTTCTCCAGGACTAACATCGAGGTGTCAGCAGGGATGCATTTCTTCTGGAGAGTCTAAGAGGAAATCTGTTTTCTTGCCATTTCCAACTTCCTTCAGTCTCCCACATTCCTGGGCTTGCGGGCTCTTTCTGCAAATTCAAAGCTGGCAATGGCAGGTTGAGTCCTCACATTGCATCACCTGAGCATCCTACAAGGTCACATCTCTTTCTATACCTGTCTTTTTCATTTTAAGAACCCTTGTAATAGGCCCACCTGAATAATCTTAAAGTCAGCTTATTAGAAACCGTAATTTCATTTGCAACCTTAAATTCCTTTGCTATGTGGTCCTGATTCTGGGAATGAGGACATGGACTTCATTTAGGGACAGTTGTTCTGCTTGACACATTTAGTAAATAGGTAAATAGACATATTCCTTCACTGCCTGAAGTGGTGGCCTGAGATTGTGGTGATGACACTAATGTGTCTGTTACAGGGAGAAATTCTGGTTTTGAGGTTCGTGGCGGGGGTCTGAGTTTTCATCCCTGTGGATGCTGCTCTGAGAAGTGTGGTCAGACCAACCACTCAGCCCAATCTTGGGAGTGATACTATGAACTCAGAAGTCATAGATTCTACAGACTTAGAACTGTAGAATCCACAACACCACAGGGTGGAAGTGGTCAGGGAAGGTCACTGATCCAAGCTATCTCACCTGGGACAGGAATCCAACTATATTCTTACACTTTCATCTTCACCTCTACCATCTGGTCCAAGAGTTTATTGTTTTACTCCAAGACTGGCCTCCCAAGTCAGCCACCTGTCTCTGTTGTTTCCCTGCTGGGCATATGATCACACAACTGCCAGAGAGATCTTCTAAAGGGGCAAATCAGATTGTGTCACTCCCTTACTCAGATCCCCCAAGGTTTTCCTTCCTGTTAGAATGAAATCTAGACTCTGTACTGTGGCCTCAAGGGCCCACTTGTTGACTCACCTGTCTCCCTGACCTCATCTTCCACCACACTTCCCTTCTGGATGTTCTAGCAAACTTGGTTTCCCCTGTTTTTAGTTCATGTCAAGCTGGCTCTCATCTGATCTGGGGCATGGAGCTCCCCTTACCTGAAAATGTTCTCGCTTAGCTATTTCCATGGTTCCCTTCCTTATATGGGTCTCTGTTCCTTTGATGGGCCTTCCGCAGCCACCTTCTTCTCCCTTGTTAGTGTCGTTCATAGCCTGTACCACCAGCTGCCAACACATGACACGTGTTTCCTCTCTGCTCTCAGTTTCCTACTCTAGAGTATATGCTTCCTGAACGCTGGGACTCTGACAACTTTATTTATCACTGTATCCACTGTATCCATCATATTGCCTGGCACATAAAAGATACTAAATAAGGAATTACTGAATGCATGAGTGAGTGACTGCCCCAGTGGGCCCCAGGGGCATTGGAGAAGCTCCTGTTGCCTGGGACTACTGCACTAGGTTATTAATCAATGAAACCTTTACTTCATTCAAAATTAGAATAACCACAGAATGCATTTCCATCATCAGAGAGAAGTGTTCAAATTCAGTGGGCAGTGAGGACTTCCCAGAATAGATAACTAGGAGATATTTGGCCTCTGTGAGTTTAGACAAGGCTCACAGCATAAACACTAATCACATGTCAGGATCACTGTCGGTACCCAGAGGGTAACAAAGATGGACAAGAGACGACCCCTTCCCTTGAGGAAATTATAGACTGTAGGAGAAGATAGACACATGCACTCATTTTTTTTGTGTGTTTCTGACACAGGGAGAGTGACATAAAAACATGAAATATGGATAAACCCCCAAAGAAGCAAACAAACTTTGGCACCTTCACTGCCTCTGCAATGGTGACCTGTGTCTCTTGTCAGCTGGCTTCAATAGGAGGACTTTAATTATATTGCTTAATTACACCAGATCACACCAGGATTTTTAATTTTTTTTTAACATTAATTCCCCTCTGGGTTCCTGATATTTGCCTTACGTTATTGCCAAGCACTGGAGAGGAGCGACAAACATAAGAAGGGTCTTAATATTTGGAATTCTCAGCTCTGCAGTGTGTTATTTGCCTTTCCATTTGGAGCTCGCGGATGCAAACCCTTCATCTGTTCATGGTGACCTCTGAGCAGAGCCCCAGGAACCAGGGAGGGTTGGGATCTCGTGGCAAAGCAGCCAGAGGCTGCCTTAGACTTTGCAAAATGCTGAAAGCTTTTTCACTTGACATTTTTAACAACCGCATGGAGGAGATCTCAGCTCCACTGTTTTAAGAAGGAGGAAACTGAGGCACAGATTGGCAAATTGATCTGTTTGCCTATGAATAAATCTGGTCAGAGCAAGAGATGGGACTGAAATTTATATCATTAAACTCCAAGCCACTAAGCATGAGCTTTTTGCCAAGATATTTACATCTGTGCCAAATCATATGACAATACACTGGGTAACTTATTCTTTACAAATATTTATTTCTTTCCTTTTGGCAGCTTCAGGTTAGCATATGTGTTTAATTAACATTTCTAATTAAAATCACAATGTGTAAAAATCTAATATTGTCCATTAGTTATATTTCCCCATATCTGTAAATGGTGCCAATTTGCACATGGTAGGTAAATTATTTTAACTTTTCTAGTAAGACCTTCTGGTAAAATTTTATAAAATGAAATCAGTGGGAAGAAGCTCCCACTAAGGCTGAGATCGTGAAGCAGGAGCTACACTATGGGCACTGCTTTGCTGCAGCTGGAATGCAAGCATGTTTGCTAGGTGCAGTGAGCTAAAAATTTCTGTGTCCCCCCCAAAGTTCATATGTTGAAATCCTAATTCCAGTGTGACAGTATTTGGAGGTGAGGCCTTTGAAAGGTAATTATATCATGAAGATGGGATTAGTGACTTTATAGGAACAAGCCAGATAAAGCTCTCTCAGCTTCTTTCTGCCATGAGAGGATACAATGAAAAGTCAGCAGTCTGCAACCAGGAGGAGGGTCCTTACCAGAACCTCACCATGCCGGCTCCCTGATCTCACACTTTCAGCCTCCAGATCTATGAGAAATAGATTTCTATTGTTTATAAGCCACCCAGTCTATGGGACTTTATTGTAGCAGCCTGAATGAACTACCACCCCTGGGCAACATGCATCTTTTCCTCAAGAAATTCATTTGGGGGAGGCAGGTGGTTGGATGGTGTGGGATGTAAAAAAGGACTTCGCTGCCACATGGCAGCGAGAAAAAAATCTATAAAGCTATGGCTGCAAAGTAGAGGGGATTTTAAATGAGAATTACTTTGATTTGTGACTCTATTTCTACATGGCCCCAGAGAGGACTAAAAATAAGTTATAAGCCAGGGGCGGTGGTTCATGCCTGTAATCCCAGCACTTTGGGACCCTTGAGGCAGGCTGATCACAAGGTCAAGAGATCGAGACCATCCTGATCAACATGGTGAAACCATGTCACTACTAAAAATAGAGCAATTAGCTGGGCGTGGTGGTACATGCCTGTAGTCCCAGCTACTCGAGAGGCTCAGGCAAGAGAATCTCTAGAACCCAGGAAGTGGAGGTTGCAGTGAGCTGAGATTGCACCACTGCATTCCAGCCTGGCAACAGAGCTAGACTTCATCTCAAAAACAAAACAAAACAAAACAAAACAAAACCAACAAACAAAATTTATAACACCTACCAACACACGCAGTGGATTGTTCCTGTCTGCAACAGGATTTCCCAAACCTTAATCATTGCTCAACTTTTCCCGTGTTTTAGAGCCACTTGTTCACCTAATATTTCTACTTTAAATTGTTTCATTCAATGTAAACAAACATGTTTACAAAGAAACTTTCACATCACTATCGTAAGTGGAAAGCTGACGTAAATAATACGTATGTCTATATATAGATGCATATTAAAATAAATAACCACTAAGAAATACCTGTGGGCCTCCAATAATCATCTTGCTACTATTGATGGCCTATGTATCACACTCTGGAGTGCACTGGACTCCATTCTATTGGGGTGTCTTCACAGAGAATTGAAAGCGTTTTGGAAATGTATAATAACTTGGCGACAATAGCCTTAAATTTGTAACTGAATTAGTGAACAATTCATGGCTAAAAAGGAATAATGATAAATGAAGGAGCCTTTAAAAAACAAAGCAGTAATGAAACAAAAGCAAAATAAGCTATGTGACCTAACCATGCCTCTCCTGCAGTTACCTTCTTGGAGAGGCAGATGTACCTCTATCTTCCCTTTCCCATTCCTCTTCCCTCTACTCCAGTATCTTGGCTGTGCAAAGCGAAAGTCCCTTAAATCTCAAGCACTGGAGGATTTCTGTGGGGGAGTCCCTCAGCCCACCCCTCATGGTTTCTGGGGCCAGTTCTCTGTCCCTTCCCTGCCAAGCTTGGGATGCATGGCTCTCTCTCTTTGCTGAGATTAGGATGGGAGCTTCTGCCTTTTCTTTCCTGTTACCCTAAAGACACTTCTTCTCTCACCTGGCTCTTTCACACTAGAACTTGGTAGCCCATCAAACTAAAAACCAGAAACATCAGCAACTAAATTTTTTTTTTTTTTTTTTTTTTTTTTTTTTTTTTTTTTTTTTTTTTTTTTTTTTTTTTTT
>NW_016107378.1:6784884-6792977 GCF_001604975.1 Cebus imitator | reverse complement strand
GGCCCTAAGCAATTAAATTTTTTACAAAAATTTAGTGTGAAGGCAGGTTTTGTTCTCTCCTTGAGTACAAATTGGGCATGATCTGCCTCCAGGTGAGGGTCTAGTATAGCCTCTTCTTCCACTGCAGCAGGAAGACAAGGAAGGAAACAGAGTTAACTTTCTAGAGTAAAACCAGCTGACTGTTCATGTACTGCTAGTATCATCACAACACAACCTGGTTTTGACTGAGGGATATTACATGCCAGGCATCTCATCTCAGTTTGTCCCCACCACAGCCAGGAGAAAGGCACTGCTAGTATCCTTGCTTTAACACAGATGAGAACATTGAGGCACAGAGAAGCTGAGCAATGAGCCCAAGACCACCCAGCTGGGCAGTAAGTGGTGAGGTCAGGATTTGGACCTCAGTCGGGTCACCTGGTTGCCACTTGGTTCAAGGGCTGTAGGGTTTACCAGTTGCTTTGTGCATCAAAAACATCTTTCAAACCACAAATACCAACATGGATATCAGACACTATTGTTATTCCAAGGACCTCTACAATTATTCTCCTTACTTGCAGATAAGGATGATGAAGGAAGGACTTGAGGAGCTCCGTTACCATTGAAGCTCTGCCCAGTGGTGCCTATCTTGGCTATTGGTGACCAAGCTAAAAAGGAAAACAGAAAGTACAGTGGAAAGGCTTAATTATTTTCTAATTACAAAGGAATATGCGGTGAAAAATTAGTATTAATGGTAGAAGTGATAACAAAGCAGTTTGGGACTTTTTTTTTCTGGAGGAAAGGGTGGTAGAATTATTACAGTTTTGAAGAGCGCATAGCCTGTGACCTAGCACTGCTGTTTCTAGATAGCTCTCCTCGGAAGATCCTTGCCCAGGTACCCAAAGACGCTCAACCAAGGAAGTTTGACTGTAGAGCAAAAATTTAGAAATGACAGACATTTTATCCAATGGAATATGTGGAGCACGCCCGTACTGTGCAGTTCCATGCAGCAGCTAATATGGGGGGGTGGGCTAGATCTCTGCGAGGACACTGAAAACACTCTGCAATGTATAATTAAGAGGAGGGAAGATATTTTGCAGAATAATAGACATATTGTGGTTCACATTTATGCTTTTAAAAAGTGCAAAAAGAAAACCCTACATTTTTCTAAGTGTGCATGGACTTCAGTAAATTAATAGCAAATGGTCTGCAAAGACATGAACCACATTGGTGAAACTGATATTTAACTGATCAACTGGCAGATGAAAAATGAAGGGGAATTTTCTTTCTTTGTCTGTACTGTTTGATTTCTACTTTTACTTTTTTTATATAGTGAGGATATTCATGTTTCCTGTGTAACTAAAAAACAAAAATTAATAATGTTCACCTAGTCCTATTGTTAGTACCCCGGTGATGAAATAATCTGTACCTCAAACCCCCAAGTCACGAGTTTACCTATATAACAAACCTGCACATGTACCCCTGAACCTAAAATAAAAGTTAAAATTTTTTTTTAAATATAAAACAAATAAAAATTTTAAAATGATATTCATTTAGATAATTTTAAAATACAGATATGTAGGTAAGCTATAAGGAAGATAAAATAAATTAACACTGGGAAACAACCATCAGTAGCATTTTCATATGTTCCTTTTGATCATTTTTACTTGGTTACACACACTCTCACGCTCATCTTTTACATAACTGGGAACTGATATATGTATAATTTTGTATCCTAATTTTGTTAAATAAGGTACTTCCTTTGTGACTACATAGAAAAGAGAGTTTCCTTTTAAATTTAACTACTTGTAAAGTAACAGTTTTTATATTTTATACACCATTTTATTTATTTTATTTTATTTATTTATTTATTTATTTTCCCAATTTATTTATTTTACTGCATTTTAGGTTTTGGGGTACATGTGAAGAACATGCAAAATTGTTGCATAGGTACACACGTGGCAGTGTGATTTGCTGCCTTCCTCCCCATCACCCACATCTGGCATTTCTCCCCTTGCTATCTCTCCCCAGCTCCCCACCCCCCACCGTCCCTCCCCCATTTCCCCCCAACTGACCCCAGTGTGTAGTGCTCCCCTCCCTGTGTCCATGTGTTCTCATTGTTCAACACCCGCCTATGAGTATACACCATTTTAAAAAATGTTTGATGTGATAAAACTCACAGAACATGAAGTTCACCAGTTTAACCATTTTAAAGTGGTTATTCAGTTGGTTTTAGTATGATTTGCAACCATCATCACTGCTTAAATTTCAGGACATTTTCATCACCTGAGAAAGAAACCTCATTTCCATTAAACAGTCACTCACCATTTTTTCCTGTTCCAGCCCCAGACAACCACTATCTACTTCCTGTTTCTAAGAATGTGTCTATTCTGGGCATTTCATGTAAATGAAATCATACAGTTTGTGCACTTTTGTGACTGGCTTCTTTCACTTAGCATAATGTTTTTGAGATTCATCTATGTTGCAATATGTATCAAAACTTCAATTTCATTTTATTGTGAAATACTATTTCACTGTATGGATATACCACATTTTATTTAGTCATTCATCAGTTGGTGAATATTTGGATCATTTCTGTTTTTGGTTATTATCAATAATATTGCTATGAGCATCTGTATACACAGTTTTATGTGGACACATGTTTTTAATTCTCATGAGTACATACACAGAAGTGGAACTGCTCAGTCATATGCTAACTATGTTCAACATTTTGAGAAGCTGCCAAACTTTTTTCCAAGATAGCTGCACCATTTTACATTCCCAAGAGCAATGTATGAGCACTCCAATTTTTCCACATTCTTGTCAACACTTGTTATTTTCCATTTATGTGAGTATAGCCATCCTAGTTATGAATTGGTATCTCACTGAGGTTTTCATTTGCATTTCCTTAATTACTAATGATACTAAGCACCTTTTCATGTGTTTGTTGGCCACTTACAAAGCTTTGGAGAAATGTCTATTCCAATGCTTTGCTCATTTTCCAATTGAAAATTTTTGTCCTTTAACAAAAGTTATGAGTTTATCCTATATTCTAGATACTACATTCTTATCAGATATACAGTTTGCAAATACTTTCTTCCATTCTGTGTGATGTCCTTTCACTTTTTTGATTGTGTCTTTTGATGCATAGAAATTTTAATTTTGATGAAGT
Organism: Cebus imitator; assembly: GCF_001604975.1. Lineage (NCBI taxonomy): Eukaryota > Metazoa > Chordata > Mammalia > Primates > Cebidae > Cebus > Cebus imitator. Next base: position 6,789,829 of record NW_016107378.1, on the reverse strand, counting down.
CCAAATTATTTGTTTTGTTTTTCTTTTCCTTTGGTTGCTTGTGCTTTTGGTGTCATATTAAGAAACCTTTGCCTAATCCAAGATCACAAAGATTTACACTTGTTTTTCTGTCTAAGGGTTTTACATGTTTAGCTCTTCACTTGATCTTAGCAAAAAGACCGAGAAGTGATGTTTAGCTCTTAAATTCAGATCTTATCTATTTTTGAGTTAATTTGAATATATGGTATAAAGCAATGACAGAAATTCACACTTTTGCCTGAGGATATCCAGTTTTCCCAACACCATTTGTTGAAAAGACTGTCTTTTCTCCATCAATGGTCTTGGCACTTTTGTAGAAAAATCAATTTTCTATAGATATGTGGTTTATTTCTGGGCTTTTGACCTATTCCATTGACATACATGCCTACCCTAATTTCAGTACCGCACTGTTTTGGTTACTGTAGCTTTGTAGTAAATTTTGAAATTAATCATAAAGTGTGAGTCCTCCATCTTTGTTCTCCTTTGCAAGATTGTTTTAAGTATACTGTGTTCCTTGCATTTGCATATGAATTTTAAAATCAGCTTGTCCATTTTTGCAAAAACAACATTTGGAAACTTTTATAATGATTGCATTAAATCTGTAAATTAATTTGGAGAGTATTATCATTTAACAATATTAAATTTTTCCATTTATGAATGTCTTTACACTTATTTAGGACAACTTTTAATTTTTTCCAACAGTATTTTGTAGTTTTCAGCATACAAAAGTTTACTTCCTTAGTTAAATTTACACCTAAGTATTTTATTATCTTTTTTACATTATTGTGGATGGAATTACACTCTTAATTTTATTTTCAGATTGTTTATTGCTCATGTGTTGGAATGTAACAGATTTTTGTATATTGATTTTGTATCCTGCAACATTATCAAACTCCATTACTAGCTCTAATAATTTTGTTGTGTTTTTAGGATCATGCATATATAAGATCGTATCACCTGTGAATCGAGATAGTTATACTTCATCCTTTCAACTTTAGATGCTTTTTTATTTGTTTAACTTGCCTATATGCCCTGGCTAGAACTTTCAGTGTAATTTGAATAGTGACAGTGAGAGCAGTCATCCTTGTTTTATTCCTGATCTTAGGAAGTAAGTTTTCAGTCTGTTCCCATTAATCTGCTGTTGTCTGTGGGTTTTTCATAGATACCCTTCATGAAGTTGAAAAATCTCCCTTCAATTTCTAGTTTGTTCAGTTTTTTTTTAAAATCAGGAAACAGTGTTGGATTTTGTCAAATGCTTTTTCTGCATCAATTAAGATGCATGTGGGTTTTTAAAATCCCTTAATAATAGGTTGTATTACATTGATTGACTTTCTTATGTTGAACCTTTGCATTTCTGGGATAAATTCAACTTGGTTATGGTGAATAACCTTAATGTGTCACTGGATTTGCCTTGCTAATATTTTGTGGATAATTTAAAAATACCATTTTGCTAACATTTTACGGAGAATTTTTGTTGATGATATATGCATGAGGATCTGTATTTTCTTTTCTTGTGATGACTTTGTTTAGATTTGGTATCAGGATAAATAAAACTGGTCTAATGGAATGAGTTAGGCTGAGTTCTTTCCTCTTCAATTTTTGAAAGAAGTTGAGAAGGACTGATGTTGATTCTGCTTGAAATATCTGGTTCTGTGCTTTTCTTTGTTGAAAGTTTTAAAAAATTACTCAATCGCTGTATCTGTTGTAGATCTATTTGGATTTTCTATTTCTTGTTGAGTCAGTTTTGGTAATGTGTGTTTCCAGGTAATGTGTGTATCTAATTTATTGGCATACAATTATTTCTAGTATTTTCTTACAATCATATATATATATGTATGTATATCTGCAAGAGCAATAGCAATATCTCCACTTACACTCCTGATTTTAGCAATTTGAGTTTTCTCTCTTTTTTCCTTTGTCAGCCTAGCTAAAGAATTGTCTATTTTATTGATCTTTCTGTTTTCAGCAGCAAACATTTATTTTCTAACATGTTCAGTATTTTAAATGTGTCTCATTTGATTCCCAAACACCTCAATGAAGTATGTACTCTGACTGCCTCCATTTTAAAGATGAAAAAGAAACCCAGCGACTTAAGTGAATTATCTAGGGTCACAGAGACGTTATCTAATGGGATCTGGATCAGAACATAGATCTATCTGCCAGCAGCTGTTAGGCCGGCCCCAGCCCTCCACCACTGCATTATAAGGACCATGTGGTTGCTGAGTCTCCAGCCACTCATCCCTTGAGAAAGGAGGCCCTGTGCCTGAAGGCTGTGACCTTGAGTAAGAAACAATGTCATTTCTCTTCTCTCCCCGAACCTGCTCCTTCAGTGAGATTACCAGAACTCCACGCCCATCCCTTGGGCTTGTTTCTGTAGCTTTGGCAGAAATGGACCTCTCAGTTTTGGTGATTAGACCTGCCTGTCCAAAGGACCCAAGGCCCTGAAAGAGACAGAACTCTCCCTTCCTGAACTTCCCAGAATAGTGAGGGGAAGGGAGGAAGAAAGAGACTTTCCCATGGAGAGCAGAGGCCAAGGGAAGGAGGCCCGCTACGCTGTACATGTGTGACGGAGCTGGGCAAGTCCCAGGTCCCAGTGCCAGCTCTGCATGCCAGCCCTGGATGGGCCTCTGCTGGCTGAAATTCAGCATGGTAGTACTTCCTCCAGTGAAGGGCATCCTTCATTCCCTCAGGAATTTGCCTATACCTTACTTGCTCTAAAAAACCTTTCCTGAACCGACAGTTCAAGAAGGCCCGGCTTTAGAGCCACCAGGCTGGCTGTGTGTCTACCCCCCACAACATAAGCTCCCTAATGGTGTGTCTTGTTCTCAGCTGTCTCTCCAGAGCCTCGCCAGGGCCAGGCACAAAGGAGGTGCTTCAATAACTGCTGAATTAATAAGTGAATCAGCTCCCTACGCTTCAGCTTGTTCATCTGTAAAACAGGATTAATAAAATACCTATTCACGAACTTTGTTTGAAAAATTTGGTAATCTTTTTAAACAACCAACTTTTGTTTTTATTTTCTCTATTATTTTTCTACACTCAATTTTATTTATATCTGCCCTAATCTTCATGATTTCCTTCTTTTTGCTTGCTTGGGTTTAGTTACTCTTAGTTTTCTATTTTCTTAAGGTTGAAGGTTAAGATATTTGCTTACAATGTCTTTTCATTTGGTGAAGGCATTTAAACATTATTTAAAAAATATCTTATTGACAAAAAGAATTGAATATACTTATGGGGTACAATGTGATTTTTTTTTCTTTTTTTTTTTTTTTTTTGAGACAGAGTCTCACTCTGTCACCCAGGCTGGAGAGCAATAGCATCATCTCAGCTCACTGCAGCTTCTGCCCATCTGATTCAAGCAATTCTCCTGCCTCAGCCTCCTGAGTAGCTGGGATTACAGGCACATGCCACCACTCCCAGCTAATTTTTTTGTACTTTTAGTAGAGACGGGGTTTCACCATATAGGCCAGGCTGGTCTCAAGCTCCTGAACTCAGATAATCCACCCACCTTAGCCTCCCAAAGTGCTGGAATTACAGGTGTGAGCCTCTGTGCCTGGCCACAATGTGATTTTTGTTTTTTTACATATGTTTACATGGAGAGTGATTAAATAAGCATAAGTAACAAATCTATCAACTCACATAAATATTATTTGGTGGTAAAAACATCTAAAACCTACTCTTTGGGCAATTTTCAAATATGCAATGCATGATAAGTTATTAAAGTCATTTACTGCTATAAATTTCCCTCCAGCACTGCTTTTGCAGCATCTTATAAATTTGATTGTGTTGTCTTTTCATTTTTGTTAGTCTCGATATTTTTTCTAATTTCCATTGTGACTCCTATTTTGACCTACTGGTTACTTAGAAATGTGTTTAATTGCCACATGTTGGTGAATTTTCCAATTTACTTTCTATTATTGATTTTCAACTAAATTTCATTGTGGTCACAGAAGATACTTTGCATGCTTTAAATCTTTCAGAATTTATTAAGACTGGTTTTGTGATATATACTGGAGAATGTTCCATGTGCATGTGACAAAAGTATATTCTGAGGTTGGATAGAATGTTCTGTAGGCATCTATTAGATCTAATTGGCTTACAGCGTTGTTCAAGTCTTCTATGTAATTGATAATCTTCTGTCTACTTTTTATATCTATTTTTTAAAATTATTTTTATTTTTTGAGATAGAACCTCACTCTGTCGCCAGGCACCAGGCTGGAGTACAGTGGCACAATCTTGGCTCACTGCAACCTCTGCCTCCCGGGTTCAAGCAATTCTCCTGCCTCAGCCTCCTGAGTAGCTGGGACTACAGATACAAGCCACCACCCTCAGCTAATTTTTGCATTTTTTAGTAGAGACAGGGTTTCACCATGTTGGCCAGGATAGTTTCGATTTCTTGACCTTGTGATCCACTCGCTTCGGCCTCCCAAAGTGCTGGGATTACAGGCGTGACCCACTGCGCTCAGCCTTTATATCTATTATTAAAGAACTTATCAATGCTTTCAACTATTCCAGTTGGACTGTCTATTTCTTCAGTTAATTCTGTCAGCTTTTTCTTGGTGTCTTTTGGAGACTGATTTTAGATGCATATGCACTTGTAATTGTTATATCTTTTTGTTGGATTAACCCCTTTTATCATTGCATAATGTCTGTCTCTGTCTCTTGTAACGTTTTTTATCTTAAGGTCTATTTTGTCTGATATTAATGCAGCCACTCCAGCTTTCTTAATTTCTCTTTGCCTGATATATGTATTTCATTTTTTTTTCTTTTTTTTCTTTTTTTTAATTTTTTTTCCCATTTATTTATTTCATTGCATTTTAGGTTTTGGGGTACATGTGAAGAACATGCAAAATTGTTGCATAGGAAAACACAAGGCAGTGTGATTTGCTGCCTTCCTCCCCATCACCTACATCTGGCATCTCTCCCC
>NW_016107378.1:6755074-6779479 GCF_001604975.1 Cebus imitator | reverse complement strand
TGTGGGGGTGGGGCCAGCCGAGCCTGATCGCCTGGCTCCCTGCCTCAGAGCCTTTTTTAAGTTGGTGTTCCAGTCGCCTGTTGAAGAGGCGCCGGGGTCTGTTTGTTTTCCCCTGCAGCCACTCACTGCGCTGGCTTAAACAGCGGCACTGAGGTTTGTGGCGCTTTTTTTTGTTTTTTTCCCCTGGAATCTACTGTCCTGGTTCTCTGCTCAGTCCCCTTTTTGAGCCAGAGTACTGGCGACTTCCCGTGGCTCCAATCGCCAGCCAAAAGGGCCCCCGGACCAATGTATTTTGTACGGAGAACCGTGGCTCCGGGGCGCCGACAAAGCAGCCGCGCGGGGCAAAGCAGTGGCCCCGGCCGGCACAGCCGCGCTGGCCGAAACAGCCGCGCTGGCTACCGTGGAGCACCTCCGCCCGGGAATTTCCTAGTCTGTGGGCAATAAAAACGCGGCGTCCACTCACCCTGTGCGCTTTCACTGGGAGCTGCAATCCTGAGCTGTTCCTAAACGGCCATCTTGGATCCAAAATCCTGATATATGTATTTCTATTCTTCTCCTTTCAACCTATTTGTGTCTTTGACTCTAGCCTAAGTGTCTTATAGACAGCTTACAGTTGGATGATTTTTTTTTTAATGCATTCTGCCAGTGTCTGCCTTTTGATTGGAGTAAATACAATGTTTGGACCTTATCAGGAATAATTTCTATTGATTGCTTTTATTTTTCTGTATGAATAATCCTTTCTTGATTCTCTGCCAGCTTTGCAGTGTTTAGTCAATAACCTGACACTTTGCATATTATAATGTGGTTTTCTGTTGTTCTTTGCTGTAGTTGTTGTTTGGTGACTTTTCTGAACTGATTATGTAAAGTCTGTATTCTTTGTAATGTGTGACCACTGACGTCTCTGTTTCACCAGCTTAATGGTCAGCTAATAATTGGACAGAGATTTTGTTAATGGCTGGAACCAAAATGTCTTCCAGTCTTTGAAGATGTACTGTATGTATTATGGGATATGCCTTCAACAGTCAGCCGGGCACTTTACAAATGTGCTTTAGTGTTCACTTCCTATTTGCACAGAATTTCAACATCAGCCAGAGGTGAGATCTTAGGGCTTTCTTAATTCTCTCCTGAGTAGATGCATAGCCTGGGGGGTGCACATGGCCTTCTAGATTACCAGGAATAGGTTGGAGCTTTTCAAAGCTCTTATTCTCCAAAGCATTTCATTCCTCAGTCTTTCCTCCAAAGCCGTTTGGTTCGTCTATTGCTTGCACCGACTGTTATCCATTGCCTTAGGTGTTAGCAACTGAAACATTTACACACATGTGTTTTTGACAGATGCCCCATGTAGTTGCTGTAGTACCTGGTGAGCACAGTTAGCGAAGCAAAAACGAGCCTTTTGAGCTGGTCTTCCAGAGAACCACCAGTGAGTACTCAACTAGTAATTACAATTATTGAGGCTTATTCTGCTCCTCTTATGCTGGAAATGAGAATAGGAGATACTATTTTCAAGGCTACCACTATACTGGGGAGTGGTTAGGTTTTCTTAGTTTGATTGTCAGACATGGATTGTGGCCATTTTTGTCAGTTTGTTTCATTGTTTTATGCAGTAGTGGACTTTTAGAATCCCTTAATTCACTATTTTCACTGACATCACTCCACGACAGACTTTTAAAAAACCCTCTATTTAATGGTTGCATAATATTCACCCCAGTATCCCTAACTATCGTTACCTTGATGGACATTCATGGGTTGCTTTCATTTCATCGTATCTAGTGCTGCAGCACTTGTACATTCATCTTTGCCCACATCTGATTATTTCCTTGGGCTAGATTCCTAAATGTGAACATATGGGTGAAAAGATATAAATTTTCAAGGCTTATGATATATGTTATGTAAATAATTTCCAAAACGATGCTTTTCATTTACATTTCCACCAGCTGTGTTGGAAAGTGCTGTCTTGCCACAGTCTTCACCTCAGTGAGTATTATCACTCAAGACATTTACTAAGTAGGCAGGCAAATATCTCGTTATTATCAACTAGGTCAAAATATTTATGGCATTTATTTGATGTTGCCATTTCCTCTTCTCTGAATTCTTATAAATGCTCCGTGTTGTGAGACATCTTCATCTGTATTTCTTTATAAAATCTACCTACACAGAGTAGTAGCCCTTAGTGGTAATAATTGTCAATACAGGGTTCTATCTCAGCACTCTGGGAGGACAAGGTGGACGGATTACTTGAGGTCAGGAGTTCAAGACCAACCTGGCCAACATGGTGAAACCCCATCTTTACTAAAAATGCAAAAATTATCTAGGCCTGGTGGTTCACACCAGTAATCTCAGTTACTCAGCAGCTGAGGCAGGAGATTGCTTGAACCTGGGAGGCAAAGGTTGCAGTGAGCTGAGCTCGAACCATTGCACTCCAGCCTGGGTGACAAAGTGAGACTCCATCTCAAAATAAATAAATAAATAAATAAATAAACAAACAAACAGGGGTCTAAAAGTACTTTTTATTTCACATACCCAACAAGTTTTCTTCGGTAGCTCGTAGTCATTGTATTAGTGTCCTATTGCTGCTGTAAGAAATTACCACAAATTTGGTAGCTTGAGACAACACAGATGTATTCTTTTATAGACTTGGGGCCCAGAAGGCCCAAAATCAAGGTGTGGGCAGGACTGGCTTCTTCTTGAGGCTCTGAGTGGAGAATTTGTCTCCTTGCCTATTGTAGCTTTTAGAGGCTGCCAGAATTCCTTTGGCCATGGCCTCCTTTTTCCATATGCAGATCACATCTCCAGCCTCAGCTCCTGTCAACACATCACGTTCTCTGATTCTGACTTCTTCTGCAGTCCCTTTATAAGGACCTCCCCAGATCGTCCGGGATAATCTCCCCATCTCAAAACTCTGAATGATATCACATCTCCAGAGAAACAGAATCAATTAGATAGGTAGATAATAGCAATGATAGATAATAGACAATGATAGATAACAGATAGATGATAGAGACAGATAAATGATAGATAGATAGATAGATAGATAGATAGATAGATAGATAGGTTTTAAGGAATTGGCTCACATAATTATGGAGACTGGCAGGTGTAAACTCTGCAGGGCAGGCTGGAGACTCAGGAAAGGGTTGATGTTGCAGTTCTGAGTCTGAAGGAAGTCTGGAGGCAGAATTCTCTTTTTCAGGGAGCCTTATTATTTTCTCTTAAGGCCTTCATCTGACTGGATATGGTCCACCCACATTATGGAGGGTAACCCCAATTGCTCAAAGTCTACTTATGTAAATGTGAATCACATCAAAAAATTAGCTTCACTGCAATATGTAGATTGGTATTTAATCAAAAAACTAGGTTCCAGCTGGGTGCCCTGGCTCATACCTGTAATCTCAACAGCCTGGGAGGCCAAGACTGGTAGATCACTGGAGCCTGGGAGTTCAAGACCAGCCTGGGCAACATAGTGAGACCCTATCTCTAAAAAAGTAGTTTTTAAAAAACTGGGTACCATACCATAGCCAAGAGGACAAATCCAATTAACCATCACACCACCTAAGGCAACATTCACAGGTTCCAGCCATTAGGACTTGGACATATCTGGGGGCCATTATTCAGTCTACTTCAAGTGCCTGAGGATATTTCTTTAAACAAAAAGAGACCATCTTCTTTTGAGAAAAAGTAGACACTAATTCAGACTAACTAACTAAAACACTCCTAAACTTTCCTATGCTCATCAGAATTTTACAGTAACAGAAGGGAATTTTCCCATGATTCATTTTACCTTCATTATGTGCAGTTTTGAGGGGAATTTCACATCATATTATCCTCAGTAATAAAAAGAAAGACCTACTTCTCTGATTAAAAGCCTTTTTTCCATACTTTTGAAGAAAATCTCTCTCTCTCTCTGTCTCTCTCTCTCTTTTTTTCTTGAATTGCTATTCTTGGCAGGAAATATTTTATCATCTCAAGCTCCTAATTGGATAGGAACATGGCTATTGTGGTGCTTCTCTGTTGCAGACAGGAGACCTTTAGGTTTGGGAGACTGGAGACATATTTAAGCAGGAATCTTTTCTCTCTCACACACTATTTGAAAATGGCTGTGAAATGGGGGAAATAGGAGGATTTCCACAGAACGGCTCCAAGTTGCCAGAACTTTATTTCTGAGCTGCCTGCTTCCTCCAAAGACAAAAGGAATGGAGATTCAAGGAAGAATATACTTTTAACAAGATCTTACTTATGTGAAAGACATGAAATAACATGCATTGATATTATCTGAATTATTACTTCTGCTTCATACTCTTGGCTGCCACAAATCTTTAACTTCTTTACCAGAGGAATTTTAATTGCAATGGAAATCTTTGTTCTATTTTGACATAGCATTTCCTTCAGCCTCTGGCTATGGGAGACTGGGTTAGATACCTGCATGGCTGGGGACTAGGTCTGGTCTCTCCCCTCCCAGCTACATGGACAAAGACTGGTCTCTGGGTCAGGTGGACAGTTCCTCACGTGGCTGCATGGGCAGAATAATCAAAATAGCAACTGCAATCCCTTGAGGACTTACATTTTCCCAATTCACATGTTTAATGCATTATAGACATTATTTTAGCACTCTCTTAAAATATCCCTCTCAGGGATGGCCTCTTCCTATCCACATTTTTTTCAGACCCCCCCAAACCCCTATCCACATTTTACAGATGAGGAGACTGAGGCTTCATAATATTGAAGGGCTCTTCTAAGTCAGTTCCCATGTGGTTGGAATTCAGGACTACATAATAGCAGAGCCATATTTAACTCTGTTATGGGTTTAACTTGTGTGCCCTCCCAAGATTCATATGTGATCTCATTTGGAATTGGGTCATTGCAGATGCAGTGAGTTAAGAGGAGGTCATGCCCAGAGCAACCCAGGCCCCTCATCCAATATGAAGGGTGTGTTTATAAGAGAGGAAATTTAGACACAGGAACAGATATTTGTGGAGGGAAGATGACATGAAGAGATAAAGAGAGAAGGAAGCCATCCACAAACTGAGGAGAGAGGCCTGGAGCAGACGCTTTCTCAAGAGGAACAACCCGACCGACACGGCGACGCTGGGTTTTCAGCTTCCAGAACTGTGAGGCAACCCATCGTTGTTTAAGATGCCTAGCTTGTGTCTCTTCGTCACTGTCGCCCCAGAAAACGCATCTGCCCCTAAACTATACTGCATTCAATACTCTTTCATGTCCCCATGAGTGAAATGCCTGACTGGCCCCTGCTTCCAAATGTGACTCACCCTTAGAAGAGTAACGGGCTCTATGACAAGTTACTGAAATGCGTCACCTCATTTCCACGCTAGCAACCTCCAGATCTTTGCACAGCGCTGTTATCCCAACCTCTTATTTTCATGCAAACCTGAATGCTCAGAACCAAGGCCTAGAGAGGCTGTGGCTCATTGAAAGTCAGCTTTCTCTCTTTGCAGTGTTCCTAACGCGAGGGGAGCAGGTACACTCCCAAAGGATGTGAGGAGCCCATCACAGGTGTTTCCCTCACTGACCTGTGGGGCTGCTAAACTCCTACCCGTAGCAAGAGTAGAAAACATGGGTTTTCCTGGAGGGGAGACACATTAGGGGTCTAAGTCACCAACATGGACTGCTGCAACTGATCAACTGCTTCCGCGGGTGTGAATAAAATTCCAAGAAAAATGGAAGGAGTTTTGAGGGAGGGAGAGAGATACAGAAACTGCAAAATTGGAATGCAGAGTGCTTACTTCGGAAGGTGTAGGGCGTCACTGGTTGAAGGTGAAGGAAGTTGAGCAGAAGAACCTTAAAAGCACCAAGACAAACTCACCAGCTTCCCATTTTGCCAGAGCAGACCCTGGCATGGGGTTAATTGCCCTCTTTCCCGACACTGGGTCTGGAAACCTTCCCAGACTGCACATCTGTCAGGGCAGGGCAGGGCATTGCCCCCTCTGGAGGAGAAATCCGAGGGAGGCGGGAGGTGGAAGTGAACCCTTCCCTGACATACGTATGCCACCACAGCGAACATCTGGGCTGCCTCCCCGGCCCCCCACCTTCTAAGCCATCTGGCCCAGGACCATCTGCAGGGACAGTGGGGTGCTCTGAAACAGCTCCACAGCCCCTTTGTCAGTTTGTATGTTTAACTCTCTACTTGGCCCAGCTAATAGGCTTCCAAAGAGCCAGGGCTTCCCCATGGAGGCCAGAGGAGCTGGCTCTCATTTCCCAGGATGAAGGATTTAGGAAAAGAAGCAGCTCGTTCGAGCGGTTTCCGCTACATTTTCTATGGTGAGCTGGGTGTTTCCTTCATTTGTTATCTCACTTAATAGTCTACAGAGGAAATTATACCCATTTTATGGTTGAGTCAATTGAGGCTCTGAAAGTCTCCATGACTAGGTACTTAAAGATTTAAAGCTCAAACTGAAAACCTGAGGTTGATCAGCCTGTCCAGCTCCTCCCCTGATGCCTCAGTGAAGAGCTGGAAAAGTTCCAATAGGAAAAAATGCCCTCACATGCCTGACTCAATGCCGTTTTCTTTGAAGCTATACTAAGTGCCAACTGTGGGGGCAGGGGCCCTTCAAAACACCAGTGCCCTGTCATGAAGGCAGCATCATTGCAGCAGGGCCAAGACACATAAGCCAGCTCATCACTGTGTTTTACAATGAGGACTATCACTAGAGTTTTAAAAATGTTGATTTATACCCAAATCACATAATTGTATATATGTTTTTTTTTTTTAATCTGGAGCATTAATACATGCTTTTATTTTTAACCTAGTGCTTTTTTTTTTTTTTTTTTGAGACATAAAGTCTCATACTGTCACCCATGTGGGAGTGCAGAGGTGTGATCTAGGCTCACTGCAACCTCTGCCTCCCCAGTTCAAGCGATTTTCCTGCCTCAACCTCCTGAGTAGCTGGGATTACAGGCGCATGTCACTGCATCTGGCTAATTTTTATATTTTTAGTAGAGACAGGGTTTCACCATGTTGGCCAGGCTGGTCTTGAACTCCTGACCTCAGGTGATCCGCCAGCCTTGGCCTCCCAAAATGCTGGGATTACAGGCGTGAGCCACCACACCAGGCCTAAACCTAAGGCATTTAAAAAAAAATCTACAGCCACCAAAACATCAGTGGTACCATTGTGATTTTGCTCCAACAAGTTCTGAGGGTGGAAAGCTTTTCTTTTTCTCATTTTTCACAACAACACCCATGACACGAACCTTGGTATTTGCTTTCTCCGCTTATCTGGTGAGCTCCCTGGTAGACACACCATGTGCCAGGAACAGGATAACAAGAAGAGGCAGGAGCATGACCAGCTCATGCTGATGCCATCATGGTATTTTATTCCAAAGAAGCACTGGGAGAGGGTGGGGAACAGTTCACAGAGCACCCTGGAATGTAAAAGTAGCCACATCCCTCCAGACCTCCTGCGTGCCTGGCCTGAGTGCTCCTTGCACGTATCCCCTCGCTTCATTCCTCCCAGTCATGTCAGGACCCTCACTGTCCATTGCACAGCTGAGGGAAGAGGCCTGCAGAGTCTTTTTAAAACCCTCACCTAAGAGGTCACACTGTCTGTATAGACTTGCAGAACAGAGCTTGGGCCCAGGCAGTCTGACTCCAGAGCCTGGGCAAAAAATCACTGCACCGACAAAGACGGGCTGATGGCCGGGAGGCCTCTGCTGCACAGAGGGTGACAAAGGCTCATGAGAGGGGATCACATTGCTTCTCACAAGCCAAGCTTTTAGCCTGTGGTTCTCAGCTGTGGTTGTGCACCAGGATAACCTGAAGAGATGTTTTTAAATGCACCAAGCCGCCTCTGACCTCAGGGCTTCTGATTTTCTCATTCTATCCATTGGAATTTTTCAGATATGTATCCTTCCAGGGATTGAGAGGAGCAGGTGGGGGAAGTATTCATCTCCTGAGTAAGGGGTGGGCCCTGCCTCACCCATCCAAGTATTGACTATCCCCATGTTTTAGTGATTTATATAGCTGGCTTAACCCTCTAGCTTGATTGTGGCCAGGAGTGAGGGGTGGCTGTTGGGTGGGGTCAGTGTGGGGAGAAGACTGAGTATGAGAAGGAAGGGGCGACCAACAGTAGATTGGGGTGAGGCATGGGGCTGAAATTTGAGGGCTAATGCAGTGGTGGCTGCATCCAAGCCCTCGGACCTGCTGAGGGAAGGAGAGAGGCCTTATGTTGATTTGCTGTTGGTGCAGAGAACAGATGTTCTGTGCCGGGAGCAGCTGCCAGGTGACTTGGCTGAGTTACAGGCCCGGGCTGCCCCTTCCCCAGCCTGACCTGGCCTTGCCAGCGAGCCAGTTTTGGAGAAGGATGTGAGCCCCAAGGGCCTGGAGTGGGAACTGGAGTCAGCAGGGGGAGATGGTGGGGTGGCCCAGCTCCAAGCCTGGGGTTCCTGGCTCTGCTCATTTCCCCTGTAAGGTTGGACAATGTCTTGCCCTTTCTAGTTTCATCCATAAACTGGCCAGTGGAACTCTCCTGTCATTTTCAGCTGTGAATTCCTAGGACTCTCAAGGTGAAGTTGGAGGGGAATGTGGGACTTCTGTGACTGAGGTTGCAAGAGTAGCCCAGGATTGGGCTCAGCAGAGAGGAGGGAGAAGCAATTGCCATCATCATTCATAGCAAGGCATTTACTGAGCATCTCTTGTGTGCCAGGCCCTGTGCTGATGTCAGAACAGGTTTAATTCATTTATTCTTGATTCTTAGCATCTTTACTCCTATCTTACAGATGAGAAAACCAAGGCTGAGTGAAGGCATAAGTGTCAGGCTCTGACTCAAACCCAAGGTTGTTGGCCTCTCAAAGATAGGCTCTTGGCCCCCACAGTGGCTGCCCGCCATGGTCAGAGGCTTGCACAGTGAGCCTGGACTGGCCACCAGCCAAGGCTCAAATTTTGTCTCTGGCACTTTCTGGCTGATTCGCATTTGGGGGAAATCACTTGGCTTTCTATGCCTCAGTTTTCACGTGTGTAAAATGAAACGATAGGAGTTGTACCAATACCACAGCTGCTGTGAGAAACAAATGCCTTCCCATATGCTGAGCACTTAGTACAGCATCTGGTGTACAGGGGCCAGGGAAATGAGCTGCCACTACTCTCCATCTTTGTGCGGCATTCTCCCATTGAACCTCGTGGTCCTCAAGCTAAATTTGGAAAACATAAGTAATTAATGCTTAGTCCCGGGTAATGAAGCTGTTGGTTTTGTGGCTCCTGAGCCATTCCTCATCTTTGGGCAGGGCCAAGCGTGGTCCTTTAGTTCACACGTCCCCAATGGTGACCACAGACAATTTGATGGGCAGAGAAGAATGGTAGGAGGCCATTTGCTGCTGCAGCCAGAGAAGCTGTGGGCGGGAGGGCAGTGGCCGATGTCCCCAGATGTGTGGAGAATGAAGATCTGGCCGTCATGGGACCACACCATGCTGGCATTTCTTTGTGCCCCTAAAGCAGGCCCTTGCCCCGAGGGTGTCCAGCCCTGTGTTTGTTTGCTTGAAGCACATCCCGGCTTCCTGGAGGGGAGCTGTTGTGGCCCAAGAATGAGTTGATCTGGGGGTGCGATGGTCTGCAGTTAGCTAATACGAAAATAGATCTGTTTCCCAGCCCTTTTATTCACACACAATGGGATCACCCGGCCACTCTTTCTTTCTCTTTCCAGCAACAATGATGCCATCAATACCCTCCTGGGGACATCTTTATTTGAAAGCTGGGAGGTATGAATTTTATCATTGCAGATAATCCTACTAGTTACAAAACATTCTAACCAAAGTGAGCCACTCCAATTGCTCACGGAGGCTGATTTTCTGAAATCAAATGGACTTTTATTTGCCGAGTTGGCCTCCTGCCCAAGCCCCCAGCCCTTCTTCACACATCTTAATGACCTTTGCCAATGGAGGAAGGCTTTCCAGAAAGCCCTGAAACTTGATTTCAGCCCAGGAATGAGCCTTCTGTGGACACAATGGTGTGTTTGAACTGCTCTTGGAGGACGCATTCTCAATTTCAGTGTGCAGCAGTTTGGTGGATGTAATATTGTTCACCCGGAATGAGTCAGAGAATCTGAGACTTGGAAGGACCCAAGAGATCACCTGGTAACTAAATTCTAGTCTAAACTTGTATCTCAGGTAGGAAAACTGAGGCCCATTGAAAAGAAGTGAGTGGGGCCAGGCACGGTGGTTCCCACCTGTAATACCAGCACTTTTGGGCTGAGGTGGGCAGATCACCTGAGGTCAGGAGTTTGAGACCAGCCTGGCTGACATAGCAAAACCCCATCTCTACTAAAAATACAAAAATTAGCCAGGTGTGGTGGTGGTATACCTGTAATCCCAGCTACTTGGGAGGCTGACACATGAGAATCACTTGAACCCAGGAGGTGGAGGTTGCAGTGAGCCAAGATCGTGCCACTGCACTCTAGCCTGGGGGACAAAGAGAGACTCCATCTCAAAAAAAAAAAAAAAAAGTGACTCACGTAAAGTCACAGAGTGGGTGGGTGGCACAGATGAGACTTGAAGCCTTGAAGCCCTGCTCCACTGTTCCCCGGTGTCTCTCAGGCTCCATGATATTAAATGGCATTAAGAACATTGATTCACTTAGAGAGACAATAATTCCCTTTCCAGCTTTATTTTACTTTGACTCTTGATGACATCAGGGAGAAAGGCGGACTTGCTGCTAATCTGGCCTTGATGCTTCTGCAACGTTACCTATCTCCCTTTGCAAAAAACACAGGGCAGGCCTCTGAGGAGACAAGTGAACAATATCTGGCTTAAATTTAATAACATTGTTTGGTTTTCATTGTGTTTCTACTTAATGTTACCACCTAATATTACTCATTTTCCACTTACAGTTTTTTAATGACTGTTTAAAAATAACTATTTTTCATAAATTTAAAATAATTGTATTTTTAAGTTTTTTAAAAAGTGAGTTCATTTAAAAATAAAGTGTTAAGTAATTAACAATACAGGTGGTCTGTGAGCATGACAGAACTCATGAAGGTGACAACAGGAAAGGCAGGAGATTAGAAATTACTGCTTTGCATCTAGTGCTTCTTGTAAGTGGTTTCAGAGCTAAACTAAGTCTGTTGGAGAAAATATCTGGAAAAAAAGATGCTGAACCTGCACTCTTTGTGTGTGTTTTATGTGCCTTTGACGTATGCATTCTAGCAGACATTCATTTATTGTTTTTATTAGTGAGATTTTGCTCTAACAGAAGCAAGATGGTACCCATTGTGGGTGCATGCATGGAGTGTTTCTTGGGTTCGAGCTGGCCTGAGGGTCCTGGCTCAGCCCCGCCTGGCTGTCCCACTGCAGATAGATGATCGCCTGCCCACTTGTAGCTGACTCTGGTTTCAACTACACAAACGAACACTCGTGCTGGATGAAACAAGTGCGTCTTTAAATTTTTTTTTGACTGTGATGTTGCATAGTGTAATGGGTGTTCCAGAGCCAGTCTGGATGGATTCAAATCTTCTTTCTACTCCTTCTTAGCTATGTGCTTAACCTATCTTGACTTGGTGTCCATATCTACAATTAAGGGATTGTGACATGGAAGCTGAGGCCCTTATGTTATTCAGTTTTGCACCACGGAATGCTGTGAGCATCTCAGATTCACAAAATTCAAGCATCTCAAGGACATCAGATGAGATAGTCAGGCTAGTGGGAGAGCCAGAGGGGGCTGGCAAGGTCATTCGCACACAGGCTTCTGCTGCCACAGCCGCCATTAACTTCCCCGAGGTTAAGCCCCCATAGCACCCAACACATTGCCAAAAACCCAGTGCCCATTGATTGAACTGAATTAACTGAATCAAATGGGTTTAAATGAGATCATATTGGACCGAATGGTTCTAATCATTTATTGGTTCAACGAATTCTTTTTGAATATTTACTATGTGACAGTGTGGTATCCTAAGAGGGCCAGCTCTGATGTCAGCCCCACTGAATTGGCTCATGAATCTATTGCTTCCTATTTGAGCTTGAAGAAGTTACTGAATATTAGCTTTTCCTTTGCCTTATCTATAAAAGTGGGTCTAATGATAGTGCTTACCTCATTGGGCTATGAGGAAAGAAGGAGGTAAAGCAGGGTGAAAAGTATCAGCACATAGTGAGGCACCCATACATTTCACTCTAGCCATGGCGACGGTACACTAGGGCTGGGATGGAGCAGTGGGTAAAACACATGCGGCCCTGCCCTCGTGGTGTGTACTGTCTGGGAGGGGACACAGAGAAAAACAAGCCAACAAGCAAAAATGTGCAGTTAGAAATTGCAGGACTTGCCATGCAGAAAACAAACAGGGTGTTGTGTTGTGGTAGGGGCTACAGTTTTACATTTTGGCATCAGCTCTAACCCCTCTGGGAAGATAATATTTAAGGGGAGACTAGAAGGGTGAGAATGGACAGGGTCTGCAAAGCTATGAGGGGTGGAAAGAAAGGCCCATGTGCCTGGGCCTGGAAGAGAGGCAGGAGCTGGAGAACAGCAGGGGTCTCTCCCCGGAGCATTCCTGAAAGAAAATATCCTAAGGCCAAAAGAGATGCCGCTGTCTTAGCTAAACTGACTCTATGACATCAACCCGGGAGCAGCCTAAATGCACCTCTCTGGGAAGGGTTCATGTATTTGGCTTTGTTGCACCCTGTTATCATCTGTCAAGTGTGAAGCTAGAGAGCCTTCTTCCACCTGGCAACACTCAGCTTCCTAATTCTGCCGTTTTGCTCAAGTCAGGAAACAGACCCTGTGGGGGAGATGTTGCTGTGTGAAAAGTGCTGGTCCCTGGGGACGCCAGGGCTCTAGGGACCCTGCAGAGGGTGAGGCTGGAGCCAGGCTGAGCAAGGCAGTCTGCCCAGTGATTTGGGCACTACGGAGCAATTCTGGCACCCGAGCTGTGGAGGGAGATTTATGGCTTGAGTTTACATCTTTATATGTCAACCTGAGAACAAGTCTCTTGTTTAAAAAATGCTTTATTATAGGCAGCCCACTCTATCCCTTTTAAATCATAAAATCTGGGTGGCTGTTCTCTCTTGGCCTCCGTGTCCATGGTTTGAGCTTTGAGCAGCTGCCCTAGAATTACTCTTCTGGGTCGGGTCCGGCAGAGACATATTTCCATGAGTGCATTAAGCAATAATTAAGAACAGCGGAGACTGATCAGTGCCTAGGACTCCGCCAGAGTGTGTCTCCTGTTCAGTCCTCCCAGCACTGTGAGGCATGTGTTATAATTCTCTCCATGTTAAACAGGGGACATCTGTGGCACAGGAAGGTTGAGTAACTTGCCCAGGACCCCACAGGCGGCCAGTGGCAGAGGCAGGTTGCAAACCTACACAGAATGGACCCAGAGCTCAGCATGCCACAGCAGGGCTATGCAGCCGTCATGCTAGTGCAGTCCCACCTGTGTATTAGTCATAGGAAGGACTTCAGCAGCAGCCTTTCATTTGGGGTAGAACTGACCATGTACCTGAAACATTTCACAAAATGCTCTAAAGTCTGTGCCGACTGCTCAGCTGCTCCCCCAAAATTAGGAGTGTGAACAAGATATCGGGTACCCTGACCAACTTGCTTCATAAAATAAGGGTGGGGGGGTAAAGCCTCACTTCTCTGCATTTGTAACAGTGCATGCTCATGTCTCTTATGGTAACATGGACCCTTGCTATATAAAGTAGGGCACCAGGACCAGCAGCGGTGACCTCACCTGGGAACTTCTTAGAAATGCAAATCCCAAGAATCAGAATCTGCATTTTAACAAGCTCCCCCAATGAGTCCTATGCACCTGAATGTTTGAGAAGCCCTGGTGTAGACCATTATTGATTCATCGATTCATTTATTACAAGTATTATGTGGTGCTTAGTATCTGTGCTAGGAGACTGGAGATGACGTAGAAGATGCCATCAGAGGTGACATGGGAGATGAGGAGTCAGCAGTGGGTGAGACCTTGTGGCCTCTGCCCTCCTGGGACTGCATGGGAAGCAGACCAAGCACAGGAAGGGCTAAAGTGGAAGCCGATTCTACATACCTGGTGCTCTGAGAATGCCACCAGAGACACTGAGATAGTCTGGGGCAGGATAGGACATCAGAAAGGGCCACCTAGAGGAAGTGGCATTTGCTGGTCAGGTGAGGAGGGAGAGACTGGGGTTCCACAGGCAAAAGGAAGCTGATTTAGAAGCTTGTAGGTGCGTATGAGAGGCCCCTATCTTTGTCTGACCCTGGGCATAGGTTCAGATGAGCCCTCCACCCTTATTTGTAAATCTATGTTTAAATTTAAGTGCTATCGCTGCAGCCTGTCAGGAATGCAGTCTGGCTTTCTCTGTGTGAACCCCAATGCTGTACTCAATGGCCACCCACTCCCCAGTCTGCCCATTGCCCACAGAAACTGTCCCATATGGACCCCTCCCAGCAGAGCCTGCCCGGGCGCAGAGGAAGCACGATTTCCCATGAGGGTCTCTCCCATAAGCCACCCAGCTAGGAGCACAAGCAGCTCCCTTTGGCTGCTACTAATTTCATCATCTGTTTCAATGGCAATGATGCTAATGCAGTAATGACTCTTGCCTGTTTCCACAAGCTTGTCAGTTGTTAAATTGGGCAGAACCGTAGGCCAGATCTGCAAAGATTTGTTTTCCTCCTCTGCGCTTTCTGTGGAAATGGGACAGGGCACACTGAGCGTCTTCTCAGAGGTGGCTTGGAGGGAGCCTTGTCTCAATTGAGAAGGCTGGGTCTGCGGGACACAGGAACAGAGCTCTGGAGGTTTGTCTCAAGTTTCAAAAAGGAGCTATTACACGCTTCTCTTGAGACTTCTAAGAGTCCTGTAATTGCTGGTGACTTTGCAACTGGTCAGGTTTCAATAGGCTCATTTGTTAAGATTGTGATTTTCATGCCTCTACCTGCTCCCCTGCCTTTTTTTTTTTTTTTTTAGACACAAGGTCTCTCTCTGTAGGCCAGGCTAGAGTGCAGTGGTATGATCATGGCTCACTGCAGACTTGAACTCTTGGGCTCAAGTGATCCTCCCACTTCAGCCTCCCAAGTAGCTGGAACTACAGGAGCGCCACCACACCTGGCTTTGTTTGTTGTTGTTGTTGTTGTTTTGTGTTGTTTTGTTTTGGAGAAGGAGTCTTGCTCTATTACCCAGGCAGGTCTCAAACTCCTGGCCTCAAGCAATCCTCCCACTGCAGTCTCCTAAAGCCTTGGGATTACAGGCATGAGCCACTGTGCCCAGCCCCTTCTACCACTTTCTAATGCAACCCCAATTCTTGCCATCAGACGCTTTGGAGAAAGTGTTTCTGCATTTTTCATTTCTGAAAAAGTCCCAGACAAAACCATCCCAGATTTTAATTTTTTATGATGGGATTTTCCATCACCTTTTCCCAGGATGGTTGAGTTATGGGAACATTTGATACTTAACAGAGAGGAAATAAACCACACTTCCTAAGTGGTTCAGTCCCATCTTTCAGGTACCTACAACCAGGCGTGAGGACCATCTGACTAGTTTCATACAACTTCTCATTTAAACATGTTTTGAATAAGATAATTTATTCAACAAATATTTACTGAGCACCTACTATGTGCCAAGCACTGCTCTAGCCACTGGGATAAAGCGGTTAATATTCCAGTGGGGCATACAGGCCACAAACTTTTTGATAAGATTATTTCTGAAAGTAAAGGGTGCCATGAAGAAAATGAGATGACATAGTTCTCATGTAAAAGTTTTGGCTGTATAGTTTAGCCCACAGTAAATGCCCAACTTGGGCTGAATAAAATCAAACATCTCAGTTTAAACGGCCATCATCGTGGTATATAGAAAAGAGATCAGAATTCAGAGTCAAATGTTTATGAATTGTAGTCTAGCTCTCTCACGTAGCACCTGTGTGTCCTTGGACAAGTTACTTAACTTCCCTGTGCATGGAGTCCCTATCCAGGGCTGGAACGAGGGTGTGGCAAGAGGCCCTTAAGGAGCAAAGTTTAAGGAGGCTCTTATGTCAGGTCATGCAAATAAAGAGTTGGCACAGATAGGACCTCGAGAGTCAGTGCTTCTTGAAATATTGCACCCTGGGTGCTTCTTTTGCTTTGCTCTAGCCCCAGTCCTATTAAAATAGGAGAAATAATTGTACCTACCTCCTAAAGTTGTCATAAAGTAAGGATCAACTGAGATGTGAAAGGGGAAATGAGAGAATGTCTTGCAAACTTGCAACTCTTTGTGACTATGTGGAGAAGCAAGTTGCCAGATCAGGCTTTGCCAAGGTAGGAAGCTGGGATTCAAACCCAGCTCCTTTGTGCCATTTTCCAGGGCTAGAGTCTAGAGAGAAAGTGGAGAGAGTGGGGGAGCTTCCATGTGCTATGAGTTCTGTTAGCACTAGATGCACATTTGCTGTTGGGCTATCCATGTGCTGAGTGAGTTTTGCCATCATGGCCAGAGCAAAGCTGAACGTATGTCTCTGGACACATATTCACAGTCACATTGGATGCAGCCAAGACTGAAGGATTTTTTTTCAATTTTTATTTTAGATACAGGAGGTACATGTGCAGATTTGTTACATGGGAACATTGTGTGATGCTGAGGTTTAGAGTATAGATCCTCTCACCCTGGTTGTGAGCATAGTATCCGACCCGTAGCTTTTTTACTCACTGCTCCTCTCTCCACCCCCTAGTAGTTCACAGTACCTATTGTTCCCATAATTATGTTCATATGTGCCCAATGCTTAACTCCCACTTATGAGTGAAAATATGTGGTATTTGGTCTGTCCCTGTATTAATTTGCTTAGGATAACGCCTCTGATTCTATTCCTGTTGCTGCAAAAACATGATTTCATTTTTTATGGCTGCATAGTATTTCATGGCACATATGTATCATATTTTCTTTATCCAATCCACCATTGATGGGTACCTGGGTTGATTCCATGTCTTTGCTATTGTGAATGGTGCAGTAATGCACATATCCAAAAGAAAATCAGTCATTCTACCAAAAAGACCCATACCGTCATATGAAGGGTGTTTTGTTTTGTTTTGTTTTGTTTTGTTTTGTTTTGTTTTGTTTTTTTCAGGCTCACCTCCTAACTTTAGAATCAGGACTTTAGCCTTCCTCTGAAAAGTTCGGGTAAACCACACAGGGTAGACTTCAAGAAAGTCTGCCCCTGTCCCTCCCCAGTCTGGGCACTGGAATCCCCCATGAAGTGACCCTGCCACATATGACCCAGCATGGGGTTCCTAATGGAAAATGGCCAGGCTATTAGAGTTTTGTAAATTAAGGATCCTTTCATTTATTACCATGCTCTGCTAAGGATGAGCATTAATTTTTTTCTCAAAGCAAATTCACTGGAAACAGACAGTTTAGAATTTATGCTTGTAATGATGGCTACATGGGCCATTAAGACCACCTCTAAGTGAGCTTAATTTGTAGCAGATAAATGTATATGTCTACATATTTTTCAACATAGTTTATGGTGCATCTTGCACAGCTGCGCCCAACTGATTAAATCCTCACAAAATTTAAATAGGAAACCCATTACGTAGACAGTATTATAGCCATTCATCATGGAAGCTGTTTCAAGTTAACTCTTTCAGTGAAAGGCTGGGAGAAGTGCCAAGATTTTTTCTGGGGTGTGGGGCAGGTGAAGAATGCAGGGTCTCCCTGTTCCCTTTTCCTTTTTGCTTCTACATCCTGGGAATACAGGGAGCTCTTAGTACAGGGGACTTTTGAGCACAGGGAGAATAGGCCCCATACTCTCAGAAGCAGCTGGATCCTTGCTGTCTAGTAGTGGAGGTCTTCACAGCGCCTCATGCATACCCCATGTTGTTCACACAGCACTGGTCGGAGCATCTGGACTAGAGCAGTTCCACCTTGCCAGTTCCTGCCAGCTACTGAACCTGCTTAAATCTCAGCAGAGCCCTAGAAGCAGCAGAGTGGAGTAGTGCTGGAAGAGTGACTAGAGCATGTGCTCTGGCCTCGGTAGTCATGGGGCTAAGGTTCCACTCTGCTGCCTGCTGGCAGAGTGCAATCCTGGGCGAGTTATCAGACTGCAGTCCTGCCAAGTGCTTAGTCCTATGTCTGGGACTTCGTCCACGTTCAGTGATTGGAACCTTGTTATTAACATTGTTACTATTTCTAAGAGACACGGTCACTGCCCGGCCCACAGCCCCCTGATATTTGCCATTCCAATGCACACCAACTGCAAACACTCAAAGATTTTTGCTTGAGGAAATGTATGCAAGTAAATGATCAGAGTCCACTGGGATGGACCCCAGGTTCTCCAAATTCAAGCTCTTTTCCTGACTCCAATTTCAAGGGAGTTTTGTTTTGAAAGAGGTTATGCAGGTGGTATCCCTTTGTTGTTTTTATTTTTAAAATTTTATTTTAGCTTCAAGGGTACATGTGCAGGTTTGTTATGTAGATAAATTGCATGTCACAAGGCTTTGGTGTACATATTATTTCATCACTCAGGTAGTACCTGATAGGTGGGTTTTCAATTCTCTCCCTGCCCCCCAAGAACATGTGGTATAGTCTGATATAGTCCTTTCATACAAAAATATATGCCGGAACAGTTTCATTAGGATCCTTTAGGGTCTTTTTCTAAATGTATCTTCAGGATATGGCGAGGTGGCAATTAAAAAAATGAGCACCTGACAAACATTCTGTAAAGAAATCAATATTTCTTGAGTACCTCTTCCCTGTCAAGTGTTTCAGATCTGAGTTCAAGTCTATCTCTGATGCTGCCTGTGTCATCCTGGATAAGCTGCTTAGCCTTTCTGATTCGAAGTTTCCATCTCTATAAAACTGAGATAGAAATGTCCCTACCTAACATGAACATTGTGATGGCAAAATGGAATTGTCCACCTGAAGCCTACTGTGCTTGGCACTGGGATTTTATGACTCAAGGACACTGACGTCAACTTGTTCCCAGTTTGAAATAGAGATCAGGCTTGAATACAGAGAATTTTAATTCAACAAGATGCATTCAACAATAGAAATATATTAATGTCATTTCAAGAGAAACTCTATTTCTATGAGAGCTGACTGTCAGAGAAAGCTTCCTGTAGGTAGTGATGTCAGAGCTGAGCATCAGAGGAGGGCAAGGGATAAAGTTTTCCAAGCCAACAAGGAAAGGGGGCATGCTGGGATGGAAACGATGTGTGCATGGGCAGGGTAGAACTGTGAGTCCTTTACAGTCACCACTGCTTTGGTCTTTTAAAGCCTGTACCTTACAGCAGCAAGGAAGGAACAGGAAGGCAAGTGGCGGGCTGGGGACAAGCAGTGTCAGTATCTTGATGGACCCTGCCTGCCATTTCCTGAAGCTGAGACTTGATCCTGAAGTTAACAGGGAGACTTTGGACATTTTTAATCGGGAGCATGATGAAACCTGAATTTGCATTTTAGAAGGATCTCCTTTGCAGCCACACAGAGCATAGCTTGAAAGGGAGTAGAATAGCATCAGGGGAGCAGTCAGGAGACAGTGGCAGGTGTCCCATTAGTGGTGGAGATGAGGGTCCAGGGCAGTGGGAATGCAGGTGGAGAGACTCTCTGGAAGCAGAATCATCAGATTTGGTGATTGATTACATGTGGAGAGTTAGGGTGGGGGCAAAGAGGAACCTAAATCTATAGCTTGGAGCCAGCCAACACAGAAGGGTGGCTGGCTGGGAGGGAGGAGGGTAAGGACATGGGACCACTTGGGGCCTGTTGCATTTCAGATGCCGTAGTGGTAAATTTGTATTTTTATCTTTTGATCTCAATCTAGCAAGGATCCCTTGGCCTGAAATGATACCTCCCAGGAAAAAAAAAAAAAAGAGAAATTGATGGATGGGTAATTTACTATAAAACCCCAGCAGATGACTGACTGTCGGCACCCAGCAAATCTCCTTCCTGTAAACTGTGTTTCGATACAGTGAAGACTCTGACTGGCTGTTTATTAACTCCAGGGTCACAGGTAAACAGTGTGCTTCAAAATTTGGCCAATTAAGGACAAAGCCGAGGTGTGGGCCACCTTGTTCTCTGTTTGAATCAAGTGAAAAGTTCTAGGTGTTCAATTTCACCTGTCAGAGATACTGAGCCGTCATTACTGGGTGCCCAGTTCTCAGAGTCCGTGCAGTTCATTAGCACATCATCCTTTACAGAACTGTGTGATTCACTCCCTGGACATCAGTCAGAGGACCAGAGGGGAGGCTTCCTTTTCCTCTGTGACCTTAGAAAACATTATTTCCTCTATCTTGAGTGAACAGGCCCAGGAAGCAGCCTTAAGAAAAGGGAAACGAACATGGAAGTACCCAGTATGTGGCAGGCATCTTACTTATAACTTCATTACATTCATGAATGAATGGTGAGGGTGGTGGCAATCACCACGGCTTGCTCGGGGTTTATCCCTAGCCAGCACTGTGCTAAGCCCTGTACATGCATTATCCCATCAAATACTTTCAACAACTCTAAAACTCTGCAGATCCTATGGTTATCTCCCTTTTACAGATAAGAAAAATGAGGATGGAGTGATTAAACAGCATGCTCACCATATGATCAGTCAGCAGCAGAGCTGCAATACCATGACTGTGGGCTCTTTACAAACCTTTGGCTGCCTGAGCCATATGGGCTGATGTCCCTGCATTCTTCTTATTATCCCTAGTAGACACTGAGCAGTTGTGGACTGCACAGAGTAACTGCTCATGAAATGTTTGCAAATTGGGATACCCCAGTTTCCCTCTGCCTCTGTGCTTACACAGTTATTTCTCCTCCTGCTTGGATGGTCACTTCATTCACTATCTGTGTTTCTCTTTTTTCAAGGTTAGCCCAGTTTCACCTCCTTCTGGAAGCACCCCCTGATTAGCTTCTGTGTCTGGTCTTTCCAGGGACATCAGCCCAGATTGCTCCTGCTATGATATCCATCTATGCTGGTCTGACTTGGGTTCTTCAGTCCCCATGTGTGAGTGTGTGTCTGCGCATCTGTGTTTTAGTGTGTGTTTACCTGTGTGTATGTGTGTCTGTCCTTGAATAGATCCCCTGGTCTTCTAGTCCAGGGATCACTTTCAACATTTCCTCCATTGGATAAAATTCATCTCTGTACCTGGCAACCAGGTATCCATTATCTGACTATTTTCAGTCAAAACTTATCTGTTCTTTGCCACTTAATCTTGGACAGGGTTAATTTAACTCTGTGATTAACTCTTTGTAATCTTGGAGAGGGTTAATTTAACTCTGTGATTAATTTTTTCATCTGTAAAATGGGGGCAATATCAGCACTCACCTCCAAAGATTATTTTGAAAATTAAATAAAATAATACACAGACAACTCTTAGTACATCACTTGGTACTAAGTAGGTGCTTAATAAATGGTAGCTGTTATCATGGGGTCAACAAAGAGCTATAGAACAGCTTACATGTTAATAAGAACATCCCCTTACATGTGCAAAGCACTTCACAGGTTTTGAAGAGTTTCTCCATTCGTTGTCTCTTTCAATTCATATAACCACATTGAGAGATGGAAAGAGAGGGAGAAACAACAGAGTTTATCATCTCCTTGTGCAGTTGTTGTTTCTGGAAAGAACCTCACAGCTATGTTGTGGTTTATGAATGGGCTCCAGATTTCTGACCCCCTAAAATTAAATGTGCATTATTTATGAATGCATGTTTTTGATAATCCTCTGAAGAAAGGACCCCATTGTTTCCTTAGATTCTCAAAGGTCCCTCAGATCTCAAAAGGCCAAGGAACATTGGTCTAAGCCAATTGTCTTTATTTTATAAATGGAACTACTAGGGCCCAGAGAGAGAAAGGGACATGTCCTGATGCTCACAAGTTCAGCAGAGCAGGGCCTGGGACCTGGTGTTTTGAGCCCCAGACCAAGTTTCTACCTACCCCTAGCCTAGGTGGGTATCAGGTGAGGACAGCCACCAGCTGGGGCCTGCCAGGGCCTGAATGAGGGCAGCCTGGCTGAGGACCATCGCAGCAGCAGGAGACAAGAACTTCAGGGCAGGGACCTCGAAGCCACTAGCACCTGCATTTTGTGTGTGGTGGACACTAATTTCACTGTCAGGGAGTCATTGACTAGCTGCTGGGGCTGCTGTGATGAGCTCACTGAAAGCAACTCTGGAGTTGTGATGACTTAGGGAGAGCAGGGCAAGAGGACCAGCGTGGGAACAGGGCCTGCCAGCCAGCCAAAGGATAGCTCCAGGCTTTTACGTGTTATTTTCTTGTTAAGGAGAAATGGAGAGGGGGGCATAGATTAAAAACCTTGCATACCCCCACACATGCATGCATATACATGTGCACACATCTGCCCAGGCACACACACACACATGTATACACACATACACCAGCATTTGCATGTTAAAGAATTGGGCTTTTTCTAAGAAGCGCCTTCCACTAGCTCTTTTTTCTACCCAAAATAGTTGGGTGTGAAGGAAATGGGTTTCAGCTACTGGGCAGAGACAAAGGAGCTTTCAGGAACTCCTTGGAAGGGTTTCCAACCGAGTAGGCATGATGACAATAGCAGTGGCAGTAATAATGCAGACAATATATTTCCAGAGTTCTTCCACATACATATTCTCACTTGGGTCTCAAATAACCCAGAGAGGATAGGGCACATATTTAATATTTACATCACTTTTATTTATTTAGCTTGAATTATTCACCATTTAGTGTGGTTTCATGGTCACATACCTGGAAACTAAAAGCAACCATAGAAGCAGAATTTTCAAATTTCATTTGTATGCACCACACAAAGCTGTTAAAGTTTATTAATTGGGGCACAGTGCCACATGCCTGTAATCCCAGCACTTCGGGAGGCTGAGGCAGGGGAATCACCTAAGATCTGGAGTTCGAGAGCAGCTTTGCCAACATGGTGAAACATCATCTCTACTAAAATACAAAAATTACCCAGGTGTGGTGGCGGGCACCTGTAATCTCAGCTACTTGGAGGCTGAGGCAGGAAAATTGCTTGAACCCAGGAGATGGAGGCTGCAGTGAGTCGAGATCATGCCACTGCACTCCAGCCTGGACAATATAGAGAGGCTCCATCTCAGCAACAACAAAAAAGGTTATTAATTGGCTATCAATTTGGATTTTATTAAAGAAATGTCAGTACATTTTATTAAATAAATGTCTCTGGATTATTTGAGACTCAAGTGAGAATACGTATGTGAAAGAACTCTGGAAATGTATTTAGAAAACCAAATGCAAGAGTGTGGGGTGTGTTGTCTTTCAATCTATACATAGCATAAAGTTTAAACAGTAAACAAGCATATCAAGTAAATATTAAAGGTCGGTTCTCCATGATTCCAAGACACATTCCCCAGAAGTAACCAAAGGAAGGTATCATCAGTCCCCTCTTTATAGTCTCAGAGAGGTTAATAGGTTAGCTGAAAGTCACACAGCTGGGCTGGAGAGCACTGAACCCCTGTTCTTTACTACATGTGTAGCTTGTTGTTACGAGCTAATTTCTGCAGATTTTCTTAGCCTGAGGCCCAGGAATGAGCATGAATCAATTGAAATAATGTACTCTGGACACAACAACAGCAAAATGCAAGTAAAATTCTGTGCACACCTGTGCATATGTACTTTTCTGTGGCAAGAACTCATACAATTTTAAAAAGCGAATTTCCAAAGGGCATCTTAACCAAGACGATTAAAAGCCATAGCATTAGAGGAAGCCGTTCAGGAAGTTTAATTCAGTGTGACAGTTGTCGCTCTAAATCAGAGATGTAACAAGAACCTAAAAAAGCCGCACTGTTCAGGTTTGGAGAATATGTCGCTGCTCCTAGAGAATTCTAGGAGAGGGATTCTAAGTGTGATCCTGGAACAGCATCATCAGCATCACTGGGGAATGCTTTAGAAATGCAAATTCTCAGGCCTCAAAGGACACCTACTGGATTGGAAACTCTGGCAATGGGGCGGGAGAATGGCATCTGTGTTCTAACAAGCCCTCCAGTGCACCTGATGTCCCTTAATGTTTAAAACCACTGACCAAGTCACTAATTTAAATATATTATATATAATACATTTAAATATAAATATTTAAAATATGTTTATATATTTATATATAAATATATTTAAATTAGTAACTTAGTGATTTAAATAATTAAGTCACTAATTCAAATATATATAAATATAAACATTATATAATATATATTTTCATATAAATATATTTATTATATATTTCAATTAAAATATATAATATATAAATATATTTATTATATGTAAATAAATTTAAATTTAAATGTATGATATTTATACATTTAAATATATATAATATATATTTAAATTAGTGACGGACAGTAGTTTATATATATAAATATATACAAATATATTTAAATTAGTGACTATATATAAATATATTTAAATTAGCAAATTGGACAGTGGTTTTAAATATATATATATATTTATATATTTATATAAATTTATATTTTATATATATATTAAATATATATAAAAATATATATATTATATATATATTTTATATATATATAATATATATAT
>NW_016107378.1:6729822-6753264 GCF_001604975.1 Cebus imitator | reverse complement strand
AGTGGGTGTGAAGTAGGATCTCATTATAATCTTAATTTGAATTTCTCTGAAGACAAATGATGATAAATATCTTTTCGTGAGCCTCTTTGTCTTTTATATATCTTCTTTTGTAAAGTGAGTTTTTAAGTCTTTTGTTCATTTTTTGGAGGGTGTTATATTTGTTTAAATTATTATATGAATTACATATATACTGCAAGTCCTTTGTCAGACATATGTCAGATATACAAACACTTTTTGCCCAATTAATGGTTCACCTTTTCTTTTCCTTTCTTCCTTCCTTCCCTCTTCCTTCCTTCCTCTCTCTTTCCTTCTTTCTCTTTCTTTCTTTCTCTCTCTCTCCTCCCCCTCCCTCTCTTCCTTCCTTCCTTCCTCTTTCTTTCTCCCTTTCTTTTCTCTTTCTTTCTTCTTTCTTTTTTCTTTTTCTTTCTTTCTCTCTCTTTCTTTCTTTCCCTCTCTCTCTCCCTTCCCTCCCTCCCTCCCTTCCTTCCTTCCTCCCTCCCTCCCTTCCTTCCCCTCTTTCACTCTCTCTCTTTCCTTCTTTTTCTTTCTCTCTTTCTTTCTTTCTTTCTTTCTTTCTTTCTTTCTTCTTTCTTTCTTTCTTTCTTTCTTCTCTTTCTTTTCTTTCTTTCTTTCATTCTTCTTTCTTTCTTTTTTCTTTCTCTCTCTCTCCCCTCCCTCCCTCCCTTCCTTTCTTTCTTTTTTTGAGACACAGTCTTGCTCTGTCACCCAGGCTAGAGTGCAGTGGCACAATCATGGCTCATTGCAGCATCAACTTCCCAGGCTCAAATGATCCTCCCACTTTAGTCTCCCAAGTAGCTGGAACCACAGGTGCATACCACCCCACCCAAACAATTTTTTTGTATTTTTTGTAGAGACGGGATCTCACCTTGTTACAAAGTTGATCTCAAACTCCTGAGCTCAAGCAATCCACCCACCTCCACCTCCCAAAGTACTGGGGCTACAGGCATGAGTCATCATGCCTGGCCCTTTTCTTTTTCTTAATGATGTCTTTTGACAAGGAAATATTTTAAATTTTGAAGTTTAATTTACCAGTTTTTTATAACTTGTGCTTTTAAGGCCCACTCTAAAAAATCTTTGCCTACCTTAAAGCCATGAAGATTTTTAAAGATGTTTTCTTCTAGAAGCTTTAGAGCCTAAGCATTTACATTTAGGTCTATGATCTAATACACATTGAACTTTTGCATGGTATGATATAAGTGTGAAGATTAGATTTTTTCCCATACCGTTATCTAGTTGTTCTAGTACCATTTATTGAAGTCTTTCTATTCCCCACTTGAACTGCCTTGATACATTATTGAAAATAAATTAACTGTAGATGTGTAAATCTATCTTAGACTTAAAATTCTATTTCAATGTTCCGTGTGTCTATCCCTATGCCAATATCACACCTAGGAAATCTTTAAATAAGGTAGTGTGACTCCTTCAACTTTGTTCTTTTTAAAAAATTGCTGTAACATTCCAGGTTCTTTGCATTGCTGTATATTTTACAATTAAGTTACCTATTTCTTTAAAAACGCCCATTGGTGTTTCATTGGGGTTTGCATTCAATATATACACCAATTTGATGAGAATTACATGTTAAGAATATTGAATATTCTAATCCGTGGGTATTATATAGTTCTCCATTTATTTAAATCTTCTTTTAAATTTATCTCACCAACATTTGCTCGTTTTCAGTGTAAAGGCCTTGAACATATTTTGTTATATTTATGCCTAAGTATGTATGGTTTCACATTTTGCAAATGGAATTGTTTGTAGACTGTGTCTTCCTGTTGTGTGCTGCTACTGTGGAGTTTATTTTTGTATACTGACCTTGCGTCTATTGACATTGTTATCTTCACTTCTCTCCTGTCACGCGTTCGGTATGTCTGTCGACTGACCTGCATCTTAATATTTAAAGAGCATGTCTTAGATACCACATAGTTGTGTCTAGCACTTTTATCTATTCAGACAGTTTCTACCGTTTAATGGGAATGTTTAGTCAGTTTACATTTAATGTAAATATTGACACAATTTTTCTGTCATCTGACTATTTTATGGGTTTTTTGTTTCTTCTTCCTTTCCTTGTTTTACACTAATTAAATATTTTGTAGTGTTCTAGTTTATTTTCTCACTTGGCTTTTGGCTACACTTTTTCATACTTTTTTCTTGTGGTTGCCCCAGGTAATAAAATACATTATTTTTATTTTTCCATAGTTCATTTAGAAGTAATATGGTATCACTTTTCATAAAACATAAAACCAAAACAGTATAAATCTTTTTTTTTTTGGAAATGGAGTCTCACACTGTCGCCCAGACTGTAGCTAGTGGCGTGATCTCAGCTCACTGCAATCTGCCTCCTCGGTTCAAGCAATTCTCCTCCTTCAGCCTCCCAAGTAGCTGGGACTACAGGCGTGCGCCACCACACCCAGCTATTTTTTTTTGTATTTTTAGTAGAGGCAGGGTTTCAATGTGTTGGCCAGGATGGTCTCGACCTCCTGACCTCATGATCTGCCCCCCTCAGCCTCCCAAAGTTCTGGGATTACAGGTGTAAGCTACTGAGCCTGGCTTAATATAATTCTTTTTACCACTCCCTCAACCTTTGTGCTATTATTGTAATATGTTTTACTTATACATAAGCTACAAATTCTGCAATGCAATGTTATTTTTTGCATTAGATGGTCAGGTGTCTTTAAAGAGTTTAAAAAATAAAAATGAGTCTTTTATTTTTATGCATATGCTTACTATGTATTATGCTCTCAATTTCTATTCTTATAGTAGATTTGATTTCCTATTCGTTGCCAGTTTCCTTCAGTTTGAGAACTTTATTTAACATTTCGTATAACACACATTCCCTGTTGGCACGCTGCACCAGCTTTTGCTTATCTGAACATCTTTCTATCCCTCTTGTTTTTGAAGAATACCTTGTTTTGTTTGTGCCCTGTTTTGGGGGAGTGTAGGACATAGAACAGGGCACTGGCGTTGTTCCCCAAGCACTTTAAAAATACCATCCTTCTGTCTTCTGGGCTCAATTTTTTTTTTCTGGTGAGAAATTGGCTATTTTTTAATTCATCATTCCTGCATACATAATGTGACTTTTTTCCTCTGGCTGCTTTAAAGATTTTCTCTTTATTTTTTGTTTCTTAGCAGTTTGACTGTGATGTGCCTAGATATTGTTTTCATTGTAGTTATCCAACTTGAAGTTCTTTAGAATTCTTGGACCCGTACATTGACGTTTTCTACCAATTTGGGAAATATTTTGGAAATTATTTCTTCCAGCATTTTTTTTCTCCATTCTTTCTTTTTCCTCTTCAGGAAATTCAATTGCACATATGTTTGACAACTTGATTTCGACCCACTAGTTACTGAGTTTCTGTTCGTCTACTTTCTAATATTTTATTATGAATTTTTTCAAACATATAAAAATTGAAGAAATTATAGGCTAAACACCCTTATTCTCACCACTAAGATTCCATAATTAACATTTTGTTTTATCACATATCTAACCATCTGTTCATTTTCTAGCCATCCGTCAATCCATCTAATCTTAGGATGGCTTTCAAAGTAAGTTGTGGGCATCAATACAGTGTGTCTTTGAACCCATGTAATAGCATAGACACTATTACAAGAGTTTAATATTTGTTTATGGGTTCTTTTTTAAGGTAAGATTTATATCTAGATGTAAGTATATAAATATGAACCTTACATCTATAGATTGTCAAAACTTATCCATGATACACTTAAAATTTTAAGTGTACCACTTGATAAATTTTGACAAATGCATATATTTGCATAATATGAACTTCCATCAAGATATGGAATGTTATCATTACTCTGGAAAGTTCTCTCATGCTCCTTCCTAGTCAATTTCCTCCCCAAGACAACTACTGTTGTAATTGTTTTTCACCAGTTTATTTAATTTTATATTAACCTACAGAAAATTATAGCTATTATTAAAGTTTCCCATAAAACTTTATATAGGCCGGGCATGGTTGCGCATGCCTGTAATCCGTTTGGGAGGCCAAAGCAGTTGGATCTCCTGAAGTCAGGAGTTTGAGACCAGTCTGACTGGCATGACATGGTGAAACCCTGTCTCTACTAAAAATACAAAAAAAAAAAAAAAAATTAGCTGGGCCTGGTGGTGCAGACCTGTACTTGGGAGGCTGAGGCAGGAGAATCACTTGAACTCAGGAGGCAGAGGTTGCAGTGAGCTGAGATTGTGCCATTGTACTCCAGCCTGGATGACAAGAGTGAAAATCTGTTTAAAAAAAACTTTATATAAATAAAATAATGCAGCATATACTCCTTTTTGTAAGCGTTTTTCTTTGTTTAATGATTTTTTGAAAGTCATGCTACAGCATGTAACAAGAGTTTGTTCAGTTTTACTTCTGAGTAGGATTCCACTATGTGAAGATGCCACAGTTTGGTTAGTCAGTCTACTGTTAATGACACCTGGGCTATTTTCTGCTTTTAGATATTATCAATAAGGCTGCTATGAATACTCTTGTACAAGACTTTTTCTGTGAATGTGTATTTCCCTTTCTCTTTAGTAAATACCTAGAAGCAGAATTGTTTGGTCATAGAGCAAGTGTTCATTTAAATTTATAAGGAAATGTTGGAACTTTTAAAAAAGTGGTTGTACTTTTTTATATTTCTGCCAGCGGTTTACGAGAGTGTTGATTGCTCCATAGTCTTTCCAACACTAAATGTTTTCTGTCTTTCAAATTTTGGGCATTTTGTTGGATGTATTTGTACAGATCATGATTTTAAGTTTAATTTTCCTGAAGACCAATAATCTTGAGCACTTTTCATGTGGTAGTTGACCAGTGATGAATCTCCTTTTGTGAAATGTCTGTTCAAATTTCTTTTGCTTATTTTGAAAGCTGGGGATCTAGGCTGGGGACAGTGGCCCTCACCTGTAATCCCAGCACTTTGGGAGTCCGAGTCAAGGAGTTCCAGACCAGCTCAGCAGCTCGGGCAACAGAGGGAGACTCCTGTTTCGAAAAACAAAAAACAAAAGCTACTCCGGAAGCTGATGTGGGAAGATCATTTGGGCCTGGGAGTTCCAGGCTACAGTGAGCCATGATCAGGCCACTGCAGTCCAGCTTGGGCAACAGAATGAGAACCTGTTTCTAAAAAGTTGTATGCATTCTTTTTATATTTTGGACACCACTTGTTTGTGAACTACGTGTTCTGGGAATATTTTCTCCCAATCTGTGACTTGCTTACGCATTTTCTTCAAGGCATGTTTGAGAAACAAAAGGTTTTAATTTGATGATATCTAATTTATCATATTTTTCTTTTATAGTTATTGTTGGTTGCTGTTTGTGTCCCACTTAAGAAACTTCTTCTTACCAAAATCATGTCCTCTTATGCTTTCTTTCAGCATCTGTATGGATTTAGATTTTACGTTTTAAATCTAAACCATAGAGTCAAAGAAGAACCATCTTTGGTTCATCTCAAGTTGATTGTGCATATAGTGTGGGGCTCTTTTTTCCCATGTCACTGTCCAGTTTCTTTTATACTATTAATGTTTGCTGATAAGACTTTCTTTCCCCATTGAAAATCTTGACACATTAAAGTCAATTGACTGGAAAGCAATAGTTATTCATTTTTGTCTAAAAAATTTTTTTAAAAACTCTTTTTACTCTGTTCTTCATATTGAATAATTTCTATTGATCTATTTTTACATTTTCTGACCCTTCATTTATAATAATTACTGTAGAGTCTTTCTGTTAATTATAATACCTGTGCTATCTAAATGTCTGTTTCTGTGGACCACCAATTTCTTGATTATAGATCACATTATTTTTGTTTGTTTCGCTTGTCTCACTGTAGGGGTGATATTATGGATGATACCCTGTTGGGAGATTGGATTATGTTGTTTTGCTTTAAATGTTATTAATTTGGCTGCTAATTTAGACATTCAAAATACTGGTGAATTCTCATGACCCTATTACAGTTTGTTTTTGTTGTTGTTTTTAGGACGGGTCTATTTTCATTTCATCATTCATCATAAGATGTGCCCCTTACACTAGGGTATTCTCAACTGAGAACCATTTTGCCTCCCATTCCAGGGACATTTTACAACATCTAGAAACATTTTGGTTTCTCATAAATGGGGTAAGGTGCTATTGGCATTTAGCAGATAGAGGGCAGAGTTGCTGCTGAACGTCCTATAATACACAGAATAATCCCCACAAAAAAGATGACCTGGGCTGGACGCGGTGGCTCATGCCTATAATCCCAACACTTTGGGAGGCTGAGGGGGGCGGATCACCTAAGTTCAGGAGTTCAAGACCAGCCTGGCCAACATGGTGAAACCCCTTCTCTACTAATAAATTAGCTGGACATAGTTGTACATACCTGTAATCCCAGCTACTCGGGAGGCTGAGGCAGGAGAATGGCTTGAATTGGGGAGGCGGAAGTTACAGCGAACCAAGGTGGCACCATTGCACTCTGACTTGCGCAACAAGAGTGAAACTCCATCTCCATTAAAAACAAATATAATCTGTTCAAAATGCTAGTATTGCTGAGATCAAGAAACCTGTGCTAGGGTGTAATTTTTCCTCTAGAAACATAGTCTTTACTCCTAATACATGGCCTTTATGCAGCCTCCCCTGAGATGCACACCAGGGTTTCTCCATTCTAGCTGAGCTGGAACTCCCAGCCCTGTAGAGTGTCTGGTATTTCCATTCTGTTCCCAGGCCTTAGCACTGCTCTCTGCTACACTCCACCATATCTTGCTCTGTTCTTCAAAGCCCAGGCTTCAACCAGTAACCGATAGGACATGCCCATACACATTTCTGGGGTCTTTGTTCTCTCTCTCCACAGCTTTCCTTTTCTGTTCCCTGCCTCCACAAATGCCAGCCACTTCAGCAGCCCAGGTTCGGAATTCTGCTCAGCTCCATCAGACCACTGTGGTCTGCCTGGGTTTCCCCTCCCTGTGCTTCACCTGGGCAGAAGGCTGACCAAACACAAGTCTCCCTCCTTTGAGTATTGCCCTCCTCTCAGGGATCACAGTTCTGCACTGTGCCTCTGATCCAGTGTCTACAAATTGTTGCCTCGTTAATTTTGTTCATTTCTATTTTCATGATCATGAGAAGGTAAGTAAGGTACTGGGAGTTTTTAAAAACACAGCTTCCCTGAGCCCCAGCCTGAGAGATTCTGATTCATTGGAGTGGGCTGGGAACCGGGGTTTCTATTTTAAAAAATCCTTGGATGCTGATTCATTACGTAGTTTGGGACCATAGTGGGGCAGGAAACCTCAGATGCCTCCCATGTGATCGCACTACAGATATAACGGGGCGAGGGGTCCTTCTACACTGTACATACTGTAGCCACAGAGCCTGAGAGAAGATGTCATCTGAGGGCAAGGCATCTTAAGGTTTCATTTCTCTGGGTGTCCCTGAAGGAAGAGATTCTAGGAGCTGCACATACTTGATCTGTGTTGGGGGACCGTGGGTCCTTTGAGGTTCTTCCCTGATGTCACTTCTGGATTCTCAGGGAAAGTCCTTTTCTGCAGCCATCAAACCTTCCCTGAAGACTCCCAAGGCCTGGATCCAAAATAGAAGAGATGCTTCCAGGTTCACTATGTGCTCACTTCACCATTAATCGTAATTTATGAGTTTTAATCATTCTGCCACATAGGGAAAATATGACCGGAGTCATTGCAATAAGGAAATCCATCTATTTTTATACCCTAGTCCTCATCTCTGCAGCATCCTCTCCAAATTATCTGCTCCAAAAGCCTCATTAAATGTTTAGAGAGGAGAAGCTCACAGGCTTCCTTTCCTCCCTACCTAAAACAGGAATCTCCGAAGCTGAGGCACAAATTATCCATAAACTCCAACCAGACTAACTTTCTACAGCCCAACATGCAGGACAACTTTGCAGAATTAGCTGACAGGTGAATTCACTACTAATGCATTAGATGGGGCCAACCCAGGACTTTATAAACACATTTTATTCATGTATTCATACTCAGTCATTCTTTGCTCATTCATCACCTAGTGTATTCACTTATGTGTTAATGATATACACATTCAAAACAATATTCATTCTTAGTCTATGCTACGCACTGTGCCTGGCTCTAAGAACGTGGAATGATGTGCATTAATTCATTTACTCATTTATTTCATATATATATTTCACCCCTGGGCCACTGATGCCAAGCAGGATACCTGGCACAGAGTAGGTTCCCAACATTGGATCAGTGACCCAGTGGTGAAAAGACAGACAATACTACTGTTCTTGTGGCTTATTTTTTTAAACTAGGGGAAGATGCAAATAAACAGGTGAATAAGAGGGTAAACGGATCACTTCAGAAATAGCAAGTGCTATCAATAAAATAAAACAGGGCAAAGGAATAGGGAATTGATCTGGGAGGGCTTCCCTGTAGCGGTGGCATTGAGCTAAGATCTAAATGACAGGACGTAGCCAACTGTGCAAAGAATTGGAGGCAGAATGTTCCAGGCAAAGGCAATAGCAGATGCAAAGTCCCCCAAAATGCACTGTGGCTGGAACACTGTGCATGAGGGGGAAAGGTGGCAGAAGACAGGCTGGCAAGGCGGGGAGAGGCAGATCAGGCAGGGCCTTGTGGACTAGGGAAGAGCTGTTGGAATTTTTTCTGCATGGGAGATTTGTCTATTCTCCCTATTTATATGTCTTTTAATTTAATCATGTTTTTATATCACTTTGGACTTATGGATAGTTATTTTATACTTTGAGTTACACTGCAATATTATTTTAATTTTGTTGCTGAAATTGTTCCCTATTTGACCATTGGGAGTTTTTCAGTTGGCTTCTATGTCCCTTTGATGTATTCCCATAGTTGTTTTTTCCCTTTCTTTCTTTCTTNTCATGATAAATATCCCTTCTAAACCTTCCCACTGTGAGCGAGTATCTTAAATGAAAAATCTACTCTAACATTCCAGTTCTCCAAAGGCTTTGATTCTCTTCCTTTATATTAAACTAAGGAAGATTTGGCATTTCTTTCTTTCTTTCTTTCTTTCTTTCTTTCTTTCTTTCTTTCTTTCTTTCTTTCTTTCTTTCCTTCCTTCCTTCCTTCCTTCCTTCCTTCTTTCCTTCCTTCCTTCCTTCCCTCCCTCCCTCTCTCTCTCTTTCTTTTTCTTTCTTTCTTTCTTTTTTTTCTTTCTTTCTTTCTTTCCTTTTTTTGTGCTTTCTTACTTTCTGTCACTACAAGATGCTACACGCTAGGAACTTTGTATTTTATTCTGAGTGCAGTGGGATGTCATTAAATCCTTCTAATCTGTCTCTATCTGGCTGACTTACATGGTAAGCCCTTAGCAAGCAGCCCTCTCAGAGACTTTCTTCATATACTACCCTACCCAGGCACCTTCCTCTCCAGGCGGATCAGTTGCCTCACAATCTTGTTGCAGCTCCCATATGCAAGCAACCCTTTCCCTAGTCTCTCTCCCTTGGAAAGAGTGCATTTCTGTCTTCAATTCTTCATCATCCCTCCCTGTATCAGACTCTTCGCCAGGTGAGGGTGGAGTTCTTCCCATTCATGGATGCATTCCCAACACACAGGACACCAGCATGTTGGAGGCCCTCAGTGAGTCTGTGTTGAATGAATAAATTGTTAAAGCCCAAATAAACTTGGTGCACAGCTCACGCTTATAATCCCAGCACTTTGTGAGGCCAAGGCAGATGGATCACTTGAGGTCAGGAGTTCAAGGCCAGACTGGCCAACATGGTGAAACTTCCTCTCTACTAAAAATACAAAAATAAGCCAGGCATGATGGTGCATGCCTGTAATCCCAGTCACTTGGAAGGCTGAGGCAGGAGACTCACTTGAACCCGGGAAGCAGAGGTTGCAGTGAGCCAAGATAGCACCACTGTACTCCAGCCTGGGTGGCAGAGCAAGATTCTGTTTCAAAATAAATAAATAGGTTAATTAATTAAGTTAAATAAATAAACTTGGTGTCCAAGAGAAGTCTGACAGATTTCAAAGGCTCTTGAGTGAGAAGTAGAAAATACAAGCATCTTCCCCTTTCCCCAACCCAGGTCCAACAAATATCCCAACAAGAAATGAGCCCACTCCACCAAACAGAACCGTAATCATTCCATTCCATGCTCCACAGATTATCAATCACTCTTGCATGCATCACTGTATGTTAGCCTGTGCGAAGTAATTGTAAATGGCACCATTTTACAGAGAGGGAAACTGAGACCCAGAGAGACCTCAAGTCTCACTCAAGTTCCCATGGCACAGCACTAAGATAGACCATTCTGTACACATGTCTGAGCTGTGGTGTTTGATGCCCTGAGCTGCTGTGAAGACACAGTGGACAGTGCTGTGGATGGAAAAAAGGTGGTCTTCACTTAAAGGATGATTGTGCCTCTTATTCTGTTTGGCATCTGACCCTCACTCCAGGAGTCACACACTCCTGAGCTGTGATGGGCACCTTTTTGTTTCTGGCAGGGATGACTATCAGGCAGGAAGGTGCAATAGCAGCCTCCATTAATTGAGCCTGTGCAGTGTGCCTGGCACAATTCTAAGCACTATTTGATCCTCCCAACCAGCTCCATGAAAAAGCTGCTGTAAATATCTCAATTTTATGGATAAAGAAACTGAGACTTGGTAAAGTCAAGAAACTTCCTCAAGGTCATGTGGTCAGTGGTAGATCCTGGATGTAAACCCGGCTCTTCTGGATCCTGTACTCACCTTCTTAACCTGCCTTCTCCTCTGCCATCCTGAACTCCCCTGGACAACTTGATGCAGATGGCCTTGTGTCAAGTCCAGGCACAGAAGAAGCTCCCCATCACCTTTTCCCTCACTCACAATCCTGTGGTCACTGCACTGCTGTTGATGGGAGCTTGTGGCTGGAGCTAGAACCTGTCTCTCCTGGCTGCTTCAATTTCTCATTTATATCTCATTGTCCATATGAGCAGAGGTCTTTTTTGGCTGGGAAGGGGTTGTAAAACTCCTTGAATTGACCTGTCTCTGGGGGTCTCTTTTTGGAACTCAGAGTTGCCCTCGAAGAGACATCATTCATCCATGTTGGTCCAGTCTTTGCAAAATCGCCATGTTCTCTAAGTTTTCTTTCTTCTCACAATATTCCAATTTGCATCTGTTGTCCACTTTTTACTTGTGGATGTTTGGGCAGCATTGAGGAAAGATTTGGGGCTATATTTCTGATATCCTTTAAATCATGATGATACTTAATAAAAATTAACTCATTACTTGACTAAACTTATTCACAAAATAATATTTTATAAATAATTTTAATAATACTATTGTAATATATTTTGTTATACAAAATAATATTCCATCTCAATTCCAATAGAGTAAAATTTTCCCTACACATGTATTAAATACCTACTGTTCTAAGAAATATTCTTGGTGCAAGAACGCAGACAAAAATAAGTTAAATAATCCCTGCCCTTGAGGAATCCCACAAACCCCAGCCTCCGTTCAGCATGAGAAATATTCAGGAAGATGCCAAGTTATGCATTATAGACAGGGAGAGGAGAGCCCCACAAACTGCCGGAGGATCATAGTGGG
Source organism: Cebus imitator (assembly GCF_001604975.1). Lineage (NCBI taxonomy): Eukaryota > Metazoa > Chordata > Mammalia > Primates > Cebidae > Cebus > Cebus imitator. The sequence continues at coordinate 6,741,734 of NW_016107378.1, read as the reverse complement.
CTTCAGGGAAGAGGCACAATTGGAGCTGGGTTCTCCAGGAGGATAGCAGAAGGGGAAGGGCATTCCAGGCAAAGGGAAGAGCATGTATAAAGACCATGCGAAGGGACATGTGGTGTCTGGGACAAGGATGGAATGAGCAAGAGATGAGGAAAGCAGCCCCATGACTGTGCCTAGAGGTGGGAGAAGGAGACCCAAAGGTTGAGCAATTGTGCATGGATTTACTAGCACCTGTATCTTTCCTCTGCCGTTGGGTCTTCCCCTTACTCCCAGAGGAGGAGCCACAGGAAAGAGGAAGGCATTGAGTTGTTCCAAGGAGCTACACTGTGTGCTGCATAGATGGATGGGCACATGCACACACACACACACACACACACACACACACACACACACACACACACACAAGTACCTCCGTTGTGCACAGAGGTCTGCAGAGTTCAGGACAAGGTAAGCCACCTTCAGCATCGGTGGGAATTCTGAAGGCCATGATGAAGTCATGCCAGTGGCTCACCACATCTTAGCTACTGGCAAGGAATCCCAACAGGACAATTAGGATTAATTGAAATCGGCCTGATTGATTGGTGTGTATGAACTTTCATCAGAGCAGCCTCGTGATGTGGGCAGAGGTAAATAGCTGAATCAGCTCTAACAGACTTCAGCCTGCATGAGGAAATGCAAACCGAGATCTCTTCTAGCCTGCAGTGAGACAGATGCCAGAGTCAAGCTCCCAGCTCCCCACACTTGGTCATGGTGTGAGTCTCTACTGCTATTAGAAATATCTGGGGGTTCCCTCTGGAGGAATTTAGGTTAAGAAGGATCTTTTCTTCTTGCAAATGTAGTGTGGGTATGGGATCTGCCTCTCTAGCCTCATCTACCGCTACCCCTGGCTGACTCCCTGGCTGATCTGAGCTTCCTGTAATTCCCTGGATGGGCCCAGATGTCTATCCTCCCTTCCTCTTTTCACTCCTCCTAGACGAGTGCTCTCAGGTCTTACTGTGCCCATGAATCAGGCAGAGATCTTGTTACAATGCAGACTATGATTCAGCATATCTGAGAGGGGGCTTGCAATTGTGCATTTCCCATAAGCTCCCAGATGATGATGATGGTGGTGGAGTAGGAAGATCTTAGAACACGTCTTCCCTTTTATTCATTTTTCTACCTCTCTTTCCACCTGCAGAATTCCTATTCCATCTTGGAAACCCAGGACAAATATCATGTCCCCTGAGATACCTTTTCTGACACCCTTGACTCCTCCTCTATGCTGATGCATCATGTGATAATTACTATCAGTACAGTACTTATACTTCTAGGTGGACTTTATCTTTGTTGGATTAATCTTTTGTCTCCCCCACTTTACTTGTGCCCTTTAAAGCTATTACAGGGCTTTATTCATTCCCAATGCCCAGAGCAGGGCCTGGCATGCAGCAGGCATCAGTGTTTGCAGAGCTGAATTTAATGCTACAATTCTTACTTTTTCATGCTCTTTCTCCTTTATCCTCCTTGAATTTGTCCTGCATACCATAGGAGTAGGGTTGGGACAGGGGCCTCTGAGCCCAAACTAGGTTCAGAGCTTGACTGTTTACAGAATGACAGGCAACTAGTTCGCTGACTTGAAATGAGGCTTCTTTTATTTTGGCTAAAAGAGAAGGAAGATGCTTGAAGTAGAGAGATTGATTCTGGAAGATTCAGCAGAATACAGCGGGACAATGGTAGTCTTTTAAGATACCTGGTCCCTTGGGTTTTGACCAGGCAGATAAAGTCCTAGACTATAATTTGTATCTTAGGAGAGGCACTAGAGTTAGCAGAGCTTCTCTGGGGCAGACACAGGGTCAGGAAAGGGCCATTGTCTGTGCCTGAGTACAGAAGCCAGCCCTGCTCAGGGCCCAGGGAGGTGGGTGGCTCTGGAGAGGTAGAGGAAGCACCTGCTACATACATAGCCCTTTTTTTGAATGCTCTGTAAAGTCCTTCCAAATGGGCAGAGCCAGCTCTATTTCCTCCAAAGGCACAGCACCCAGGATTTCGTTGAGAAAAAGAGAGAAAAATAAAATTATATTGAAGCTTAATTAGATACAAAAGTGAACTATAAGATTTTTGCTGACCTGGGTTAAGGTAAGGGTTAAATTATCCCTTAAGGCAGACATATGCTTAAAGCTTCTCTTTTGGGAAAAGCAAACAACTGACCAGATATGCTCACTTATCTGGGTTGGTATCTAAATATTTCTAAACATGTGAATAGAAATAGAATGAAATTCACAATTTTTTAATTTTAATTTTTATTTTTTGAGACAGAGTCTCGCTCTGTTGCCAGGCTAGAGTACAGTGGTGCCATCTCAGCTCACTGCTACCTCCGCCTCCCAGGTTCAAGCAATTCTCTTGCCTCAGCCTCCTGAGTAGCTGGGACTACAGGCACACGCCACCACATCCAGCTAATTTTTGTATTCTTAGTAGAGACAGGGTTTCACCATGTTGGCCAGGATGGTCTTGATCTCTTGACCTCGTGATCCACCCTCAGCCTCCCAAAGTGCTGGATTGCAGGTGTGAGCCATCTTGCCCAACCCAAAATCCACAAATTATTTTAATTGTTTTCAAATGTCCAGATACTTGGGTTTGTGTTGACCCTGAATTTGGCTACATAATTTAGTTTGTAATTGCTGCTTTATCTCTTCTAATAAAAAATAACAATAACCAGCATTTGTGAACACTTAGTGAAAACTAAATACCATGCTAGGCATCATACATGTTTTCTCATCAAACCTCCTGACAACTCCATGAGGTAAATATGACTTTCATTTTACAGCAGTGGAAACTGAGCTTAACAGGGTTTTAAATAAGCTGTACAAAGTCACACAGCTGATAAATGGCAGAGTCAGAATTCACTCCCAGTCTGAGACCAGCACTCAGTCTCTTAACCAACATGTGCTTTTCCCATGACTCCTTGGATCCTTGGCTAGTCCCCATGTGGTTTGAAATATGCCTTTATACTCTTTCTCTCAAAGCAAGAGAGTACACGGAAGGGAATATGGCCTTTGTGAAATACTGGACCTTCCAGAAAATCATTTCTGTCCCCACCTTGTATGTTTTGCTTCTCTCATCTTGGTTGTCAGCCAATTTGGGCAATCTCTTTAATGAACTGGTCAAGATTGTCCTTTAAGTTATGTCTGTCTCCCTTGGAGATATTAGTATATCAAGACTACGTATTTTTTGGCTAATATTAGTGTGAGCCACTTACTATACCAAGCATAATTGTAAACACTTTATATGTATTTATTTACTTAATTCTCACAAGAGCCATAAAAAGTAACGATTGATACCTCCATTTTATAAATAAGGAAACAAAGGCACAAAGTGACTGCAGACCTTTCCTATCTTGGTGGGACTGCTTAATTAGTTGCTTTATTTAATATTCTTTTCCTTCCTTTCCAAAAAACAGACAATGGCTTCTGAAACTCCTTAGCCTGTCCTTGATGTAGTCCCAAATTACACTCTCAGATTTACTTTCTGCCACTTGTCACTTTCACACGTCCTTGTCTCTAACTAAAGTGTGTGTCACAGTTACCAGACACACCTCATGCTGTCTGGGCTAAACAACTTGTTATTGCCGATCTCTCTACCTGTACCACTACACTAAGGTGTGGAGAGATTTATAGCAATCAATTGATAATGCTCATAATGCACCAGTCATACGCTACCATATGGCATAATTCTGTAGGGCTTTTTTTTCGTCAAGGAATTTTGTGACTTCCTTGGTGGGTGTGTCCATACCCCTAAATCTCTCTCACCAGCAAGCACCAGTGCCAGCACACGGGTGTATGCAGAGACTGCAAGGGTTTACTTCTACCCATGTGCTTACATCATATACCCATGTGCTCACATCATCTACCCATGTGCTTACATCTATCCATGTGCTCACATCATCTACCCATGTGCTTACATCTATCCATGTGCTCACATCATCTACCCATGAGCTCACATCATCTACCCATGAGCTCACATCATCTACTCATGTGCTCACATCATCTACCCATGAGCTCACATCATCTATCCATGTGCTTACATCTATCCATGTGCTCACATCATCTACCCATGTGCTCACATCATCTACCCATGAGCTCACATCATCTACCCATGTGCTTACATCATCTACTCGTGTTCTCACATATAGCTATGTGCTTACATCTACCCATGTGCTCACATCAACTATCCATGAGCTCACATCATCCACCCATGTGCTCACATCATCTATCCATGTGCTTATATCATCCACCCATGTGCCTACATCATCTATCCATGGGCTTACATCATCTACTCGTGTTCTCACATATAGCTATGTGCTTACATCTACCCATGTGCTCACATCATCTACCCATATGCTCACATCATGTTTTCATGTGCTCACATCATCTATCCATGTGCTCACATCATCAACCTATGTGCTCACATCATCTACCCATGTGCTCACATCATCTACCCATGTCCTCACATCATCTACCCATGTGCTTACATCATCTACCCATGAGCTCACATCATCTACCCATGTGCTCACATCATCTACCCATGAGCTCACATCATCTACCCATGTGCTCACATCATCTACCCATGTCCTCACATCATCTTCCCATGTGCTCACATCATCTATCCATGTGCTCACATCACCTATCCATGTGCTCACATCATCTACCCATGTGCTTACATATATCCATGTGCTTACATCATCATCTATGCATGTGCTTACATCTATCCATGTGCTTACATCAGATACCTGTATGCTTAAATCATCTACCCAATGCACTTACATCTACCCATGTGCTATTCTACATCTCTCGGACTCCCTTGCAGCTCGGGAGAGTCAGGTACCTGAATGCAAGCCCAGAGAATGTGAGTAACAATGATGCAAGTCACTTCCAAACTAATTCTTAAAGTCATCTAATACAATATTCTACTTCCCCTTCCCTTGGAAGTTCCTTGTTCTGACAGCATAGCTGTAAGATGGGAGTGGGCTGGATCCCCGTGTGACCACCTGCAGCATAACTATGTAAGAGAGACACCCAAGCCTCACAGGAATTTGTACAAGTGAGAAATAATCCTCACTGTGTTAAGTCACTGTGATGTAAGAGGTTTCTGTTGCAGAAGCCAACATTCACTACTTTGACTTACAGAATTGGTAGCTCACAACTGCTCGTTGAATGAATCAGCACACAAAAGAGATAAATAATAGGCATATCAGACATGTTCCTGGCTAAGTAATATTACTTTTGATAACATATCTTATCCCCATTTATTTATCTCCAGAAGAAAGAGAAAATAGGCAAAAAAAATTAAAAAGATGATCGGTTTTATGCTGCTATAATTAGTGCCTAACGTCATTTACAAATACATATCCTTCCTCTTTTAAAATATATACTTAACTCTATTTGTAATCAAGAAAACTAAAATTAAAGCAACCATGAGAAATGATGAAAACCATGAAATTGGCAAAATTACAAAAGTCTTGGAACAAAAATAATGAACTCTACTTTTTAAGAAAAGAGGATTCCAGTTATGGGTGACTGCGCAGGAATTCCATCCCAGCTTGAACTCCTGACAGCCAGCATCTATGAATGACTTCATGTCTCTGATGTACCTTTATACTTTATTGCTTTGCTCTTTGCAAATATTCATAGGATGATTCCAGAGTTAGGGTCTGCAGACCAAAGTGAGGCTGTGCAAAACCTCAGGACCTGCTTAGCAAGTTTGTAAATTCATTGTTCTGCAGTTCCCTTTGGTGTGGGGGGAGAGTTTTTAATGTAATTTCTTTCTATGGTACACCAACTACCAAGAGGAAATCTCTGGGTGCTTAGAAATGAGCCTCTCTCTCTGGGACTACACAAGTGCATCTTCAGAGTGGCTATGGCTATCTTGCAATGGCCCATTACACATTTCCACATGCCAGGGAGCAGGCCTTATTTTAAAAGCTTGTTATTTTGGAAAGGAATCAGAAGGAGCAATTCCTGGGAACTCCCTTATTCTGGGCTTCTATTACCTGATCAGTTCCTAGCTCACAAATCTTTGAAGGACAGGGTTAGTATATCAACCGCCCATCTGGAATCCAGGAAACAGCTAGGAGTGCTTTGAATCTGAGTTTCCTAAAAAAGCCCCCTGGACATAAACTGGCAAAGGGGGAGTGTTGAATGAATGAATGAATGAATGAATGAATAAATGACTAAAATAAAATACTATATCAGCTTAATGTTTTACAGTTCATAAATGGCTTTGGGCTAATTATTTAATTCTCACAGCCACCACATTCACACTAGAATAAAATTCAAACTTCTTGCCACAGTCCCCGAGAGCCCACAGACCTCATCCTGCATACCTCTCTGATGCACCTCCTACAGCTCTTTCCCTCACATGCACTTTGATGTTTGTGTCACACTCTGAGCAGGTCCTGACACTGGGCCTTTGCACGTGCTCACTCCTCTGCCTGGATTGCCCCTCTCAGATGTCTACTTGCAGGGTTCATGCCCCACTTAAGGTTCCCTTCATGGCTCACATATAATTCCCTCTGAGAGGCCTGTCCTGTCTACCCTTCCTGAAAGAACACTTTTCACTTTTTTATCCCTACTCCAGCCTATTTTTAATCACAATAGAGCATAACAGTTGCAAGAATTAAATAATTGATGTAAAATACTTAACACAGGGCCAATCCATGAGTATTCAATACATAATTGATAGTGGTGGTGTTGTTATTTTATTCTCAGTTTTTCCAACCCTCCTTCTGCAGCCCCTGCTCTAGCTAAATTTGATCCCCAGAAACTGATGGTAAGTTTAAGCTGGGGAGTCCCTTTGCCCCAGCAGTGTTATAAAAGGAGAATGAAGGAGACAAGGGGGCAAGTAGGATGGAAGGGCCACACGGCATGTGTCAAGGATGTGAAGATTTCCAGAGCTGTTTCAACGTGTCAGCAAATTTGTATTACAGCCTCACTTAGAGGCTGTTTCCATGGGGAAAAGTACTGCTGCTTAGCAAACCACACAAATGAAACCCAGAGGAGCCAAATGTTTGGAAAAAGACTCCACAGTCCAAGGAAGGAAGAGCAGAGGACTCAAACCTCCAGCAGAAAAGAGATCTGAGACCCCAAAACACATTTTTCAAGAAGAACTGAAGTCCTCTTGGCATGATCCTTACTCTGCTTCCCTGGCGCCTACATCTGAGGTAGAGGACAGGGTGAGTCCTCAGCCACACTGGGGCACTGGCCAACGATCAGCTCAAGTACCTTTCCCAAGGACCACGGGCGTGAGTGCCTGCACTCACACACACCTTAACCAACCTGGCTTCATGTTGATATAAACGTATTTAAAATTTGTATTTTCTTTTCTTCTGAAAATCGTTTTACTTACTAGCTGTATTGATTATAGTCATGTTTCTATTGGTGGAAAAGTAATTTATATCATCAGAGTCATCTGTGTGGAGATAGTGAGGGCCCAGTGGAGGCGAAGAAATTAGCTGGTTTTGCCAGCAGGTCTATCTTTATTAGCAACAACACTTCTCATCAAAAATCTTATTTCTGAGCAATATAAGCTATAACCCTGTGGCTCATTGGCCATGTGGAGATCAGCCAGAGGGCTCTGAAGATACAGAGCTCAAGCATTACTGAAAAGGCAACCCTCAAGAAGCATAAGGCAAGAGTGGAATGGAACCCATACTTTAGAAAAGGCTGGGAGGTGGGAGTTCCTCATCATGGGGGTGGCTCCAGCAGAACTCTGCCTCTTGAGTCATGCCATAGGGAGGAAGAGGGCAGAAAGCTGGGTCTCTATGATAATCCTTAACCCTGCAACTCTGTGAAACTACGAATCTACGTATATGATTCTAGGATTTGTGCAAAGACCAAAAGGACCAAACATGTAGTCAAACTTTCCTTATGGAAATGTTAATAAATACATAAAATATTACAGAACCCACCTTCAAAATTCCCAGCGTGGCTCCAAGTCCATTCTCATTCTGAGACACTTCCTGCCTTCTTCATGCTCTCTGCATTGTTGGAGACCCACCCTGCAGCAAACGGAAACAAGACTTAGACCTGTCAGAATGACTATTATTAAAAAGACAAATAACAGATGTTGGTAAACATGTAGAGAAGGGAACACTCATACACTGCTGGTGGAAATGTAAATTAGTTCAATCTCTGTGGAAAACAGTACGGAGATTTCTCAAAGAACTAAAAAATAAAAATCCACCATTAGATTTGGCAACCCCGCTACTGAATATCTACCCAAAAGAAAAAGAAATTATTGTATAAAAAGGATACCTGCACTCATGTTTATCTCAGTACCATTCACAGTAGCAAAGATATAAAATCAACTTAAGTTTTCATCAACAAATTATTGGAGTAAAAATGCAGTATACATATACCATGGAATACTATTCAGCCATGAAAAGAATGAAATCGTTTCTTTTGCAGTGACATGGATGCAACTGGAGACTATTATTAAGTGAAACAGACACAGAAAGACAAATATTGCATGTTCTCACTGATAGGTGGGAGCTAAATATGTGTACGCATGGAAGTGGAGTAAAATGCTAGATAATGGAGACTTGAAGTGGTAAGAGGGAGTTAGAGGATGAGAAATAACTGAATGGGTGTAATGTAGGCTATTCAGGTGATGGATACCCTAAAAGCCCTGACTTCACAACTACACAATCTATGCATGTAACAAAATTGCATGTGTAGCCCATAAATTCACACGCACACGGAGACTGCCTCCCTCCATCCAAAGGCCTACCATTTGGGTATTGATGGCAGCAGTCCCACTCCCTATGTCCTATGTTAGGACTTAAGAGTTGAAGCACTACTGCCTTGTCTCCCCCGGCCCCACTCCAATGTGTCTCATGCCTCTCATTACTGTGGGGAGTCCACAGAGCGATACATTACTTATTTCTCATACACAGTTGTTCATCAAAGACTTACTGAGCCTCCACTGTGTGTCCGGCACTATGCTAGGTGTTGGGGATCCGCTGGGGAACAAAAAATAATCTCTTCTCTCGTGGGACTGCCAGTCTGGTGAGGAAAGAAGACAACTAGAAAAAGGACAAAATAAAAACATTATTACAAACTGCTAAATGTGCTGAAGGAAAGCTTATGGGTGTGTAGAGTGTGTCACAGAAGGGCCTACCTTGGTCTGGTGGACATGATGTCTGAGCTGAGATCTAGAAACTGAATAGAAGTTACCCAGGCAACATGGGAGTGGAGGAGAACATTCTTAATAAAAGTAGCTTCAAGAGACAAGACTGGGACAACCAACAAAGGAAAACCAGGGCCAGTGTGGCTGCAGCAGAGGGTCCACCTTGTGCAGCTCAGAGGGGGACTAGCAGTGAATTAGTACAGACTATTTTGGGTCCAACGGACAAGACCCAATTCAAACTGGCTCATGACTAAAAGAGACAGTGATGGCTCACACAACTGAGAGTCATGCAGAGCATCTAATTTGAGGCTCAACTAGATCTGGGTGTCTAAACTAGGCCAACGAAAGGATTGTCTTCCATCTCCTTTCTGCTCTTCCTCTTCATCAGCTTTGTTCTCAGACAAGCTATGCCCATCTGGTACAAATAGGGCCACCAGCAACCCCATGCCCACTTCCTACCAGCTGAACTTTCCCAAAGGAAAGGGCATCTCTTTCCCAATTATTTATTTTAAAATCCCAGAGCTGATCTTCATTGACTTGAATCAGTTATCTGCCCACCTGAAGAAATTGCAACAGTCCAATTTATCAGTTCTGGCACTGGGGGTTTGGGGGTTGGGGTGGTGTCAACCCTATCAAAATCCCAGTATTAAAAGCGGTTCCCAAGAGCAAGAGACAGCTGCTAAGACCACAGAGAGGATAGAGGGCAGGCAAAAGCACCAATGTTCATGCAGTCACCTCCTGTGTGCTACATATTATGCTCTGTTGTACAGGTGGAGATTGTTTGGACACCTCGAAATGACAGCCCTTTCTTGCCCTACCCCAGGATAAGCCTCCATCCCACTTCTGCTGAGTGGTAGCACATGCTGCCTCCTCAAATGCATTAACTCCTAAGGATTCTCATCAAATATGAGACCAGACAGAGGCTCTAAAGACACAGTTCAAGCATTACCCAAAAGGCACCTTACTAAGGAAGTATAACAGAAGAGTAGAAAGGGACCTGAACTTTAGAAAAGGCTGGGAGGTAGGAGTTCCTCATCATGAGGACTGCTCCAGCAGAACACCAACTCTTGAGTTATGCCAAGGGGTGTAGGGGGCAGGAAGTTGGATTTCTATGACGATCCTTAACCCTGCATTTCTAGGAAGCTTAGAATCTGTGTGTTTGATTCTTTACACGTAGAGCAAAAGGACCAGGTAAGTAGTTGAACTTTTCTTATGAAAACTTTGATATATATCTAAAATATTACAGAATCCATCTTCAAAATTCCCAGCTTAGCTCTTAGCTCTTTCTCATACTGAGTCAGTGCCTGCCTCTTTGATACTATCTGCATTATCTGAGACCTACCTTGCAGAAAAATAGAAACAAGGCTGCCTTTCTCCATCTGAATGCCCACTCTTTGGATATTTGATCACACCAAAAGAATTGTCTCCGGTGCTGGAGTTCCCTATCACGGGGAGATGGAATGTGGGAATGCCACACCAATCACCAGCCACTGGCCTGGGAGTATGAGCCGAGCCTAACGAGCTGTCTTAGCTAAGGCAATTGCAGCTAGAGGCAGGATAAGTGCCCCTAGGGATGCCAGTAGAGGACAAGTCACCAGTTTGGAACAAGTGGAAATATTGATCCAGGCCAAGGTAAAATTAAAGCATGTGTTATTTAAAAGCCAGGCTTTCCCCACTGTCTTGAGAATGAGCTTCAGAAGGAATGAATAAATGAAGACGCGAAGGCTGGTATAAGGCAAAGAAGCTCTTTAGGGAGAAAACATTCCTGAGACACAGCAGAAAGGGGAGGCAACTGGGCAAGAAAAGGAGTGGGGTCTTCACTATTGAAACCTATGTGTTTTCTCATTCCTTCTAGAATAAACTCCATAATGTCCTCTGCTCTTGGGTGGAGCAGAGAAAAGAAACTTCAAGATCTGAAAATCCAAGAGTCAGACTTGGAAACTGCCCTCTGCAAACTTAGTGACTCAACGAAACTGCTTAAGTCTCTTGAATCTCAGTTTTCCTATCTGTAAAGTAGAATAATAACTCCTAGCTTTCAGAAATATTTAAAAACTATGCATTCAACAAAGAACTAATATCCAAACTCTACAAGGAACTTACACAACTCAAAAAGAAAAAAAAATAACTCTATTAAAAAGTGGGCAAAGTACATGAATAAACACTCCTCAAAAGAAGACATACAAAAACCCAATGAACATATGAAAAAATACTCAATATCACTGATCATCATATAAATGCAAATCAAAACCATGAGACACCATCTTACACCAGTCGGAATAGCTACTAATAAAAAGTCAAAAAATAACAGATATTGGTGAGGTTGTGGAGAAAAGGGAACGTTTATATACTGTTGGTGAGAATGCAAATTAGTTTAGCCCCTGTGGAAAGCAGTTTGGAGATTTCTCAAAGAACTAAGAACAGAACTACCATTAAACCCAGCAATCCCATTACTGGATACCAAAAAAGACATCTGCACTCATATGTTCGCTGCAGTACTATTCACAATAGTAAAGTCATGGAATCAATCTACATGCCTATCAACAGTGTACTGGATGATGAAATGTAGTTTTCATTACATATACACCATGGAATACTACACAGTCAAACAAAATAATATGTCCTTTGCAGCAACATGGATGCAGCTGGTAGTCATAATTCTAAGTAAATTATCCCAGGAATAGAAAACCAAATACTGCGTGTTTTTACTTACAAGTAGGAACTAAACTTCAGGTGCATATGGACATAAAGATGAGAACAAT
>NW_016107378.1:6699680-6722927 GCF_001604975.1 Cebus imitator | reverse complement strand
AAGGCAAGCAGATTGGGAGAAAACTGCCAATAAAGAGACAGCTTGTCATTCACCATTCCAAGAGGAGGGGGCGTGCCATGGCATGGAGGCCACACAGGGAGGCACCAGGGTGGGTCAAGAGGCAGAGGAAGTGAGGAATGGCAGCAACAGCTTTGACTGTGTTTTCCACTGGAAGGAAGTGGCTAAAGGGATTTGGTGGGTTTAGGATTCACTATAATTTCAGCTGGCTCTGGGGCACAGGACTGAGGGATGAGGCAGAAGGGTAGTGATCTGGAGTGTGACAGCCCCATAAAGGAGGTGATTGTAGGTGTGGACTCTGGGTTGGTTGGTTTACATATAAAGAACACACTCCTAGGTGAACTTCTTGCAATCTCTAGGAACTCGCTAACCCTGGGAGGGGTAGTCTCAGGGTCAGCTTCAGATGTCAAAGCATCAGAATTCAGAAAATAAAAGTCATAATAATACACTCAAGTCATTTCATTGACTCATTACAAGAAGCTTGTGGGAGATGCATTGTTTCATTATTATTATTTATATGTATTATTTACCAATCTTATTTTACTATTAATTATTATTATTCTTTGGTAGAGAATAATAATTTATTATTATTCTTAACCTCTGCTTACCATAGAGGTTAAGAGTGGATTCTGGAGCCAGACTGCTTGGGTTTGATTTAGATCATTGTGACCCAATTACTTAATTTGCCTGTGCTTCACTTTCCTCATCTTTAGATTAGAGATATAATAGCAAATATCTCACAAAATTATTATCAGGATTTATGAAGTTTATAATATAAAGCAATAAGGCAGTATCTGACATGTAAGAGCTAGCTATTATTTATGCAACTTGGCAGATGAATAAAGTTATGGATGCAATTTGCTTAAAATGGATGTGATTTGCTTTGCACTGCCCAGTGAGTGATGGGGTCAAGATTAGAATGTTGAACTCCTTCAGCCAGAAGCCACTTGCCCTCCTCATCTCATCTCTAGGGCTTTTGTCTCCAGGGCCCCCTATGTAATGTGGAGCCTCCTCATCCACAGAATGGTCCAACTCATCTGCCCCAGGAAACCAGAGAGGGGATCCAATGTTCTATAAGACATGTAGCTGTGCCTGCCTCCCTTAGCCACTCTGCTACCCTGCTGTATGCATTGGGAAGAACAGTGGCTAAAGTAGCAGAAGACCTTGGCTTTACCCACGGTCATTCAGGCACTAACTTTGCTGAGTACCCTAGGGGAAGTCTGGTCTTCTTTAGGCCTCAGTTTCCCTAACAGGACTAGCAGCCCATAAAAGGTCCTTCTGGCCTTTCATCTTAGGGTACTGTAAGCCAGCTAGCCAGCTGCTAGCACCATCCCCACCTATATCCTAAGCCCTGTCTAAGGTTAAAAGTTGGATGCTTCCTTTTTTCTTCCACGATGCCTCACTTTGTCAGCAGGGCTGAGAGCTAGACTCGCATGCTCCATTGTCCTCAGGGCAGTTGGTCCATTTCTGAGCTGCTCTCTGACTTCAGCCACTTAAGCTGCAAAAGCCACAGCACAGACATGAGTCTCAGAGGCCCCTAAAAAATGGTTGTGCTGTGCAGCTTAGTGGAAGGCTTTCTAGGCATCAGGAACGACTACAAAACGCAAAAGCACTGAGATATCACGGCCCCCTCCCTTTTGGCCCATTAGGGAGCCAAATGGGTGTTTTTCGCAATGATTAGGCTTAGCTTTGTTAGGTTTTATTGGTTCTCTTTGCTGTTTACCCCCAAATGGATCATAATATTGGGTTCTCAGGAGTTTGCATCTCAGGCAAAAACGGATCTGTGTCAAGTGCAAGAGGGAGGCCTAATAAATACTAAATTCATAAAAGGGCTTTACATAAACCCTCAGAGGATGTCTCAGAGCGAAACTGACAGGGAAACTGCTGAACAGGAAAGTGTGAGCTCTCATTGGCTATAAGCTCAAACAATAGGCACTGACAAGACAATACAGCTGCTGACAAAGTGACATGACGACTTGCAGCTGCATTGACTGAGGTATCACGATCTATTCAAGGGAGGTGACAGCCCCACTCTGCTCTGATTGGTCTGTGAGGTGGAATTCTTTTGATAGGAAGTGCCAGAAAACATGACCCACTGGCTGAAACAGAAAAAGAGAAAATGCATTGATTCATTGAATTATTCAGAAGTGGACTTTAGATTTTCCTTAATTCCAATGTACAAACAAGATGCCTTCATTCTCTCTTTCTTCATTTCTCAGCTCTACTTACTGGAGTGGTTGTCTATTCTTGAACAAGCTCTTTTTCCACAGTCTTTAGGAATTTGAAGCTCCTAAGACTCCATATTTCAAGTCAAATTCAGTGACAGAGGATGACAATCTTAGACCAGCATTCCCAGGTAGAAATCCTTTCCCTCTCATTGATTCAGTTTGGATCGTGTGATCCTCTCTGGATCAGTCACAGCGGGGGATGGAACAGAATGCAAGACCTAAGTCTTTAAGGTACTGACTGGCTTAGACTTAGGTCTATTGGCACATGAGCCAATCCTGGGGTAAAGGAAGCCTTCCCTAGTGCGGAGACTGGCTGCAGAATGGCAACCCCACACACACGAACTGTGCTGCTGCATGCTGGGTTCTATGTTTAATGAGACATGGAGCAACTAGAACAGGGCCAGGAATGAGTGGTAAGGGAGATGAGGGAGATTTAAAATTTTGTCTTGTGGAGAAGAGTTGAAAGAAATGGGACTGCTTTGGCCAGTGAAGAGGAGATAATGGGGAATTGTAAACACTGTCACCAAGTGTTAGGAAAGGCAAGATTCACTCTGTCTTCGTGGATGGTGACAGAGGCAGGGAGGGAAGAGCTGATTTCCACAGACACGAATTTTGACCCAGTAGATCAGATAGGGGTCAAGGCACTATCATCACTTGCTAGCACTGGCTCCAAAAGCCATACAATTGGTTTCTGCTATTAGGGACTTGTTCCCCTACAATCCAGTTCCCACCCTGCAGCCAGAGCAACCATTTGCAAGTTTAAATGAACCTCTGTGGTTCCTCAGCTTAACAACCTTCACAGTTCCCACTGCAGCGCTTAGATCTCTCAAGGCAGGCAAACCTGGTCTGTCCCTGCTCACCCCATGGGCTCATTCCAGAGCTTGCCTTTACTTATTGCTGAAGCTTTTACCACACTAACTAGCTTTTAAAAATGCCAAACACATTTCCACCTCAGGGCCTTTGCACTCGTGGCATGCTCTACCTGAAAGAGTCTCTAGTCTAGCTTCTACATTGCTAGCTCCATCTCCCCAATCAGATCTCAGCACAATATCCACCCTCAACCTCAGAAGTCAGTGCACACATCACCCTCACCACTCCACAGCCATTCTCTATTACCTTTCCCTATTGGACACAATAACCAATGCTCCTCACTTTCTAAAATCATCGTATTTAAATTGTTAGTTGTTAACTTACAGACTGTCAACCCTCATAAGATTGAAGCTCCCTGAAAATAGTGATCTTGTTTCTCTTGTTCACTGTGATATCCACAGTACCTGGGGGGTCTCTAGACACATAGATATTTTGTCTCACCAACGCACAAATGGATAATTTCTACAGCTGTTTGGCTGTGTGAAGTGATAGACTTCTAATGCAGAGTGTATCATAGCTCAGACTGAGTGAGCATTTCTCAGAGATGGATTTCTGCAATGAGCTGGAGGGGGTTGCTTCCCAGGGCTCCCAGATGGAAGGAACTTGTAATGTACCTTACAACAAGTAAATGACAATCACCTTGGATATAATTCTTCTGCTCCTGCCACATGCCAAATGGCAATTTCTTTCTGGCCTATATTGCTGGTACCAGGTATTTTTTAATTAAAGACACTCTTTGAGGAATTGTGCTAATCCTGCCAGGATTAATGAATTCCCCTTTTCTCTGTATGAAGGGAAGGCATATCAGCCACTCCGGCCCCAACTGAGTTGTTTTCCAAGAGAAGAACTTTCAATCCTTCCATGCACAATAATGAAATATGATACAAAACAGGCCTGTGTCAATAAATCTACAGGAGAAAGGTCAGGTTTACATTGCTGGACGGGATTGGCAAATACATTTGTTCCTGCAACGTCTGTGTTTTAAATGCCACCCTCCTATGAACCTGGCGCTGAAACACACTTTGGAGTTTGATGCGATGTCAGTTTTGCTCAACCCTGATCAAATAAGATGAATGAAAGTGAAACAAGAACAAAAATATTACTTCTGTCATTTTTTTATGCATTACAGGAATTGGGTCAGTCGGGGAGATTTCTCTTAAACAAATACCAATCGCTGCACAATGTGACCCACTGCTCTGCCAGCCAGCAGACAATGATGGCTTTGCATAGGAAAGGGCATGCCACTGCAAGAGCAAAGACCAGAGCAGCACCTGTATCAGATCATCCACCCTTTCAAATCTTCAAATCCACCCATCTGCCTTCCATCCCCACTTCAAATAGTGTCGTATGAGAATATGGATTTCGTCCGTATTGAGCAAACATAGTTAAAGAACAAAGCGGAATTTCTTCTGCAGGGAAGAATTATAATTATTAATATCCCATTTAGCCAGCTTAAAACACGTGGACCAAATTAAACAGAGACCCAGAGACCTCTCTGACCTAGTCTGAAGGACATTGGGGTTATGGCATGAGGTCAAAATAAATAATGGGATCTCACATGGAAATAAATAGTTATTCAAAAGGAGCGGAACACCAGGAATCAGGAAGGTGTATGAGGCAACAGGAGACAGTGGGCAGTTGGAGACACAATGGACCATGTAAGCCAGGGACTGCTGGGGACCATCTTTGCCTCATGCGGGTAAAGCCTGGGAACGAAGGCAGCACAGAGCCAAGCAGAGCCAAGAGACAGATAGAGGCGAATTCCCAGTGACATCACTTGAATATCTGGATCCAGCCTTGGCTGCAGCCTGGTGCTCCAGACTTTTCAGTTACCTGAGATAGTATTTTTCCTTTCATATTAAAAAATTAAGTCAAAACATAAATAAAATAAAGACGAGTGCTTGCCTGCTTGATTATACCATAAAGGATCTTAGAGCACCACACAGGGCTGAATAACTTGTGTGCTGGAAAGGCAGGCTGACTCTTCATAACCAAGGTCCCTGGATTATACAGGGAAAAGGAGAGCTTTAAGCATTGTGCCTCTACTAGTCATAGGTCCTCTGCCTTCCTAGACCAACATAAAATCCAAGGGCTGATCCAAGAGGTATGTCCCAAAGTGACTATCGCACTGGAAGATTAGTGAGTTTATTCAGCTCTTTCCAACTTTAAAGATTCACCAGGAGTCGTTGTGGGAAGGAAGCACTTTTCATGTCTTGTGAATAGAAAGGTCCCTAAGCCTCTCAGGACACAGGGATGGACAATCTAGCTCTGAAGCCACAGTCTTGGTAGTATTCTTCTCAGAGCAAAACCACTGTTCACCTTGGTATCTTGGTGCTTGGTGTAGGGTCTGGCAGAGTTCCAGTATATTTATCTTCTGAGTGAGCTTATCTGTGTCAGAAGCCCCTGCTCCCAGTTTGGCTATTTCTCAAAGAACTAAAAATAGAATTACCATCCAACCCAGCAATCCCATTACTGGGTATATCCAAAGGAAAATAAACATTTCTGCTAGACACCTGAATTTGTATGCATATCACTGCACTATTCACAGTATCAAAGGCATAGAATCAACCCAGGGGCCTATCAAAGGTGAACTGGATAAAGAAAATGTGGCACATATACACCATGGAATACTATACAGCCATAAAAAGATTGAAATCATGTCCTTTGCAGCAGCATGGATGCATCTGGAGGCCATTACCCTAAGCGAATTAATGCAGAAACAGAAAACCAAATACCACATGTTCTCACTTAGAAGCAAGATCTAAACATTGGGTACACCGGGACACAAAGATAGAAACAATAAACACTGGAGGTTCCAAATAGGGGGAGAGAAGGAAGGGAGGGTAAGGGTTGTAAACTACCTATTGAATATTGTGTTCACTACTTGGGCAATGGGATCATTCATACCCCAAACCTCAGCATCATGCGTTATACCCATGTAGCAAAACTGCACATGTACCCTCTGAATCTAAAATTATTTCTTATTAGATAGATTCTTTTTATTTTTTATTTGCATAGGTTTTGGGTGAACAGGTGGTATTTAGTTACGTGAGTAGGTTCTTCAGTGGTGATTTGTGAGATTTTGGTGCACCCATCACCTGAGCAGTATACACTGAACCTAATTTGTAGTCTTTTGTCCCTCACCTGCCTCCCACTCTTTCCCACAAGTCCCCAAAGTTCATTATAGCATTCTTATGCCTTTGCATCTTCATAGCTTAGTGCTCACTTATGAGTGAGAACATATGATGTTTGCTTTTTTATTCCTGAGTTACTTCACTTAGAAAAGTAGTCTATGCTTCTATCCGGGTTGCTGTAAATGTCATTCATTCATTCATTCCATTTTATGGCTGAGTCATATTCCATGTGTATGTGTGTATATATTTTTATATAGTATTCCATCATGTGAGATATATATATATATATAATTAAAATTATATATATATATATATATATATATATATATATATCACAATTTCTCTGCCCACTTGTTGATTAATGGGTATTTGGGTTGGTTCCATATTTTTGCAATTGCAAATTTTGCTGCTAAACACGTGTGTACAAGTATCTTTTTTCTACAATGACTTCTTTTCCTCTGGGTAGATACCCAGTAGTGGTATTGCTAGATCAAATGGTGGTTTTACTTTTAGTTCTTTAAGGAATGTCCACACTGTTTTCTATAGTTGTTGTACTAGTTTACATTCCCACCAGCAGTGTAGAAGCATTCCCTTTTCACTGCATCCATGCCAACATCTATTTTTTTTTTTTTTTTTTGGACTATGGCCATTCTTTCAGAAGTAAGGTGGTTTTGATTTGCATTTCCCTGATCATTTGTGATGTTGAGCATTTTTTCATAATGTCTGTTGGTCATTTGTATGTCTTTTTTGAGAACTGTCTATTCATGTCCCACTTTCTGATGAGATTGTTTTTTCTTGCTAATTTGTTTGAGTTCATTGTAGATTCTGGATACTAGTTATTTGTCAAATGTGTAGATTGTGAAGATTTTCTCCCACTCTGTGTGTTATCTATTTACTCTGCTGACTGTTCCTTTTGCTGTGCAGAAGTTCTTTAGTTTAATTAAGTCCCACCTATTCATCTTTGTTTTTCTTGCATTTGCTTTTGGGTTCTTGATCATAAAGTCCTTGCCTAAGCTGATGTCTAAAAGGGTTTTTCTGATGTTATCTTCTAAAGTTTTCATAGTTTTCAGGTCTTTGATCCAACTTGAGTTGATTTTTCTATAAGGTGAGAGATGAGGATCCAGCTTCATTCTCCTACATATTTGCCAATTTTATGAAAGTTTAATTTAATTTAATTTAATTCAAAGAAGAATCCCCTGCTTCTCCACAGAGGAAATGCTGGCTTAAAAAAACAAAATTGTTATCTGAGCCATGAAGCTCAAATCAGAAATGTTTGAAGATAATGGGTATCTTGCATCAGAACTGTGTTGGAGAAGGATTCTGGACTCCAATGGATCAAAGCATTGATTTGGTTGCCAATCCTCTATTACCATCATGGACTTCAGAACTTACTAATTTTTGCCAGTGCTTCTTTATAAAAACAATAATACACAATTAACTTTTTGCACTTAGAAAATTTGCCTTTCACTTTTCCCCAGCCAGTATGTTAGATTTATGGAATTTTCTATTATTCTGTTCAACTAATATTAGACCTGAGGAAAAGGAGCCAAGAGATACTCTTGGTGCCAAGATTTCTAGGAATGCCTGCATTTTCTAGGCTAATGAGTGGAGTCTTGTGACTTCTTATGGGCCCATAAGAAGAGAACAGAAGGGGCCATTCACAACAGTGCAGAAAAAATGTCATGGGGGTGGGGGGCAGTTCTCAAGTCTCCCCTGATAATATGACTCCTACTCCCTGACTTACAAAATGGACTTCACAGAACTGAATAATGGCTGAGACTGTCTTGGGTCTGGCTCTCTGGCTAGTAGGCTATAAGAAAGAGATATGCATACAGGAAGTTGATCAGGGAGTGACCTTGGGATCGACATCTGTAGAAGAATAAAGAGAGCAAGACTGGGAATGCTGTATCCCTATTAACATGTCACTGGATGCAAGCTGCACCCCTCTTTCTCTAGGTGGTATGTGATAAAGGTAAGGTGCCTCTCATTGGCTGAGGGTGATTCCTGGAAAGGGGCTCAGCTGATATCCATTAGCCTCCAAAACTCCCAGCAGTAGAGAATGCATGCCTTCATATTGAAGGAGAAATCTGAGCCATGCACTACCCACAGAACCCACAAGACCATTTCTTGCACCATTCAGATTTATTTTCTTTGCACAATAAGTTCTAGGAACAGCTTTACAATTGGTCTGTTTTGCCCACATCTGATACTCATTACCTCCCTTCTCTGCCCATTCTAGATTCCCCTTATCCTCGGATGAGCACTTTTGCTGATCTATGTGACTTACCTGATCGTTGACCCAGACCCTTGACCCTGAGAGGCCCCATACCCTAACCAGATTAGGATGCTGTAGTTGTTTACTTATCAAAAATTGGTAAAGAAAGTACCAAGAGACACAAATCACCCTGGATGCCAAACATATTATTTTCTGCCTTCATATTGACATCAGCATGACCTCCACCTCGTGGTCTGGGTCAACATCCCTGCCAGAATGATCTCCTTTGCTTGACTGCTTTCCTCTCAGCTTGAGGAGCTCAAAGTGACTAAGTTGCAGCTTTAGAGTTGGATGGGCCTGGTCTGCATGCTGTGTCATCCAGTGGAAACATTTATTTCACTTCTCAGAATATGAACCTTTAGCCCCACAGAGCCCAGAGTCATGGGGTAGGAAGCACAAATTCCCCAGTAGGGTCACTGAGAGCCATGACAAGTAGGACCACCCCTGCTTCCAGTCCTTAGTTCTCAAATCCATGGGTTCCACCTACTAGAGCCAGAGCATCACATAATAGCCATTAATTTCGGGTTTCTATTGTGACCTAGAAGATAATGCCCCATCTTTTCAGGGAGTCACCACCAAGCAGGTGCCTCAATTGTGCTTTCAAAAAATGCTCTCATGATTTTCTAGTGGAAACTTCTGACCGGTCCAGTTTGATAGGACCAGTGAATCCCATGGTCATGGAACCATTCCCATACTTCTTTGCTAAGAAGTGGAGCCTCGTTTAGAGGTAGTATTATGTAGTATCCCATATCATTGGATCAAGCACTCATAACCCTCAGATAGTGATATTTGCTGAGGTCTTGAGAGGAGGAACAACAAACTGCTACCCAGATATGTGTCATATCCAGTCAAGAATATAACTGATCGTTCTGGGGTGAAGGGGTCCAAGGTAATCAACTTGTCTATGGTAGATGGTTGGTCTCCTCAAGGGATGATGCCACACTGGGGGCTCAGTATCCGTCTTTGTTGCTGGCAAGTTGACATTTGGTGGTGGCAGTAGCAAGATCAGTCTTGGTGAGTGAAAGCCCATGCATAGCCTCAGTTCTGTTGGGCTCATGCATAGCCTCAGTCCCTGCCATGGTGTTCCTCCATTAGTGTGCCAGCACTTCGGAAGCTGATGGAAGACTGGGTGATGTCAACCACCAAGAATAATCCTTCTGCTTATTTGGTTATTTAGTAGCTTGTCCATGGTGGTTGCTCCCTCATGAGCATTAACATGATGCACAAAGACCTTCAAACTCCATATTTATTTGTAGCTACATGCCTCTTCCTTCAACCACTTTGACTGTCATCTTCCCATTTTTCTCCCTTCAGATCCTTGACTCAGATATTTGCCACTGCCCATGAGTCCATATATACACACACTCTTACTTCAGGCCACTTCTCTTTCCATTCAAACCCAGGGCAATGTTTCACATTCCACCAACTGGGAGAATTTCTATATTACAAAGACACCCGTATTTGGGGCTGTAGTTGAGTGGCAGTCCATTTTTGATTTACAGTGACCTGCTGAGTGAGTATATCCATGAACCAAGCTCAGCCTTTTCCTCCTCTGTCCCTGGTTATAAGGACCTTCCCATGGGACCATATGTATGAGTAAAGGGAGAGATGTCAGTGCAATAGTTTTAATAATGTGGGGGTCTGAGTCACACTTATGCAAGTACTTGTGCCTCTATCCCTGATCATGCCAGAAAGTGCCACTTCAATTATGCATTAGATTGCTCCTGGGTCTGCTCCACCTTATAGCTGGGTGAGTCTGACAATCCAGTTCACAATAACCAGTCCTGGCCATAAGTTCACTTTGTATCCCATGTTCAGGAGCTTCATCCCTGACAGAGGCCTGCAGCATGCCAGAAGTTTTTTTTTTTTTTTTTTTTTTTTTTTTTTTGGATGGTGTATAATTCTTTGCTGCAGATGTCATGAGTTTGCTCTAAAATTCTAAGGCTCTGTAAACTTGACACAAACTCCAAGTGAAATCCTGAGAGCTACTACCAATACCTCTAATACTGTAGGGTCTGCTGGATCATATGGCCCAAGTGGCAGACTTACTTACACTGCAGGCTGTACCTGCTGAAGAGCCCTTTCCTGCTCTTGCATCTACCCAGAGTTAGCAGCCTTTCATGTTACCTCATATATGGGAGGTAACGTTTATCACCATCTAAGTATGGAATATGCTGACTCCACGGCCCAAAATGGCCAAGAAGGATTTGTGCTTTCTTCGTTGTAAGGAGTGGAAGATGCAATATTTTTTTTATAGCCGGATGAGATGTACTAGAATATTTCAAACCTCTGGACCCCTAAAATTTTCACTAATATTGTAGGTCCTGAAACTTTAAAAGGCTTATTTTCTACCCTTTTGAGTACCTGTGCCTCCGATGGATTTGATAGTTCTTGCTCACCTCATATGATCAATACGATATCATCAATATGGTGAACCGATATGATGTTCTGTTAATGACAGAATGATCTATTTCCCTTCAGACACTCAATTACAACATAAGGTGAGCGAGTTAACACAGCCTTGGGGCATGACTGTAAATGTATGCTATTTCCTGCCCCAACTGAGTGAAAACTGTTTCTGATCCTTCTTACTTACAGGAATGAAGAAGAGTACACTCATTTACCAAATACATAGGCCCATGCTATGTATCAGAGACTAGGTTAATCTGCTTCGGCAAATATACCACATCTGGCATAACAGCTACAATTGGGATTACTATCTGGTTGAGTTTCCATAGTATATTTTTATTTTCCAAGATCTATCTGGCCCTTTTAGGAGCCAGACCTATGAAACAGAATATGATGGGGGGGTCACCATACCTGCATTATTCAGATTTTAAGGGTAGCACTCATTTATGCCAATCACCTGGTTTGTGATATTGTTTTGATTTACTATATTGTGGTATGAGGTGTAGGACAGTTTCAGTGGCCTCCGCCTGGCTTTTCCACAAGCATGGGAACCAGTATGGTGGCTCTATTAGTTACCAAATATGTCAGTTGGCATTATATATTTGGGAAGCGGGGAAATGACCCCTGGTGAAACTGTGGGCCCAATTAAGCAAGATGATCTACACCCGAGTTAAGACTGCATTATAGCTACTCTCACTTAATAGAAGGATTTATGATGCTGCTTTGAGTTCCTGGTGCAGCATCAACTCCAACCCTGTGTCTAACTCCAATGTTTGGACATTCTCTTTTCGTTAGTATTACTGTTGAATGGTTATAGGTCCCTTTTTAGAAGAGCTGCATGAATCATTTCCTTATATACCTGCCATTGTATTACAGAATATTTGTTCCTGGAGCCCTGGCCTCTTCTTAAGTCAGTTACGGGTCTAAAAAGTAGTCAGATGCAAATCTGTTCTGTGGGCTAAAATTTTTTGTTGTGACAATTGCTCCCAGCCTCCTGATCACTCATTCTTGATTTCTTTTGATTGTATAGGTTGAGCAATGTAGTTGTTGGTTGTCCATCTGTCTCATCAATAGGAATGCTGGGTCTATTAACCATCTTCATATCTCTCAGAAGGTCAAGGTCCCTTGACTACCACTTTGACCTTGTCACTTATTACAATAATTGCATCTTCCTTGCTTCTGATGACTGAGTACTGCAATCTCACCTCTGCTGACTGGAGATTCTGTTGGCGTCAACCCTACTGTTATCAAGGAAATATGATAGGCTGATAGCATTTCCTTCCATTATCATGGACTATAGCGGTCAGCCATCACTGGCCTTCTCATCAAAGTTCATGCCCCTCTCACCAGTGCATTTTTTTTTCATTTCATAAATAGAGTGCCTTCTGATCTCACTTGCAGAGCATAGTTGGCTAATGGATTTTTGGCTTTAGGTAATATATCAATTCCAGCATGACAACTTCCTTAAGCCTTTTGTCCCTTCATTCAGAAATACCCTAGAAGTTCTGCCATTTTTACTTAACTTGGACCATAATTTTGTCCATGCTTCCAAGAGCAACACATGAGTGTGTTACAGTCTTCTGTGTTCCCATATTGATAAGTTCTCCCTTATTCAACTGTCCCTTTCACCCAGGAGCCTCAGTATCCACTCTCATTCATGCTCTTCTGTCTCCTGCTGGGATACATTTGCAGGTCCTGTGGGTCCTTCAGGATATATGCCTGTCCTCTCTTAGCAGGTCCAGGGTTTCCTCTGCTGACTTTTTTTCCTTTGCAATTTAACCCTAGTAATTAGTCTGGTGACAAGGAGATGAGGTGAGGGTAGATCCTGAAGTGGGGGAAGGCAGTGTATGTTTTCATGCAAAGTAGGGGCTTCTACACAGCCATCAAGCAAGGAGGCCGCTGTGGACTGAATTGTGTGCCCCTCACCCCAAATTCATGTGTTGAAGCCTTAACCTGAATGTAACCATATTTGAAGATAGAGCTCTTAGTCAGTAACTAAGGTTAAATGATGTCATTAGAGTAGGGTCCTAATCTGATAATATTGGTGGGCTTATAAAAAGAGAAAGATGGATCCGAGATGGTTGAATAGGAAGAGCTCTGGAGTGCAGTTCCCAGAGAGAACAATGCAGAGGGTGAGTGATCACCACATTTCCAAAAGAGTTTTTACTGCCCACAGACCAGGAGATTCCTGGGCTGAAAAGCACCATGAGTTTCCAGCATGGCTGTTTCAGCTGACACCACAGGTTTCCACACAAAAACTCACACAAATGTGGGTGGCTGTTTCAACTGGTGTCTGGAATGCCTCGGAAACAGAGCTGCCCATTCAACTGAAAAAGAGGGGGCTTAAACAGGGAGCCAGGTGATCTGGCTCAGCAGGTCCCACCCCCACAAAGACCAGTAATCTGAAAAGCTCTGGATTGAGAGTTTCACAGCAAGCGCAGCTGGAAGGGAATAGCCCAGCTCTGTGGGGGATAGGACATCAGCCATTACCGAGGCAGTCCACCATTACTGAGGCAGATTGCCACTACTGAGGCAGTCTGCCATTACCAAGGCAGTCTACCACTACCTAGGCAATCTGCCATTACTGAGGCAGATCGCCATTACTGAAGCAGTTCTAACTGTACCTCTGTAAAGAAAACTGCAAGGAAGTTTACACAGCAGCTGGGCAGAGCCTGCAGCAGCTCAGCAACACCTCTTCTGGCAGACTGTGACTGGACTACCTCCTTGCTGAGCAGAGCATCTCTGAGAAAAGGCAGCAACACATCAGGAACTTATAAATAAAGCCCCACCTTCCCAGGACAAAGCACCTGGGAAAAGAGGAGGTTATGAGTTCTGATGCAGCAGACTTAAACATACCTGCCCAGCAGCCCTGAATGAAACAACAGAGCTCCAAGCATAGCACTTGAGCCCCTATGAGGGACAGACTGTCTCCTCAAGCAGCTTTCTGACCTGTGTATATAAAAAGAGACATCTCATAAAAGAGAGCTCAGGCTGACATCCGGTGGGTATCCTTGTGGGATAAAGATAACAGAAGAAGAAAACAGCAGCAACCCTGACTGTTCTGCAGTCCCCGCAGGTGATTCCCAGGCAAGCAGGGTCTGGGGTGGACCTCCAGCAGTCTTAAAGCAGGGGGCCCTGACTGTTAGATGGAAAACTAAAAAACAGAAAGAAATATCTTCAACATCAACAAAAAGGACATCCACTCAGAGACCCCATCCAAAAGTCACCACCTATAAAGACCACAGGTAGATAAATTCACGAAGATAGGAAGAAGCCAGTGCCAAAAGGATGAAAATACCAAAAACCAGAATGCCTTTCCTCCTCCAAGGTATCACAACTCCTCACCAACAAGGGAACAAAGCTGGATGGAGAATGAGTCTGACGAATTAACAGAAACAGGTTTCAGAAAGTGGTTAATAACAAACTTCTCTGAGCTAAAAGAACATGTTCTAACCTAATGCAAAGAAACCAAGAACCTTGAAGAAAGGTTAGATGAAATCCTAATGAGAATAAACAGCTTAGAGAGAAATATAAATGCATTGATGGAGCTGAAAAACACAACATGAGAACTTCGCGAAGCATACACAAGTTTCAGTAGCCAAATCGACTGAGCAGAAGAAAGGATATCAGAGATTGAAGATCAACTCAATGAAGTAAAATGAGAAGGCAAGATTAGAGAAAAAAGAGTGAAAATAAATGAACAAAGCCTCCAAGAAATATGGGATTATGTGAAAAGACCTAATCTATGTTTGATAGGTGTACCTGAATGTGATGGATAGAATGAATCCCAACTGGAAAACACTCTTAAGGATATCATCCAGGAGAACTTCCCCAACCTAGCAAGGCAGGCCAACATTCAAGTCCAGGAAATACAGAGAACACCACAATGATATTCCTCAAGAAGAGCAACCCCAAGGCACACAATTATCACATTCACCAGGGTTGAAATGAAGGAAAAAATGCTAAGGGCAGTCAGAGAGAAAAGTCAGGTTACCCGCAAAGGGAAGCCCATCAGATTCACAGCAGATCTCTCGGCATAAACCCTACAAGCCAGAAGAGAGTGGGGACCAATATTAAACATCCTTAAAGAAAAGAACTTTCAACCTAGAATTTCATATCCAGCCAAACTAAGCTTCATAAGTGAAGGAAAAATAAAATCCTTTACGAACAAGCAATTGCTCAGGGATTTCATCACCACCAGGCCTGCCTTACAAGAGCTCCTGAAGTAAGCACTAAACATGGAAAGGAACAACCAGTGCCAGCCACTCCAAAAACATACCAAATGGTAAAGAGCATCGACACAATGAAGGAACTGCATCACCTAATGGGCAAAACAACCAGCTAGCATCAAAATGGCAGGATCAAATTCACACATAACAATATTAACCTTAAATGTAAATGGGCTCAATGCCACAATCAAAAGACACAGACTGGCAAATTGGGTAAGAAGTCAAGACCCTTTGGTGTGCCGTATTCAGGAAACCCATCTCACGTGCAGGGACACATAAGCTTAAAATAAAGGTATGGAGGAATATTTGCCAAGCAAATGGAGAGGAAAAAAAAAAAGAAAGAAAAGAAAATCAGTGGTTGCAATTCTAGTCATGGATACAATGGACTTTAAAGCAACAAGGATCAAAAGAGACAAAGAAGAGTGTTACATAATCAAAAAAGGATCAATTCAACAAGAAGAGCTAATGATTCTAAGTACATATGCACCAAATTCAGGAGGACCCAGATACATAAAGCAAGTTCTTAATGACCTACAAAGACATTTAGACTTCCACACAATAATAGTGGGAGACTTTAACACTCCACTGTCAATATTAGACAGATCAACGAGACAGCAAATTAACAAGGATATCCAGGACTTGAACTTAGATTCTGGACCAAGATGACCTAATAGACATCCCCAAATCCACAGAATATACATTTTTCTCAACACCACATCACACCTACTCTAAAATTGACCACATAATTGGAAGTAAATCACTCCTCAGCAAGTGCAAAAAAACAGAAATCATAACAAACAGTCACTCAGACCACAGTGCAATCAAATTAGAACCCAGGATTAAGAAACTAACTCAGAACTGCACAACTTCACAGAAACTGAACAACTGGCTCCTGAATGTCAACTGGATAAACAATGAAATGAAGGCAGAAATAAAGATGTTCTTCAAGACCAACAAGAATGAAGACAAAATGTACCAGAATCTCTGGGACTCATTTAAAGCAGTGTCCAGAGGGATATTTGTAGCAATAAATGCCCACATGAGAAGTGAGGAAAGATCTAAAATTTACACTCTATCATTGAAATTGAAAGAGTTATAGGAGCAAGATCAAAAAAACTCAAAGTCTAGCAGAAGACAAGAAATAGCTAAGATCAGAGCAGAACTGAAGGAGATAGAGACACAAAAAACCCTTCAAAAAATCAATAAATCCAGGAGCTGGTTTTTTGAAAAGATCAACAAAATAGACCACTAGCCAAATTAATTTTAAAAAAAGAGAGAGAGGAATCAAATATATGCAATGAAAAATGATAAAGGGGATATCACCACTGATTGCACAGAAATACAAACTACCATCAGAAATTACTAAACACAACTCTATGCACATAAACCAGTAAACCTGGAAGAAATTGATAAATTCCTGGATACTTGCACCCTCCCAAGCCTAAACCATGAAGAAGTCAGAACCCTGAATAGACCAATAACAAGGGCTGAAGTAGAGGCAGCAATTAATTACTTACCAATCAAAAAAATCCAGGTCCGATAGACTGGATAGGGAAAATGTGGCACATATACACCATGGAATATTATGCAGCCATCAAAAATGATCAGTTTGGGTCCTTTGTAGGGACATGGATGAACCTGGAAACCATCATTCTCAGCAAACTGACAGAAGAGCAGAAGATCAAACACCGCATGTTCTCACTCATAGGCGGGTGTTGAACAATGAGAACACATGGACACAGGGAGGGGAGCACTACACACTGGGGTCAGTTGGGGGGAAATAGGGGAGGGACGGTGGGGGGTGGGGAGCTGGGGAGAGATGGCAAGGGGAGAAATGCCAGATGTAGGTGATGGGGAGGAAGGCAGCAAATCACACTGCCACATGTGTTCCTATGCAACAATTTTGCATGTTCTTCACATGTATCCCAAAACCTAAAATGCAATAAAATAAAAGAAAAAAAAATCCAGGTCCAGATGGGTTCACAGCTGAATTCAACCAGAATACAAAGGAGCTGATACCACACCATCTGAAACTATTCCAAACAATCCAAAAAGAGGGAATCCTTCCCAAATCATTTTATAAGACCAAAATCATCCTGATACCAAAATGCTGCAGAGACTCAACAAAAAAAAGAAAACTTCAGGCCAATATCCATGATAAACATAGATGCAAAAATCTTCAATAAAATACTGGAAAACCGACTGCAGCAGCACATCAAAAAACTTATCCATCACCATCAAGTAGGCTTCATCCCAGGAATGCAAGGCTAGTTCAACATATGCAAGTCTATAAATGTAATCCACCACATAAACAGAACCAAAGACAAAAACCACATGATTATCTCAATAGCTGCAAAGAAGGCCTTTGAGAAAATTCAGCAGCTCTTTATGCTAAAAACTCTCAATAAACCAGGTATCGATGGAACGTATCTCAAAATAATAAAAGCTATTTATGACAAACCCACAGCCAATATCATACTGAATGGGCAAAAACTTGAAGCATTCCCTTTGAAACCTGGCACTAGACAAGGATGCCCTCTCTCACCACTCCAATTCAATATAGTATTGGAAATTCGAGCCAGAGCAATCAGGCAAGAAAAAGAAATAAAGGGTATCCAATTACGAAAGGAGGAAGTCAAATTGTTTCTATTTGCAGATGACATGATTGTATATTTAGAAGACCCCATCATCTCAACCCCAAATCTCCTGAAACTGATATGCAACTTCCGCAAAGTCTCAGGATACAGAGTCAATGTGCGGAAATCACAAGCATTCCTATACACCAATAACAGACTTAAAGAGAGCCAAATCAAGAACGAGCTGCCATTCACAATTGCTACAAAGAGAATAAAATACCTAGGAACACAACTAACAAAGGATGTAAAGGACCTCTTCAAGGAGAACTACAAACCACTGCTCAAGGAAATCAGAGAGGACACAAACAGATGGAAAAACATTCCATGCTCATAGTTAGGAAGAATCAATATCATGAAAATGGCCATACTGCCCAAAGTAATTTATAGATTCAATGCTATCCCTATCAAGCTACCAATGACCCTCTTCACAGAACTGGAAAAAACTACCCTAAACTTCATATGGAACCAAAAGAGAGGCTGTATAGCCAAGTCAATCCTAAGCAAAAAGAACAAAGCGGGAGGCATCACACTACCGGACTTCAAACTATACTACAAGGCTACAGTAATCAAAACAGCATGGTACTGGTACCAAAACAGAGATATAGGTCAATGGAACAGAACAGAGACCTTGGAGGCAACACCACACATCTACAACCATCTGATCTTTGACAAACATGACAAAAACAAGCAATGGGGAAAGGATTCCCTGTTTAATAAATGGTGTTGGGAAAACTGACTAGCCATGTGCAGAAAGCACGAACTGGACCCCTTCCTGACACCTTACACTAAAATGAACTCCAGATGGATTAAAGACTTAAACATTAGACCTAACACCATAAAAACCCTAGAAGAAAACCTAGGCAAAACCATTCAGGACATAGGCATAAGCAAGGACTTCATGACTAAAACACAAAAAGCATCAGCAGCAAAAGCCAAAATAGACAAATGGGATTTAATAAAACTCCAGAGCTTCTGTACAACAAAAGAAACAATCATTAGAGTGAACCAGCAACCAACAGAATGGAAAAAAATTTCACAATCTACCCATCTGTTAAAGGGCTAATATCCAGAATCTACAAAGAACTAAAACAGATTTACAAGGAAAAAACAAACAAATTCATTCAAAAGTGGGTGAAGGATATGAACAGATTCTTTTTGAAAGAAGACATATATGAGGCCAACAAACATATGAAAAGATGCTCATCATCACTGATCATTGGGGAAATGTAAATCAAAACCATGCTGAGATACCATCTCATGCCAGTTAGAATGGCGATCATTAAAAAATCTGGGGACAACAGATGTTGGAGAGTATATGGAGAAATAGGAACACCTTTACACTGTTAGTGGGAGTGTAAATTAGTTCAATCATTGTGGAAGACAGTGTGATGATTCCTCAAGGACCTAGAAATAGAAATTCCATTTGACCCAGCAATCCCATTACTGGGTATATACCCAAAGGATTATAAATCATTCTGTTTTAAAGACACATGCACACGTATGTTCATCATGGTACTGTTTACAATAGCAAAGACCTGGAACCAACCCAAATTCCCATCAATAATAGACCGGACAAGGAAAATGTGGCACATATACACCATGGAATACTATGCAGCCATAAAAAACAATGAGTTTGTGTCCTTTGTGGGGACATGGACAAATCTGGAAATCATCATTCTCAGCAAACTGACACAAGAACAGAAAATCAAACACAGCAGGTTTTCGCTCATAGGTGGGTGCTGAACATGAGAACACATGGACACAATGAGGGAGCATCATACACTGGGGTCTGTTATGGGGGGGTTAGGGGAGCCACAGTGAGGGGTGGGGAGATTGGAGAGGGATAACATGAGGAGAAATGCCAGATTTGGGTGATGGGAGGATGAAGACAGCAAACCATATTGTCATGTATGTTCCTATTTAACAATCCTGCATGATCTGCACATGTATCCCAGAACCCAAAGTACAGTAAAAAAAAAAAGGCCGGGGGGGAGAGAGAAAGATAATCTCCTCTCTCTCTCTCTCTCTCAATTTCTTTCTTTCTCCCTCTCTCTCTTTTTTTTTCTCTCTCTCTCTCTTTCTCTTTCTCCATCACATGAGGACACAGTGAGAAGGCAGCCATCAGCAAGTCAGGAGACAGCCCTCTTAGAACTTGACTTTGCTGGCACCCTGATCTCAGGCTGCAAGCCTCCAAAACTAGAAGAAAATATACTTTTGTTATTTAAACCACCAAATCTATGGTATTTTGTTATGGAAGCTGGAGCTGACTAAGACAGATTTTGGTACCAAGGAGGTGCTAGCCCTTAATGGGGAGGAGTGGACCCCTTCTTTCAGCTCAGGGTATTAAGAGGGATCTGTGGATTCAAGACTTTCAAATGCCTCAACCGGATGTTCTCACATCCCTTATCTCTGTGTCCTATTCCTTCCTAACCCTGACCCTTGTAGAGCAGATTTGCCAAGGTTGAGAATTCAACCACCACTAGTCGTTGATGCTCTATTAATTAAATATGGGGCTTGATCCTTAGTTTTTTACATCTTTTGGTCACAAAGGATGGAAGACTCTTTTACCTGCAGCCAAAGATGCCATATGACTTTCAACTTTGCCTTTACAAACTCCCACAGCCATCCACTGTCTCTTCCTAATGCATGGACTATCACAAAAACCATCTAATTTTAGGCAGGGCATGGTGGCTCACAACTATAATCCCGGCACTTTGGGATGCCAAGGCTGGCAGATTGTCTGAGTGCAGGAGTTCAAGACCAGCCTGGGCAATACAGCAAAACCCCAACTACTTTGCTTATAGTAAAGTATCCTAAATTAGCCAAGCATTGTTGTGTATGCCTGTAGTCCCAGCTATTCAGGAGGCTGAGGAATGAGAATCACTTGAAACTGAGAGGCAGAGGTTGCCATGAGCCAAGATTGCACCACTGCCACTCCAGTCTGGGTGATGGAGCGAGACTCTGTCTACACACACACACCATCTGATTCCACAGTCCTTATAACCATGACTTCCCTTGCACTTCTCAAATGCCCCTTCCAGGATATTCCCTTTCACTGCTGTCCCACCCTGTGAGTTTTAATAACCGAGCTGCTGCAGCATTATCCACGCTTCACCTACAGCCAGTGGCAGTATTCTCACTGTCAGCTCGTTAGCAGGGGACCCAGCTCCAAAACTCCATTTTGGAGTCTACTTCTTTAAAACGCTCTTGACACCAATTGTCTTAGGCTCGGTTTCTAAGGAAACTGACTCTGAAATAGAGTTTTCTCAGAGGAAGCTGATTGAGGAGGATCTTCAGGACCACATCTGCTGGGAAGAGGAAGAAGTAGGATTGTGCAAAAGGATGTTTTGGGCTATGATGCAGCCACAGTTAGCCTCAATTAGTCTCAGTTAACCCCACAGGAGCTCTGGAGCTGGGAGCACCCAGTTTGTCCCACTATGCGGCAAGGGGGTTGGGTCTTTATATTACACATCATGGAGTCATTGTCTGGAAGTTGTTCCTGTGAAGAGGTCATAACCTTGGGTGAGACAGCTCTCTTCATCTGAGGAGAACTTCCGGAGGGCATCTCAGCTGACATCTGTCAGCCAACGACACACTGGCAATGGAGGATGAGCACCTTTGTCCTGAAGGAATCTGGGTGGTGCATTCCAGCATCCACTAGGGAGGGGATTATCAGAGGCTTCACTGGGATGATGTATTGTTTTCCTCTCTCTCATGAATTATGTCTTCTTCAAGGTATTAATATGGAGGCTGAGCCAAACACATTGATTGTCCTGATTCCTGGGCAGCCCAGACAGGGAACATGAAATCAATAAAAATCACAAAAAAATTTGTAAGCTGGAAAAATGGTTATTTTTATAAATGTGGCAGTGACTTCTATTTGTTCAACAAAACCCATTTCCTCCTGAGCACACAACTAGATTGCATTCTCCGTCTCTTTTGTAGTTATGTAGTCATGACTGAGCTCTGACCAAGAAAATGTGCATAAAGTGAACGTGTCTGTCCTAGTGGCCCACAAAAACCTTTCTATGTGCAATTTTCTCTCTCTTCTCCTGTCTTCCAGCTGAATTTGAAGGGTGCAGCAGGCCACTCTAGGGCCACAGAGGCTGCTAACGTTATAAGTCGGAAGGACTCTGTGCCACTGGGTAAACACGTGAAGGTCACCAACCAAACACCTACAGTGCATTATATGAGCAAGAAATAAAATTCCTCTGTGCTAGGCAACTGAGATTTTAAGGCTGTTTATTACAACTCACCTGTCTGGACAAAGACAGTAATTTATCCCAGATGCCAGAGCTTTTTAGAGAAGCGTCGCTGTACTAATAACAGAAAACCTAATGAAAAATAGAAAGAATTAATCCAAACACAGCACACTCTCGACATTTGGCTCCCCCTGTCCATGCCGTCAAGCTGTGTTTTTTTTTTTTTTTTTTTTTTTTTCATATTCTCTCATCACATTAGGAAACAGTAGGGTACAGCCCTGGACTTGCACTGTGAGTTCAGATCCTGGCTCTGCCACTCATTTCTTGGGAAAATCACTGAATTTCTGTGAGCCTGAATTTTCTCATTTGCACAATGTGCATAACAACATGGCCTCCCTCATAGCAATCTTGTGAAGTTTCAATGAGGAAAGGTAGGCAAGATGATAAACATGGCACTGACATATCAATGAACAAAAAATGTCATTCTTTACTACAATTACCGGTCACCTTTGAGCCTCAGGAAATCCTAAGAGGTAGAAAGATGTCTTTATTCCTATTTTACAGGCTGGTAACTTGGAGCTGTAGACTTTTCCAAGGCCCCTATCAGCAAGCAGTAGCCCACCCTGGACTTTGCATCTTGCAACTCCTGATTTCCTGCTTTTCTGTACACTATAGCCACTTTCCCTCTATGCCTCAGTCATGACACTCACAGCCACCTCAGAGGTGGTTTCACTATTTCCTGTTAAGATGTCTTTTCTGACGAAGGCCACTGTGGCACAGCTGATGCCTGAGCTGACAGGTCTCACTGCTAAGGTGCCATGTCATTGCCAGGCATGCGGGAGAGTCTGCTCATTCCTTCCTGTAGGCATTTCCTGAACTCTGCTTCCCGTCATCCTTCCTCCTCCCCACAGTCAGGTCTGCATGGGGGCCAGGGCACCTCATTAGCATCTCCTGTAGGCACAGGTGCTAGGCTTACATGGGAGGACTCTCTCTAGGGAGACACACTCAAGTATTTAGCAGTTACTGTACCATAGTATTTTCTCAAAGGGCAACATTAAAGAGGTAGGGTGGTGTATCAGGAGAGGAATAGATTTATATTTTATATTAGCTAGGATTCATTCAGGTACAAATAAGTGACATCAACCCAAGATAACATAAGCTATACCTATTTACTTATCTATCTATCTATCTGTCTACCTACCTACCTATCTACCTATTTTCTTTCTTTCTTTTTTTTTTTTTTTTT
>NW_016107378.1:6659281-6698030 GCF_001604975.1 Cebus imitator | reverse complement strand
TACTTGATCAGTTCGACTGTTAAAACCTGTGCATACTTCGCAGAGTTCTCATATTGTATTCTTCAGTTCCATTAATTCACTTATATTCCTCTCTAGATTGTCTATTCTCGTTAGGATTTTGTCAAACCTTTTTCAGGGTTCTTAGTTTCTTTACATTGGGCTAGAACATGTTCTTTTAGCTCACAGAAGTTTCTTATTATCCACCTTCTGAAGTCTAAATCTGTTAATGGAACGCACTCGTTCTCCATCAGGACTTGTTCCCTTGTTGATGAGGAACTGTGATCCCCTGTAGAGGGAGAGGCATTCTGATTTTGGGTATTCTCAGCCTTTTTATGCTGGTTTCTTCCTATCATTGTAAATTTATCCACCTGTTGTCTTTGTAATTACCGACTTTCAAATTACGTCTCTGAGTGAACGTCCAACTTGATTCCCAGTGCCAGAATCTGAGCAATACACTGCATCAGCCAAAACAGCGGCATTAAGATTTGTGGTGCTTTTCTGCCTGGGAATCTCCAGTCTGGCTTCCTTCTTGAGTCCCTTTTTCAATCAGTTGAATAGGTGACTCTGCCTTCCCGGAGCTCCCAACGTTGACCAAAAGGGGACCCAGTCTCATTTACTCTGCACCAAGAACTGCCATGCTGGGGCACCAGCAAAACCGCTGTACCAGCCACAAGAGTCACGGGGGCGACCCATGGGGCTCCTCCACTGGGAATCTCCTGGTCCGTGAGCAACAAAAATTCGTCTGAAAGTGTGGCGTCCTCTCCTTCTCTGTGCTTTCACTGGGAGCTACAATCCTGAGCTGCTAGTAATAAGCCATCTTAGACCTCTCTCCAAAGATCTACTTATTTTCTATCATCTGTCTATCCATCTATCCATCTCTATCTATCAATCTTCTATCTACTTCTCTATTATCTGTCCATCTCTATCTATCATCTATCATCTATGTGCCTATCAATCATCTACCTATCATCTATCTACCTATCGATCTATCTATCATCTATCTGTTTTCTATCTACCTTCCCATCTATTATCTATCTATCATCTATCTATCTATCCATTCCTATCTTTCTCTAGCAGTATGACTGCTTTCAAGCTCTGCTGGATCCATGAGCTTAAATAATTGTATCAGGACCTGACCTCATGCTCTCTCAGTTCCAGTTTTCCTTGTCTATATTCATTCTCAAACATAATCTTTTTCTTTCTTTCTTTTCTTTTCTTTTCCTTCTTTCTTTCTTTCTTTCTTTCTTTCTTTCTTTCTTTCTTTCTTTCTTTCTTCTTTCTTTCTTTCTTTCTCTCTCTCTCTTTCTTTCTTTCTTCCTCTCTCTCTCTTTCTTTCTTTTCTTTCCTTCCTTTCTTTCTTCCTTTCTTTCTCTCTCTCTCTCTCTTTCTTTCTTTCTTTCTTTTTCTTTCTTTCTTTCTTTCTTTCTTTTTTTGGTGGCTCCCAGACAATCCCTTTAGAATGGGAGATTTTCTGTTTTCAACAATTTTAACAAAAGTCCCGGAACTGAATCTTGCTGACTCCACCTGGACTGTGTGCTTCTCCCTGAGCCCATCACTGTCATGGTACCCTGGCTGGCCAGGCCTGGTACACCTGCTTCACCCGCTTCTCTCTGGAGCTGGAAGAGGTCAGCTGCATTTGAAACACATGGACTGAAAATGGGAGAAGTGTGATTCTATGAAAAAAGTTAGGAGATGGTATTGCTACTGAAGGTAAAAAGGAAACTGTTCAGGCAGAAAGAAATAGTTGCCAGTACATCTAGGATTCCAGCAGCATGGAGTCTGGTTCCTAGACCTAGCTTTCATCATTTCTAGGGACTCAAGCAAGTCATGTTTTTCTTTGTTGCTGTTTCTTTGTGGTGGAGATTTGTCTCCTGAATCCTAATTTTCTGTATTTCCACTTGGATGCTTCCTACGGTACTTGCTATAGTATCCATCACAGAGTTCAGAACTAACTTGTGTTTGCATGAGGTGCAATGAATGGTTATATTTTCATTGTATGGTATGAAAATCACCTAATCAATTTTTCAAATTACTTCACATCAGGCAACACATCAGTGACATGTTACATTTCTCCTTGATCTCAGGAGATGCCTCCTTCTTAAATATCAGCAGCTGGTGTTGGCTTTAAATTTCTTTTGTGTAGCTGTCCCCATAGGGTCTCAGTTGGGTTCCAATTTCTGAACTGGTAATATTGCTTTAGAAAGCAGGATCTTTATGACAATAAACATTCTGTGTGCTTCTAAAATTCAGATAAGATGCTTAGATAGCAAAAGTTTTATTAAAAGGTACAAGTTCTCATTGTTAATATTTTTAGTGTATAATAATTATTATTTACCATTTATTTAGCACTCCTAGGTGACAGGCATTGTGCTAAATATTTTACATACGTAATCTCACTTTATCCTTTCAAAATGCTCACAAGCCCTCTCTCCAGACTGAGTAGTGGAGGTTCTTGTGCCTTCTCCTTTCCCTTTTCACCATCCACACCATTCTATTCTTTGCAACCAGTGTTTTCTAATATATAACTCACCTTCTTCTCTGGCTTCTCTGTTTGTTTTTGCTTCCAGATTTATTAATTGCTTCTGTTAGGGTCACAAGTGGCTCAGGTGATACCCAGGTAACACGAACTCCTTTTGAATGCAGGGGGCAGGGAAGGGGCATCAAATCCATAGCTCCTTAGGCCAGAAGTAGCTCCCCTCAAATACCCAAAAGACATGCTCACTGCAGAGGCAGGGCAGAAAATCCAACACACAGGCCCTGTCAACATTGCTGAATGAGGGTGGCAGTGCTGTGTAAGTCAGAGGAGGCTGTGGTAACTTCTGAGAGTAACCTTTTCCATGCTGTGTGTCTACAGAGAAGGCAAGGCCAGGCCTGGAGCTAAAGAGATCCACACTGGTGAGAGAACAGACTCTCCAAGGAATACCAGAGGGAACTCGTGGGCTTAAAACTAACAAATGAACAAAGTCATTTTGAGACAAATAATTAGGTAGGTGTCCTCAGTGCCCAGCATTAATATGCTTGTATGTGTATACCAGCAAGCCCTTAATAAATACATTCTCTCCTGTCCCATAGAAATAGTCTGTAAATAAATAACAGGACACCCTACTTTTGCTGACAAATCATTTTTCCTTTCTATCTGGGTGCCAGTTGCACTTTATAAATGACTTTAATTTACAGCGCATTATGTTTCCTTGTATTTCTTGCCTCTAAATCCCCATGCAATATTTTGTATCCATTCCCATGATAGTTTAACTGTCTTTAACCTTTTCAGTGAGGGAGTGTGTGCATGTGTGAGTATAAACATGTGTTTGTGCATGAATATCTGTGTGTGTTTGTGAGTATCTGTGTGTGTTCAGTAACACCATCTATTTCATTCCATCATTTCTAAATGGATCAACTCAATGTTGTCATTTGTGCCATGTGTTTTATAATCATTGTCTTTCCACTCACATCAATTGTATTTGCTTTGTGTAAATCTGGTCACTGTATGGCTGCAGCCAGAGGAAGCTGATTGCCTTTGATGTGGATGTGAAAGCAGACACCGAATTGGGTTGGGGGAGTTCATCGTGGAAGTCCAAGCAGATGTCACTGACCAGACTTGTCATTGATTTCAAGAGAAATTCTCTAAAAACTCACCTGAAGCTTTCCCCAGAAAACACCAAGATGCAGTATTCAACAAAAGGCAAACTAATAAGAACTACTATTTATTAGGCACCCACTATGTGCAAAGACTTCTACTTGTACAGTTTCATTAATCTTCATAAAGATGCCCTAGGAGATGGGTATTATCATCATCATCTCCATTTCAGAGCTTGAAACTGAAGCTCAGAGGAAGTGAAGTTAGTAAAAAGCTCAGCTGCATTTGAATCTGTTACCAAAGCCTGCTTCGTAATCTCTGACTCTAGGGGATAAGGGCTTTGCATACAGAATCAGGTTATTTTGCCGGTATTGTGCGCTCTTCCCTTGTAACTTGGTCCTAGGCTATCCATGAATTTTCCAAAGGTATTCTGCAGCCTGCTCTGAGGCAGGTCTGGGAAGGGCACTGAGGTTGTGT
The DNA here is from genome assembly GCF_001604975.1 of Cebus imitator. Classification (NCBI taxonomy): domain Eukaryota; kingdom Metazoa; phylum Chordata; class Mammalia; order Primates; family Cebidae; genus Cebus; species Cebus imitator. Next base: position 6,693,976 of record NW_016107378.1, on the reverse strand, counting down.
GGCTGAATGCAAATGGCCCTGGCACCTGAGATTCTCACAATCTAGTGGACCCCAGACAAGCCAACAGATACCCCCAGCCCACTGTAAAGTGGAGGCCCATCCATCTATCCATTCATTTATTCATTCATTCATACAGCAAATATGTATTCAACTGTGTGCCAGGCATTGTTATAAGTACTGGGGCTGCAAGACAGACAATAGCTCTGAGCTCACACTAAACAAACTAGCAACATAATAGCCAATAATTAAGAGTCTATTAAGAGGGTTCTGTCTTAGTTTTCTACTGCCAACACAGCACACTACCACGAATTAAACAGCTTAAAACAACAGCCATGTATTTGCCTCACAGTTCTGTAGGTCACAAGTCCAGGTAGGCGCACGTGAGTTCTCTGCTCCAAGGCTCACCAGGCCAGCATCAAAGTGTCAGCTGTAGGGGACACTTCTGAAGAATCTTCCAGGCTCATTCCGATTACTGGCAGAATCCAGTTCCCTGTGGCTGCAGGATGAAGGTTCCTGCTTCCTTGTTGGCCGTCAGCCTGGGGCCACTCTCGCAGCCTCTGGAAGCTGCCCGCCTTCTTTCTTATCTCATGGATCCTACACCTCTTCTCATCAGCTACTGCTCATGCTTAGAATCTTGCTGGTTTTCTTTTCTGCCTTAACCTCCACATTTAAGGACTCATATACTTTTTTTTCTTTTTGAGACAGAGTCTTGCTCCATCACCAGGCACCAGGCTGGAGTGCAGTGGCACCACCTCAGCTCACTGCAACCTCCGCCCCTCAGGTTCAAGCAATTCTCCTGCCTCAGCCTCCCGAGTAGCTGGGACTACAGGTGTGCGCCACCACGCCCAGCTAATTTTTTTGTATTTTTAGTAGAGACAGGGTTTCACCATGTTGGACAGGATGGTCTCGGTCTCTTGACCTCGTGATCTGCCCGCCTCAGCCTCTCAAAGTGCTGGGATTACAGGCATGAACCACCGCGCCCGGCCTGGGCTCATATACTTATATTGCCTCTGCTTGGATAAACCAAGATTATTAATATCTCCCTATCTTAAGGTCAGCTGATGAGTAACCTTTATTACGTCTGCCAAATCCCTTTTCCCTATAAAATTACGCCTTCATAGGTATACCAAGGGGCGAGGAGGGCCAAAACACAGAAAAAATAAGTGATCATCATTTATTCGACAAATACTTATTGAGCACCTATTATACACCAGGCACTGTTCTAAGTGCTGGTTATACAATGATGAACAAAACAGATAGAAATGCCTGGCCTTGTGGACCTTATCTTTTAGTGAGGAAAAAAAATTAAAAAAACAAGATAAATGGGTAGAAATATATGCTGTGTCTGGCATTGATACTTGCTATGGAAAAAATATATAGAGACAAGTCTAGGGAGGCATTGGGGATGTGGTTATACTTTGAAATAGAGTGATTAGGGAAGCGGTCACTGAGAAACTGAAGGAAGAGAAAGAGCATGCCATGCATGTAACTGGGAAAGAATTTTCTAGAAAGAAAGAACAGTAGGTTCAAAAGTGCTGAGGTTGGGGCATGCCCCACAGATTCAAGGAGCAGCAAGGAAAGCAGTAAAGTACTTTGGCAGGAACGAGGAAGCCCCTCAGAGAGAAAAACAGCCAGGTCATGTGAGGCTGGGGCATGGTGTGATGGTAACAGGAGGTGCAGGGTGGAGGGGGAGGTGCTGATTTAATTTCTGTGGTCAGAGAAGCTGTGTGTATTGGTTATCTATTTTTGTACAACACATTAGCAATTCAAAACTACAAACATTTGTTTTCTCAGTTTCTAAGGGTCAGGAATCTGGAAGTGGCTTACCTGGAGCGGGTCTGGCTAAGGGTCTCTCATAAAGCTGCAATCAAGTTGTCAGCTGGGGGTTTGGTCAAATAAGGCTTGCCTGAAGCTGGTGGATTTGCCCCCATGCAGCTGTTGGCCTGCACCTTGCCAGGCACGTCTCTGTATCGGACAGTTGGAATAGCTTCCCCCAGCATAAGTGATCTGCAGGAGAGGAAGATGCCACACTGCCTTTTACAACAGTCTCTGAAACACACACACACACACACATACTTCCATTTTATTTTGTTCTTTAGACTCAAGTCACTAGGTCCAGCCCTCACTCAACAGGAAGTAACTACACAAGATTGTGAATACCAAGAGGTGGGTGTCACTGGGGCCACCTCGGAGGTTGGCTGCCACAGAGGGCTTCTCAAAAGATGGGATATTTGATCTGAGAGCTCAATGCTGAGAACAGTCCAGCCAGCTGTTCCAGGGCAGCTGGCGCTTTCTGACAAAGAGCCTGAAAGAAGCCAAACCTCCACCTTGGACAGAGGGAAGGAGATACTCGCACAGACTGTGGTTCTGTTCATTCTCACCAAGTCCAGACTCACCATGCCTCCTCCATCTCTTCAAATGCTTCCCTTCTTCCTCCTCCACTTTCCTTTCCTATCATGCCACAGGAGTTTACAGTTAAACCCACAAGCCCCGGGGTGTTCTTGACTCCTGCTGTTTGCTTAGACTACTCTCCTACCCAGGGTCCCACCACCTCTTCCCTACTTCTCTAAATATGGACTATACTCAGACCCGACACATGACACCATCTCCTCCCAGAAGTTTCCCCTCATGTTGCAGCCCACATCGATCCTCTTTCTGAGTCAAGGACACCTCATAGCAGCCTTGGGTTAACAGAAAACCTGGTCCCATTTTTATCTGTGTCTCATGTCTCCACCTCCATTATAAGCTCCTGGGTGCAAGGACTATGTTGTACTTGCTTCTGATGCTCCTAAAGACCCCTGCCACAGTTGGAGTCCTGGTGGTCAAGAAATGGCTCACCCAGATGGAGTTATATGAGGAGTATTAATAAAGCAACTTGTTTACAAAGTTTGGAGAAACCAATAGAGGATAGTACGGTACCCAGGACTGGCCAAAGCAGGGAGCTGATATCTGCCCCCCGCACCCTCCCCACAATCCGAGGCCTAAAGGAGCAAAGGGAGCTGGCAGTTTCCCAAACTGGAGAGAAGAATATAAGGGAAGAGCCACCTGATGGGAGAAGTGGCCTGCGAGGCCAAGCCACAGTGGCCTGGCAGAAGAGAATGAGGAATAAAAGGCCTCCTGCTCCTCCCACCTTCCTATCCCCACCGGCAGCTTTCACTGGCCAAATGCAAGCAGAAGGCAGGGGAGTCGGAGCACGTAGTTCACATAGGTCCGCCCCTGAGGTGCAGCAGAGTGGAGAGGAGTAGAGAGGGAATCCGGAGAAGCCAATAGGCTCTACAGTGTAAGACTCAGAGCTGGAAGCGGGCTTGGTTCTCTAGTGCCTCCTCCCAGCCTGGTACCCAAATCCCTGCAGACAAGACATCTGCTCCATCTGCAGTCCCTTCTCCCATGTGGTTAATGTGGCTCCATATCTGTCTAAAAAAGTGAATCTCTGAACCATTGACTTTGTGATATATCCCAAGAAAGCAAATCATATTTGTGCTGGGGTTGACCCTTTTCATGGTTATGGTAAGCTGACAATGAAAGTAGCATCCTTACTCTCTGAGGAGAGCAGGTGCCTCCATGATTAAGGAACATGGTGGAAAGGGTGGGAACATTGGGCTTTATGATAATTGGCCCATTCTTCCATCTGGTCCCTTTACAATGCTTGAAATTTATAAAGCCACTGCTGGAGTTCATGCAAAACTCTTGCTTTTAATTAAGTGGCCTAGTTTCAGTAAATAGTGTAACAGGGACGAATCTATCAGTGGGGACTGATGTTATGAGCAAAAGAGCTTCCAGGCCCAGTGGAAATGCAGTCCCCATATGGAGAGACTTGCAGAGAGCTGCTCTGGCAGGACGCTGCCATTTCAGTGATCACAGACCAAACAGAAGCCTCCAGACACAACTCTGGAGTGAAATAAAGCCAAGGCTGTCTGCTTCCAAGGAGAATAGCTGCAGACCCCAGACTGCCCTGTGGATGCCACAAGCCCAGAACTCACACAGCTGAAAGGGGCTTACGGACCATCTTCCCAGCTGCTGGGCCCGGGGCCAAAGATAGGACTAATCCGTGGTGCAGTCTTTACCACAGTCCAAAGAGAAATGAGAAAAATGACCACAAAGTCAGCTCTTTAAAACTAATGTAATTCGGCCAGGCACAGTGGCTCACGCCTGTAATCCCAGCACTTTGGGAGGCCAAGGCAGGTGAATCACTTAAGGTCAGAAGTTTGAGACCAGCCTGAACAACATGGTAAAACCCTGTCTCAACTAAAAATATAAGAAAATTAGCTGGGCATGGTGGTGCCTGCCTGTAATCCCAGCCAGTTGGGAGGCTAAGGCAGGAGAATTGCTTGAACCCGGGAGGCAGAGGTTGCAGTGAACTGAGATGGCGCTGTTGCACCCCAGCCTGGGCAACAAGAGCAAAACTCCATCTCAAACAAACAAGCAAACAACAACAACAACAACAAAAACCTAACCTAGAGTTATTTTTAATTTTGATCTTTTTAAAATTTTATACATTGCATTATTCCTTCTTTAACTGAGATGAAACTGTCTTTTGTTTAACAGGAGATTTTAAAAGTAGACAGACAGGTTTTTTTTTTTTTTAAAAGTGTATATTTAGATTCCTAACTTGAGCTCCATCGCCTGCACCACACACGTACACACTAAAAAATATGAGTGGTCCATGGTATCCTAAGCACTGGCCACTCATGGTCTAGCGACGTGTCAAGATGCCTATGTTCAGATGGGGAAGCTGAGATTCTGAGACTTAAAATTGGTCCAGGAAGATGGGTGGAAAACTCTGTCATCCCACATCCTTGCTGTTTTTCCCCACCACCCACAACGTTATGGTGACTTAGCAGTGGGGGGAGGAGGCAGCTTGCACCCCTGCCTGGCACTCTGGGAGCAACATAGCAGAAATGTCTTCACCCACGTTAGAATCAAGCTGTGGCCCCTCCAGCTCTCTTCTTCCTTAACTTCCATGGGATTTGATGGCGTGCACATCTTAAACTCATATTTTTAAGGTTTATGTTTTACTTCCCTAGGAGATGGACCAGGGATTTGAAGTTAAGCAGGCCTGGCCTGGCCACTTAACTAGCAGAAACTTGTCCTTGGTGAGTGTCCTAACCTCTCTGATTCCCCAATGCCTGATCATTTATTTGCTTTCCACTCTACTAAAACTCCAGATGGGCAAGGACTGTGTCAACCTTGTTTACAGATCTATCTGTAGCATCTAACACAGGGCGAAGCTCATAGCTAGCACCTAGAGAATACATTTTTTAAAAAACCTCATTCTATAAAGGTTTCAAGACTACAAGTGTGCATGTGTGGAATGGGAACAATAGTGGTAACTTCCTCATACATTTCTATACAAACTTTGCAAAATTATGAAAAGTATGGCCACAGATACACTTGAAAATTATCAGTTGCCTGTCACTCAGACACCAAGGACAGTAGCAGGGCATGTCGACATGACCAGGGAACAAGATTTCCCATGATCTAGTCCTGGGAGACATCAGCTGTGTAGCAGAATTCATGGAAATCCAACAAGGTCCAGAGCTGGCCCCACAGAGTCTCCCAGAGCAGCTCCTACGCAAGAAAATAAATCAAAGGAATGGCTCTGAGCACATCCCCGCTCACTGCCAGACCCAGGCTGCCTTACTCAGGTGTCTATCCTACTGGGAGACACTTTCAAAGTTGGTATTTGTGTCACACAGGGAGATTGTAAAATGCTGTATTTGAAAACATGAATGTATAATGTCTCCCTGGAAATCTACACCTTCTCAGTGAAAGATACAAGTGCAGTCCAAGACAGACATGTTTAATTAGTGGGCAAACTTGACATTTCCAGTGTTTGGACTAGACAGAGGGAAAGCCAAGAGCAAACCGAAGTCTTTTCTTCATCCCCTCCCCCTAGTTTGCTGACAGAGAATAATTTATTGGGTTTAAATAAAAATGAATGTCTTTACAATAACAGGAGAGAAAAGGCCAGGAGATCCAAGGGTGGTTATTAAGTAATTGTCACCACTAAACATGCATCTTCCCCATCTCCTCTGTGCCTGCCCTCTTGGGTCCTTGCTTGATCAGCGTGCATATGCTCATGATAGCGCTTCTATCCACCCAGTCTCTCAGGTGCTGGGCCTCAGAGGCGCTCTTGTGTCACCCACATCTGAGATCTGCAATTCTAATTTTTTGATATTTAGGATATCTGAGTTTTCCTTATCTTTCTCAGGCTCATGACTGCTTGCAGTAACTTACTTACTTTCTTTCTTTCTTTCTTTCTTTCTTTCTTTCTTTCTTTCTTTCTTTCTTTCTTTCATTTCATTCTGTGGCTCGGGTTGGTGTGCAGTGGCAAGATTCACAGCTCACCATGACCTCAAACTCCCAGGCTCAAGTGCTCCTCCTGTCTCAGCCTCCTGAATCGCTAGGACAACAGGTGTGTGCCACCATGCCCAGCTAATTTTTTTAACCTTTGTAGAGATGGGGATCTCATTATGTTCCCCACACTGGTCTCAAACTTCTGGGCTCAAGAATCTTCCCACCTAGGCCTCCCAAAGCACTGGGATTATAGGCATAAGACACTGTGCCCAGCCAGCTTGCAGTCACTTACGAATTTGTCCTCACCCCTCCAGCTCTCCTACCACTCTGAGTTTATACATTTCTGCCAGAACAAGTTTTGCAGAGCATGACTTTGTTTGTGTCTTTCCCCTTTACCAAGGTTTTCAGTAGTTCTTTACTTATTCAATAAGATTGGCCCTTTCATGGGCCAGGCCCTGGGAGTCAATGATGACTAAAGTTGCCTTGAGATAAAGCCCAAATATTTAATCTGGCATTTAGTCATACCTCAATATACCCTTCTGGGTTTATCCCTCCCAACTCCCTCCAATCTTGCATTTTATATTCATTTACTTAGAGATAGGGTATCACCTCTGCTGCCCAGGCTGAGTGCAATGATGTGATCATAGCTCACTGCAGCCTCAGCCACTAGGGCTCAAATAATCCTCCCACCTAAGCCTCCCAATTAGCTGGGACCACAGGTGTGTGCAACCACACCTATCTAAATTTTTATTTTTTTGTAGAAATGAGCTCTTGCTATGTTCCCAGGCTGGTCTTGAATCTTGAACTCCTGGACTCAAGTGATCCCCCCACTTCAAAAATCTGCATTTTAGACACATCCACAGCCTGCTAGTTCTCTTATACTCCCTGCATATCTCCATCCTCAAATGCACCTTCACTGAAGAACTTCCGTGCACAGGGTTGAAGAGTTTTTATCTATTTTCTATTCATTACCAGTCATTATTTACAAGACCAGGATTCTTACTGCTCATGACTTTGTTGACACAGATCCCTTTACCCAAATGCTCTTCTCTCCTCCAGCTCCCTCATTCTTTAATGGCCAAGCCGAATGTCGCACCTGATACTCCTGGTGGTATTATCATCACCCACTTTCATGTTGCCGTAGAACCTTCCTTGAAGTTCCCTTACACTATTTGACACATTTTTCCCTATAGATCACAGGATACCTCAGAAATTGATAACCAAAAGAACATAGCAGTCAGAGTTCAATCAGAAGAAATGAATCAAATGATGAATGTTTGAGGTGATGAATATCTTAATTACCCTGATAAAACTACCCATTGTATCCATTTAACAGACTATCACGTGTACCCCTAAAATATGTACAATCATTATATATCGATTAAAAAGGAAACCACTCTGATGTGTCAAACAGAGTGAACCTAACTGATTACACAAATAATGGGAAAACAGAAATCAAGCAAAGGATGCAAGTTAGCCAAAGATTGGTGATGGCAAGAAGCTGCTACCACCACAAGACTGGCAGGTGGGAAGGCAATGGGAGGAAGTGGGGTTTCAGGTCACCCAGCAGAAGTGGAAATGTGGGGGTCATTCAGTGAGGGAGAGCTAGAGCCTCAGAGGAGATGTGACCTCTAGCAGAGATGTTGCTGGAGGCCATGAAGGGAGATGCCCTGGCTTCTCTCTTCTTTCTACCATCTGATTCACCCCAAGAGCTGCCTCTGGCTGAAGCCAGATGGGGGTGAGCTGGCATGGGAAGCTGGGGTTCCCAGCTCCATGCTATAGAGCAGGACAGGGCAGCAGTGGGGAATTGCACAGCTTGCATGCAATACTTCATGCTTCTAAAACTAGAACACTTTATTAAAGTAACAGCATGTTTCATTAACTCATCTCCAGCATGAAACCTTACATAACACTTTTAAGGAAATGCAAACATCTCAGTGTGGCTTATTTCCCTCATTCACCCTTCATTACTGGCAATTCTTCACTTAGCTCCAGCTGCGTTGAGCCTGGCACCAAGGAGAACCACCATGTCCTTTCCATGGGCTGAGGCTCATGACTCATTACCCACGAAGATCAGCTCTTGGTTTGTGGAGTCACTTCATTTGCCCTGATGAGACTTCGATGGGTTATTCTCTACTAATGCTCATGACCCAAAAGGCTTACATTTGCACCCTTGGTCTCTCCCAGGATGCCGTGTTTTCCTGCCCTGGCAAAGCTAAGGGAAGTGCTTCACCAGGGGACAGCAGAAAGTAAAATCAAGGTCGTGGACTCAAATCTCAGGTTTTGAAGTTCAAATGCATGCCCTGCTCTCCTGGCTGCTGACCTTGGGCATTGATTGATCTCTCCAAAGTCACAGCTTGCAATGGGAACATCCAGCTCATTGGGTTATTGTGAGGATTAAGTAAAATGATGCCTGGAAAACAGCTGGCCCAATTCCAAGTACGTAATGCATTTAGTAGCTGTGAGCTATCATCATTTTTCCTGTGCAATCAGAACCACCAGAACATCATGAAAGCCCATGGGTTGTATGGATGTAGCAGCCAGCTCCACATTCTATAACAACTTTTGTTTTTAATCAGGCAAGCTTTCTTTTCATAATCACATTTTATGTCACTAAGTCCAGCTAATTTCCAATGCTTCGGAATCAGTCTTGGAATGCTACAGCTGGTAGAGAGCTTAAAGATTGTCTGGTTTAGTTCTCTCTCACTACATAAAGAGGGATGAAAACACAGGGTATATGTAAAGTTACGCACCACACGGCATTTTCATCAATGACAAACTACGTATATAGCAGTGTTCCCACAAGATTGTAATATCACATTTTTATTTTTCTTTTCTATGTTTAAATATGTTTAAGTACACATGTATTGCAGTTACCTACAGCATTCAGTATAGTAATATGCTGTCCAGGTTTGTAGCTTGGAAGCAATACACTATAACACATAGCCTAGGTATATAGTCGGCTATACCATCTTACCATCTAGGTTTGTGTAAGTACACTCCATGATGTTCACACAAATGATGAAATTACCTAATGTTGGATTACTCAGAACATATTTCTTTCATTAAGCAACACATGACTCTACATATCACAGCAAAAAGAAACAAAAGGAAAACATATAAGCATTTATAAACCTACCACTTAGAGATAAACAAGTTATCATTTTTCTACATAACCATTTAGTCTATTTCTAATAAATATTTTTTTAAAAAGATGAAATTATAGCATACTTACTGTTTTAAAAAGTAACGTTTTTATCCAGATAACACCATTTCTTCATCATCTTTCCATGTCATTACATATCATTTTTAATAGCTTCACTGGTATGAATATTCTCTAGTTTATTCTATTTAATAAACCCCACTTTTAAAAATTGGAAACATTTAGGATGTTTCCAATTCTTCACCAATATAAACAATGGTTCCAAAATGTGTCTGAATGGGACCAAGAACCACCTTTTCCTCTGAGCACAGGTGATAGATATGAAGGCTTTCATAAATTCCTTTGATAAAATCCGCAAATCTCGAGGAGAAGCAACATACTAGTCCATGACCAGCCGCTGGCCCTCCCCTAGGATTCCCTTGAGAGAAGGAGTCAATATTAATTTGCTTGGACTGCCATTACAAAGCATCAGACTGGATGACAAACAACAGAAATTTAATTTTTTAGCCTACAAGTTTGAGATCAAGGTGTTGGTAGGGCTGGTTCCTTCCTCGTGAAGGCTGTGAGAGAAGGATCTGTGCCAGGCTTCTCTCCTTGGCTTACAGATGCTACTGTCTTCTCCCTGCATCTTCACACAGCCTTCCCTGTGTGGGGGTCTATGTCCAAGTCTCCTCTTCTTATAAGGATGTCAGTCATGATGGATTAGGGCCTGCCTTAGTTACTTTATTTAAACTTCATTGACTCTTTTAAGACATTATCTCCAACCACAGTCACATTCTGCGGTACTGGGGCTAGGATTTCAATACATGAATTTGAGTGTGTGACACCATTCAGCCCAAAATGGAGTCTAAGTACATGAATTAACCTAGAAAGATCTCCAAACAATTGTAGACAGAAAGAAAAAGCAAGTCGAAGAAGGATGTTGTATACACTATCATCTATGAAAAAGTTTTAAAACATATCAATTAATATCCTACATTTGTCTATTAATTCATAAATGATAGAGACAAGAATAAACACCACGTTCGTAATAGTTCTTTCTGAGGAAAAAAAGAAAGATGCAATTGTGGAGATGTCAAAGGGTAAACTTTGCTGTGTCTATCATGTATGTTTTTAAGCTGGGGCATGCATAGCAAACCATCAGTATTTGTTCTATCTGGAAGCAATTGCATATGTGTTAAGTAGAATGCTCTGTATTCTTCTCTGTTTCTGACATTTTCCATGATTTAGAAAATGGAGAAAAGAGACCAGAGATCATAGAGGAAACCCTGGGTCTGCCTGGCTTTTCTGATACTCTGGGGAGTGTCAGGATTGACTTTTTTTTACCTCTTAGGGTCGGTGGGAGGGCCGCAAGAGCTGAGCATGTGCATGCCTCAGGAAAAAGGTTCTCAGCACTAAGGGCTTTTCCCAGGCTCCTCAGGACGTGATCCTGGAAACCTCTGAGATAGAAGCGTAAAAGCTGCAGGGTGGAAAGCCTGCCCCCATCCCAGTAAGAGGGTGAGAGCTCTACATAGCCTTTTCACTTTCCCTGTACAGCAACCTCCTCGTTGTTCTCCAGCACTCCCACCTCCACCACCTTCTTCTCCAAGGGCACCAAGTGCCTCTGAAGTGTTTACCAGCCTTCCTGGGGAGAGGGAGCCCCACAGTGACCTCCTAAGGGGGAGGGGGAGCAGCTTGTGTCCATATCTCTCTTGTATGCCAAGCACAGAGGCCAGCCAGGAAACATGATCTACCAACTCCATGTAAGTGGACACCTCACCAGGAAGCATGCAAGCCACTTAGAAGGCACCTGAAGCTCTTCCAGGTTTTTAAAATTTTAGTTTTTATTTATTTTTATTTGTTGAGGATGGAAAACTTGTCTTCTTGTCTTTACATTTATTCTCTCTCAAACATCCAATCAGAGCCAGCCTAGCACAGGTCTTACATAATATTTTTGGCGAACAATTCTGTGGAAAGCATACAAAAACAGCAGAGTGAGAATAGAAAATCAAAGCATAAATGAAGAAGCACAGACATCAACATCATTTACAGTCTTTGTGGCTGTTGGTATTTGTAATATTTGATTCTCACAATAAACTATGGGCCAGCTGGGGTAGAGAGAAACAGACCAGCTTGCAGTCACGAGGCCCAGAGGCCAGAGATGACTTTCCCAGTCTTCCACCCACCTAGCAGCGTGCTCTTCCCTCAATTCACCTAGACCCCATCACACCACTGTCTGCCCCACTCCTTTGACACCCCCAACCTCTTATATGCCCTGCTTTTATTTCAGTCTGATCTCCTAAATTAGGTTAAAGTGTGAGAACAACAATTCAAATGCTACCCTCAGATTTTCAAACATGGCATTTTTTACATTCTGTAGCTGAGTTACATTTCCTATGAATCTCTTACTATTGACTGGTGACGGAACACACAGAATTTCGGCTTTCCAATGGATATCTCAGATCAAAGTGTTGCTAACGTTGTTGAGCGGACATTTAGGAAATTCAGGTTTAGTCCAAGCTGTCTCTGCTCTACATTTTCTGGCTTTGTATTTTCATGATGGTGAGCTCCAGGAGGGTTTCTGCGGCAATCTAGTGATGATGAGTTATGAGCTGCAGAACCAAGAGCTACTGCTTTGTTTGCAGGGAGGGAATTCTGGCCTGCTTGTTTTTGAGGTGGCCATGTTCTAACACATGCCAGTAAAGTCATGGTGCTGAAATGGATAGTGCCCCAAAGAACTAAGGTTCCTTGGTCTCAACTGACACAGTCCCTCCCAAGCTGTAGGGATCCATGGAGCTCAACTGCCAGCCTCGCTCCCTTTGAAAGGCTATGAGATCTCAGTGCTTCTTTCATGACTCAATAGAGTCAGGGAGATTGAGAGACATCAATGTCAACCCTCTTACTTCCTATATCATCCCTGCAGCCAGTCCCAACTACAGCCTGTATGGAATAATCTTTTCTAGCTCCATGTTGAACATGAGGGTTTTTCTCAGAATCCTGCAATATTTTCCAGATTGATTCCCATGAAATAAGAAGCAAATTCCCAGATCCAGAAGTTCTCTAAACCTATGGCAGTTTTTATAACTTTGCCTAGGTCTCCACAACCCCTCCCCTCAAGAAGGGGTCCAGAACCCGAACTTGTGGCCTCTTGCCTTCCTTCTGCCGTTTTTTTCTCCCAAGATCAATTTCTCTTCCTTCTTGAACACACTCTTTATATTAGCTGTTGAATTTTCTCTGCCTGTGGTTACTAGTGAAGTTGTAGGATACAAAGTAGCTAAACCTGGTTATTGATTAATAAATAAGGTGGCTCTTGGAGCTCAACCTAACTATGGTCTTAAAAAGTCAGCTTTAAGATTCAAAGCTGACCAGGAAAATAGGTTGTTCAGGTAATGAATATACATCAAAAACTACAATCCATAGTATAACCATAAGCATCTTGGAGGGTAGAGAACCACCACAAACCTGAGTGAAGAATCAGTATCATATAAACCTTTGTTAAATTGAGGGAAAAGGTATAAAAGATGCTCCTTTCCACCTCCCTCGCCTCCTGCACTGCCACACCAGAATCTCTCCAGAGGTATACTGGACAGCTGAAGCATCACTCTTACATTCTATTTTGCCATTTTGTGCAATGTAAATATATTCTCGCAGGTTCTTTTCTTCATTCATTTATCCCTTCCTCCTCACTCATCTAATAGAAAACTGGGCAGCTGCTTTGAAATGTCACACCTGAAGTTAGCTCAGCTTGAAAAGTTTAAAAATAGCCAACACAAGGAACAAAGGTGTTTGCCAGAAACAAATACTGTTAACAGTTCCTCCTAGACACACTTCAGGTTCCCACAGGGTAACAGAATTGATGTGTAAACAAGGACCCTCTGGCTTCTGCTAGGCTATGACTTTCAAAGTCCTTTCTCCATGGGCAAGCCAGGTCTGCCCTAGCCCCAGAAAGCTGAGCACAAGGGAGGTTCCTCCTCCCACATCTGAATCTTTGGACCTTTGTCACTAGTAATCAGACACTAGAGTCTGATTGCTCTAGTGCCTTTCAATATCAGTGTCGTAACAGTACAAGTTTTATCTTAGCACTTATCATTCCATCTTATAATCATTCATTTCATTTGTTTATAGAAAGGCAGTGTAGTTAAGCGTTTAGGTTTTGGAGTGATATTGCACAAGCTCAAATTTCTGGATCTGCCACCTGCTAGGTGTGTGACTTGAGGCAAGAAATTAGCTTCTCTGTTCCTCTGTTTCCTCACTTGCAAACTAGGATAATAATAGTTCTTATCTCACAGTGTTGTGATAAGAATTAAATGACTTAATATACATAAAGTATTACACTAGAACTTGACAGAAAGCACACTTTATTATGAGTGTTTACTATCACTAATATGTATCTGGATCTCTTTCCTCCACTAGGTGGTAAGCTCCCTCATGGCAGGGACTCCATGGTTTTAGGGCTTCAGGACCATGGACAGGGCCAACCCCTTATCAAGGTCTTCATTCTTTTATTTTCTTCACTCTTAGTCATATCTCTAAGAACACTTTTAAAATATAACTACAAGATAAATATATATTATTGGCAGAAATGAATGTTTATTGAAAAATTGGATTAATGAAAGAATAAAACAGCTCCACCCTTTCAGGATCATCTCTGCACCCAGCACTCCTACCACTCCATCCTTCAGTGGGTTTTTTCTCCACTCAACGTTTCTATTGGTATTCTTGGTACCACTCATGTACACATCCTTGTCCTTGTTTTCAGTTTATCAAAAAGGTTGGAGTGAGATGGTGCATGGCAGGGGCATTTCCAAAGTCTGGAGATGTTGATACCTGGATGTGTTGAAAAGTTCTCTTTTCATGGGGACTTCTCAAATCACCCTATCTAAAATTGCACATTTACCTTATTTCTTATTCCTCTTCCCTACTTCAGTCTTTCTCCTTTGCATGTATCGGTATCTGCCTTCCTATTTATTTTACATATCTTGCTTGTTGTCTATATCCCTCATTAGAATGTAAGCTCCCTGAAAATTGGAATATTTATCTTTTGTTTTTCCTTGTATCTTTAGATTCTTGAATAGCACTTTATGAATTGTAAAGTCCTGATAAATATTTTTGAGTGAATTAATAACATACATGCATATATACATTAAATAAAATAAGCTATACAAATCTCCAAGCTGAAAATTTGAGTTTCTCTCAACCACATGGACCTGATTAAACCCCCCTCCTCCCAAGTCCTAGTATGCAGTCTGCAAGTGAATCAAGACTGCCAAGCCCTTCTCTCTGGGGTCGCAGAGAGATGATCTTGGTGAGGTCTGAAAGCAGGAGGAAAACATTCACTTGACATTTAACAGTTCATTGAAATAGCAAACCTGATGTAGAGAACCAGCGCATTTTCAACAGCTGCCTGCTTCCTTTCCAGTAAATGTCTTGGTTCTGTGTCTGACATAACTCTGAAACAGAATCTGGCAGATTTAGAGGGAAAAACATTTGTTATCCAGAGCTCAGTGCCACCCACACTTCTATCAAGACATCTGAGAGACAGCTGTGAGACTACAACTGGCTAGCAAACGGTAACTCCTACTTGTTAAGCTGTTACTACATTCCAGGTGTTCTAGTATGAGCTTTATTTAGAAGATATCACTTAATCCTGGGTACCATTTTGTATCCACAAAACTAACCACTCTGGGATGTTAAGTTACTTGCCCAATGCCCCACAGTGAGTCAATTAGAGCCAGGATTTGCTTCAAGACCCAGCTTCCACATCATGTCAGTTTTCTACACCATCTGAAGATTGTGAGATACAGACAGGCTGCCAGTTTTGTCCCATGGGGCCAGGGATCATAAAGGATCAGGTTCTCAGTATCCCTCCTCCAGCTTCACCACTTCCACTTACAACTAACTAGTATGAATGAGTTATCAAGCCCCACCCAAGCAAAATGGACTCAGGAAGTGAAGTCATGCCATGGTACAGAAAGAGAAAGGGGAACAGAAGAGTTGACAGTAGGCACTGACAACTACCTCAATGAGTAAAGCACCAGCAGATCAGCCAACTCTGTAGTGCAGGGATATCTCCTGTCCTGGCTGAGATTGAATTCCCCACTGACCTGGCAGGACTGGAGTTTAGAGTTCAAAGCAAATAAAGAATACACATAATTTCTGTTTTCAGGCCTCTGTGGACTGAGGTTTACCCCTGCTAAATGTCTTTGAATTGTAGCAAATGCATTTAAGTTTCATACCAGGGATTCAGGCTCAGTCAACATTCCACAAATGAATAATTATAATCAAGTTCAGCCTGTGCCATAAGCTAACAAAAGGTCATTCTTCACAGCAAAAGAATGAGTATAATTCTATTCATTGTTCTTCCCATGTGTTCTTATTTACTGGTAACACCAAGGTCCAAAAATGGATAGGCAGGAGGCTTGGGACAGTCTTCTGGGGCTGAGCTGATTAAAACCACACTGTTTAGGGTCAAGGGAGCCCCTGCTTCAGTTCTAAAAGTAATAACTGACTGCCTAAAATGAATGACAGTGATCTGGCATGGGGTAATGGAATGGAGACTATATGGAGATGTGAGTACCATGCATTTGATTTCTTTTGTAATAATTTAGCAAAGAATCATTGCAAACATGTTTTGTGTATTAATACTGGGAACACACAGCTCATGAGGACAAGAAACAGAGACAGAACGACAGGGAGAGACATAGAGAGAGGTGCTAGGGGTTAGCATCACAAAGCAGTATTCAACATTTATTGAGCACTCTGTCAGGCACTGCCAGATATTATCTCATTTAGTCCTCACCACAGTTCTGTGGAGTAAGCATATAGTTATCTCTACATTAGAAGTGAGGAAACTGAGGATCAGAGAAGCAAAGCAACTTTCCTAGGGTGTCATGGTTAACAAAAGATAAAATTGGGACTGGAATCCAAGTTCTTCTTACTTCAAAGCATTTCCCCTCACACTTCTTTTTAGAGACAGGGTTTTGCTGTGTCACCCAGGCTGGAGTGCGGTGGCATGATCATAGCTCACTGTGGCCTGGTGCTCCTGGACTCAAGCAATCCTCCCACCTCAGCCTCCTGAGTAGCTGAGAATACAGGTGCATGCTACCATGCCCAGAAATTTAAAACATTTTTTTAGAGACAGGATCTTGCTAAATTGCCCAGGCTGGTCTTGAACTCCTGGCCTCAAGTGATCCTTCTACCTCAGCCTCCTAAGTAGCTGAGAACTGTGCTCAAACAAAGTATGTAGGTTCAAGCACAACTGTGGTAGCCTGCCTCTTGGCACACAAATCTGTTCATATTACCGAAGCCAAAAGTTGGAGGTAGGACTCAGGCTGGTCAATTAAACAAAGAGCCAACAAGATGAAAACAGCGTTGGGAGCCTGGCCTAACCTAGGACAGATCTGGTCACATCTTTGGATTTCCAGGAAGGGTGACACTCCATCCCAATTTTGCATGTTACATCAGCATAATATAGTGTCCCTTCACATTGTGAAAGCTGTTTTCGTTTACTCTGAATTCTGTGGTCATCCTAACTTGGGCCCAGATTGGGATGGCACTCTAACCCCTGCTTCTTGGTTGTCATTTGTGATTTAGCAGCTTACTTTGAAGAAACAACTTTGAAGCAGATAATGGGACTAAGAAGTAGGGCTTGGGTCAGTAACACTCCTCAGGATACTGTGGATGAGCAACTGTTTGTCCAGGGAATCTGGGAAGCTGAAAGGAGAGCAGAGCAGTCCAGCCAGGAGAACCTGGTTGTTGGCTCATGGAAGAAAGGGCTTGGGGACCCCTCACTTTCCTCATCCTAAGCTCCAGTTGGGCAAGAGCGGGGGCTGTTCTCACATTCTCTCTGACATTTTGAGTGTGAGCTCTCTTCCACACTGCTAGCCTGTGGCAACCAGGCAGCAAGATGAAACTGTGCAACTGTGCTGCATCCCCCAGCCCATAAAGCCTGCCCCTGCTGCACAGTGAAAATTACAGGCTTATATTACAGGGTGTGTGATAGGGAAGTAGCCGGAGGTTCCTAATACAATCAGAGTTCAGGTAGCTTTATTGAGAATTGTGAAATGAAACTGTGTTATCCATGTGTCCAAATTTGAACAAGAAAGCTCCCCACTCCACAAAAAGTAAACAAAAAACAATAGCTGCAGCTATGTTTTTTGTTTCCTTCTTTGTAGAATTGTTGTAGCAAGCTATAGCTAGGAGCCCAGAATCTTTTTCCCACTTAAAGAGAAAGCAAATTTCCCCAGAATAAAGCAACACTCTCAGGACCAAAGGAAATAAGACCATCCTTGCTGCAGTAGCCCCCAGGCAGCAGTTTCTCGTGGAGTTTCTTGGAGCACTAGGGGATGGAATAGACACCTCGAGGGATTGAGGGAACAACGTGGAGACCCAGGGCCCAGGACTCTGAATTCACACATGGCCATAACTGCAGCATCTCCACATTAGTCATTGGAAATACTGATAATCTGGATATGAGTTGGCTAGAAAACCATTTTTCATTTTACTGCATTTTAAGGGTTGTTTTTATTAATGCAAAACTCAACCATTGTGGAAAACATGAGAAAATTAATTATCTCTGAGAGGTAGAGGCAGAGAAAGTCTGGGAAGGTGTGTGAGAGAACCTTCTGGAGTGATTAAATGCTCTGTAGCTTAAGAGGATTTGGGTATATTCATTTGTCAAAATTAGTCCAATGGCACACTTAAATTTTGTGCATTTTATTTTATATAAATTTAATCTCAAAAGAAAAATAACTGTAAACCCAAAGACTAAACTCTAGTAAATAATATGCATGCTGCAGTATTTAGGGGAAAGTGTACTGATACTTGCAATTTACACTAAAATGCCCCAAAACAAAGACAGCCTGGTGGATACAGAGAGAAATGGATAGATGGATAGATATTTAATAAACAAGTGTCTTCAAATGTCAGTGGTAGAATCTAGGCTGTGGAAATACTTTTCACTTTAAATGTTTTGCATTTTTCTGTATGTTTGAAATTTTTCATAATAAAATATGGAGAGGATATGTGACATTTATTAGATCAGTACTTCCCAAGCTTTACCAATTAGAATTACCTGCAATATTTGTTTTTAAAATACAGATTCTAGCACCTCTTCTTGCAGATTCAGCTTCAGAAGACCTGGGGTGGGACCTCGGCTATCTGCATTTTTATTGAGCCGTCCCCAGTGAAGATGAGGATGAGGAAGGTCTGGAAACACTGGGTTACATTAACTTGTCCCCAGAGAAACTGATGTTGGACAGAAGGAAGAAATACAACCCAATGAACGCTGAGAGTGGGAACACCTTTGCGTACAGATCAGACTTGGATGTGGCATTAGAAACCTTAGGCTGAACAAGTTTCTCGCATGACTGTGAAGTACGAAAGCTGTGAGAATCAGCAATTTTGGAAACATATGCCCCAAGAGAGAAGTACATCTCAGCCCAGCTCTGGTTGGTCACTTCTTAGTCAGTGACGAGGAAGGTGAATTTCTAAAATTCCCCCAAATGTGTGAGAAAGCCATAAGTTAGGGGAGAGAAAGCACCAGTTAGTCCACAGTCCTCTTTGTGCAGGTTTGGTCCTGGCTGTTGCAGGGCTGTGTCTCTTGCTTCCTCTTGGGGCCTCCTAAGGCCTAGAACTTACAAGGCAAATTACTCAAGACTGGGTGAGGGAGACAATTTATCCCTCATGCCTTCACTGCCCACAGCCCACTGAATGAGATCACTTAGCAACTCCCACTCAAATCTGGTATTGTGCTGTGGGGTGGGGTAGAATAGAGGAGTGGCAAAGACAGATGAGTCTCAGTGTCTGCCCTCAGAGACAGACAAGCCCAGTGGTGGGCAGGGCAGGACAAACAGTACCAAGTGGGCCCAGATAAGAGGGGATTCGGTAAGAGCTGGGGCATCCAGAAGACCTCCTGAAAGACTGCAGCCTCCAATCAAGCTCAGTCAGGACAGATTTCTTTACAGTAGAACGAAAAAAAAAAAAAAGCAATAAAGCCAGTCACAAAGGAGCATGTGATGCCTGGTATCATTATACAAACTCAAGCATATGTAAAACAGAAATCCACGTCAGCATTAATGAGTGAAGTATAAAAATATGCAAGGGAGAGACTCAGAACAACGTCAACAAAAAGCACCTCTGGGGAGGAGGGAAGGCACTAGGAGGAAGGCAGCAAAGGACTTGGCTGCGTCTGTACCAATTTACTTCCCAATAGAGGGAAGACAAAGAGTAACAAGGTCAGACAGGTGATGTGACCCTGATCTTTGCATTTTAATCTCCCATTGAGACACTTGATGGATAATTTCCATACCCCTGATTTTGGTAAACTCTGACAAAATGCGATAGAAAACTGAAGCACAACTCTGTAATCCCACAGCCAGCCTCGTGACCTGGTAAATGAATTCTCGGCTCCCAGTGCCCTAATGGAACCCCTGCTCCCTCCTTTCTGACTCAAGTATGTCTTTACTATCACAAGGGATGCAAGATGCAAAGGGTGCTACAGGTATGTTTGTATCTGCTCTGAATAATAATAAAAAGGAAGCCTAAATTTAGCTTCTACTGAGCTTAGACAGGGTTGAGTTCTAGAGACTAAGGTAAAAATCGAGTAAGTGCGAATCACTCTTGAACATAGCTTAAATCACCCATTAAGCCCAAGGTTCAACGTCATGTGGGAATAGGCACAAAATAGAGAGTGGCACTTCTCAGCTGGAGTTTCAGACAACATGTAGGTTGGAGGTGGAATCCCACTAGTAGTGGCAAGAGACATTTCGGAATGCTGGTGACTGAGGGGCACTCCAGGAATGCCTCTCATTTCATGCTCATTCACTCCTCAGCAGAATCACAGAAACCATTCAATATTTACTTTTTTCTTCTTTTGCAATTTTTTCTGTGCAATGTGTAGATAGTTTCCTTACCATACAGGGGATGCACGTGGAATGCAGCTCCACTGAACTTGGTGTAAATGGCTGGGAAGCTGCTGAAAATTATGGCAATACTCCCTCCCCCCAACCACCAGCATGGTTTATCATGTGAATTTCTGTGATGCATCTAACATTCATGGTGGGGCTGTGCCTGTATCCAGCACCAGTGCAGGGCGTAACTGCTAGCCACAGATGTTCTAGTCAAGAGTCTTGCTGTGAGAAGGAATGTGAGTAGTTTCTGCTGCAATCAGAGAGACAGCCTAGGGAAATGGAGGAACACTATGATTTAGAGAAAATCCCACCCATACAGATGGACTTATTTTCATTATCAGCCTGTCCCTGATGACCAGGCGAAGGGGACACTACCAGCAACCTTGATGGCAGAAAGTTGGTCAGCATGTGGGCAAAAAAACAAAACAAAAAAAGTGGTTCTGGATATATCCACTTTGAAGTTCTGCCCCCAATAAGATACAGGGCCATTTCCTGAAGACACTAGTGTTCTTGGTTGTGAAGTTTTCTTCTAATGAAATTTGAGCAGAAATCTCACTTCTAGCTGGCCAAGAGGTGATGCCCCCTTCTTGGTGGAGAAAACTGACAAGAGCACACAGATATCCCAACCAGTCAAAGGAGGAAGGTGGCTCCTACCACCCATCTCTTGCCTTCCCTCCTAGTCCTACACCTTCCTGTGAGTGGGTTTCTGTGGGGAGGGGAGTTTAGGACCTGAGGCAGAGGGAGGTGAAGATTAGTAAAAGGTAATTGTTGAGCAGGAGCATTTGTGAATAATTTAGCAACTGCCTAGTTCTCCTTTCTTTCACATCTACCTATAATTTTAACTTTCACAGTACATTAGTAAGTGAGAATTGCTTTGCAAACAGCACAGCTCCAGATTCGTTTTTGTAGGGACAGGCAATGAAGAAATGGAGATTTGGAAAATCACTTGCTTAACTAGTTTTTAACATGGCCCATTCCTCACTCATAGAGCACTCTACACCTCCCAAATCACCTTCACATCTGCTTTGTTTATTTTTCAGACAGCTGGTGAGGATGGGGAGCTTTTACAGAGCTGGGGAAACTGAGGCCCAGATAAGCTCAGCAGCAGCCCAAAGAGCACACTGATGGTCAGCGTCCCAGCTGAGACCTGCATTCAGGAAACTCCTTGTGGATGTCCTTTTTCCTTGAGGATTTCATGGCAAAAAAATTAACGAGGCTTGGCTGCCATGAGCCCTGGGATGCCTCACTCACCCAGTGCCTGCACAGTGATAGACTTTACCTGTGGCTGCAAACAGCCCCAGACAAGAATGAGCTCCAGCCTGCAGGGAATGCCTAGAGGCTGAATGAGCTGTCACCACTCTCCTCCCTTGCATGCTGACAGGGGCTTCTGGCCCCTCCCTGCTGTGACATTTCTCAGCATCAGAACTCAAGCAGACAAGCTCCGCTGGGCCAAGACAGTTTGGGCTATCAAAGTCTGCAGCTGTGATGGAGGCCTGGCATTTGAGTCTATTGATCAATGACAGAAGGAAAACATGAGGCAAAATATGCACCTGGAGATCTTCTTGTCAGAACCAAATAGAGGCTTCTCCTCTCTGTTTTGAAGGCAGCTGAAAAAGCAATAGAGAGGGAGGAGGAAAAAACAACCACAAAGTCAAGAGAATGTGGCACCTAGAGGTTTTTCTTGGTGTCTAAAAGTTTAAGGTAGGGGCTGCTGAGACCAAAGGGGCACCCAACGAGGTTCACACAGGGACATGGCGGGAGGTAAGTTGGGTGAAGTTCTCCATTTTCAGATGGAGGTGAAGTCTGTTTGTGTTCCGCAACCCAAATGCAAATGTTGTGGCTGTCTGTCTGTAAGGTGAGAACTTTTCGCCTTAAGTGCAAGACGGCCTCGTGCCTTCCTGAGCTCTACTGATGTGATCCAGTTGTGGGCATTCTTTTCTGTCTCTGTAAATGCCAGCCCCAAATAAAAGCTTAGGCTCAGTCCATCTTGCTTGAATGAGAAAAGATGCATCTGTTTGAAAAGGAGGGAAAGGAAGGGCCAGAGGATGTGGAGGGACCTCAGCATAGGGGAGACCACATTGGATGGGGAAGCAAAGTACATGGGTTGTTCTGTGACCTAGATCAAGTTGGTCATCCTCCCTGAGCCTCAGGTTCCTCATCTCCTAAAAAATTAGCAGATGAAGGTGATGTTTTTGAAGATTCCTCCTGCTCGCATGAAATGACTTCAGTAATTCATCAGCTTGCCGAGCTGGGCTGGAGTGGAGCAGAGAGCCAGGCTGACCCTTTCAAGTGTAAGAAGATGCTGTCTTGGCAGTAGTACCTTGGAAAAAGGGAGCCCACATGGCTGGGGGTCCTCAAACTTTAGTGAGCATCAAGGAATGTCCAATGAATCTGCAGAGATTCTAACCCAGGATGGAGCCTAAGAATCTGCATTTTTACAGTTTGGATCTCCAGGTAATTCAGATACTGGAAACCTGTGGCCTGCACACTCTGAGTGACACTGGCATTACTGTTAAAGACATGACCTTTGGACTCAGAAATCTGGATCGACCTCTCTCACCTTCCAGCTATGTGTCCTAGCCTGGTTGCTGAATTTTTCTGAGCCTCAGTTTCTCACATTATAGGACGGGGATGACCATACCTGCCTTACAGTGTTGTGAGAATTAAATGAGCTAATGTGTGTAAAGCACTTAGTCAAATCTAGCATGTTATAAATGGTCAGTAAACAGTAGTTTATGCTATTTTCATTATTGTCATAATTATGATGATAATTGGAGGGGCTTCCGTAGTGAACAGTTCAGCTAGGAGAATTAGTATGAAGAATTACTCCAAGTACAATAATTCCACAGCAGCTCATATTCATTTTTATCAACAAGAACAGGAATGCTTGCTGATGCTTAAATTTCATATGTAATATTTTAAAATCATTCACTTTTGTCTTCCTAACCTCACTACTGGCTTGTTCCTCAAAGTGGCCACTCATTTGGTTTAAGGTAAGGAATTGCACCAGCCAGAGGCAAAAGCTCTTCACCACTTTCATCAACAATTGTGCCTATTCACGCCCTACATTAGTCCATTTGTGCGGTCATAACACATATTTACAAATCCGTGAAACTTGGTACTTAAAAAGAACAGAAGACTGTTTCCTCACAGAGGTGGGAAGCCCAAGATTAAAGCATCAGCAGGTTTGGTATCTGGTGTGGGCTGTTCTCTGCTTCCAATATGATGCCTTCTTGCCACACCCTCTTCACATGGGGGAAGAGTGAAAGGCAAAAAGGATGAACAACATGTTCGCACATGGAAGTAAAGATGGAAGGCCAGGCTAGCCTCTTTTATAAGATCATTATCCCATATACAAGGGCCAAGCCCTTATGCCTTAGTCACCTCCCGATGGCCCCAGCTCTTAATATCATCGTCTTGGGGTTAAAGTTCCAACATACAAATTTTAAAAGGACACAAACCATACACCTCCAGATGCTCTGGTCAAATGTTGTCCTTCAGCCTTGAGTCATAATTAGTGAACTCTCTTTTCTGGCATAAAACTGACGGATGGGGAGGAAAGAATATAAAGGAAACCCTGAGATCCCCTGTAGGATTTAGAGGATCTCAAACTCTAAAACCTACAGGGACTATCCAGGAATTGCCAATGTATGAAGCAGTCCCAGCAGGTAAATACTGAATAGCAAACTGGAAAGTGGATACCCCATTTAAAGGAACCCCTGCTCAGTGCAACCACTTCTCATAGTGCAAAAGGGGATTCTGGGTTCCCAGAGGTGAATTTTTTTAAAAAGACTACTGTGATAAAAATGTTTGTTTCTTCCTCAAATTTTATGTTAAAATTCTAACCCCCAAGGTGATGGTATTAGGAGATGGTCCTTTGAGAGGTGCTTAGTCCATGAAGGAGGATCCGTCATGAATGAGATTAGTGCCTTGTAAAAGGGATCCCAGAGAGCTGCCTTATAACCTTCCACAACGTGAGGACACAGCTAGAACAGTGTCAGGAAGTAAACACCCACTAGGCAGCACCAGTGCATTGGTCTTGGACTTCCCAGCCACGAGAACTGTGAGAAATAAACCTCTGTTGCTTCTAAGTTACCCAGTGTAAAGTATTTTGTTATAGCAGCCTGAATGAACTAAGACATAGACAAAAATCCATTTTTATTGACAAATCCTTTTCATAAATGTTGATTGAATTATTTATTTTTCAAAACACAAAAGATCCAGAAATCCTCTACCTCCTCCAGAAAGTCATCTCTTCTTCTTCTACCCCACCCTGTCTTTCTCTCTTTCTTTTCCTCCTGGCCCTCCCTCCCACCCCAGTGCTCCGGGTCTGACCCACCCTAGTTATCCACAACATCCTGTCTTTTTCAGTTGTTCATGTACTTACTGAGAAGCATGGAGTTTGCCTTCAGACAGCCCTGGATTTGAGCTCTACTCATCTATTAGTCCCAGCTCTATTAGTCAGTAGTCACATGGATCTCCCTAAGCCTCAGTTACCTCACCAGAGAAATGGGGATCATTGTAGTGTCTGGCCATAGTGCTGGCATAAAAGTTGAAGCACGGCCTGACTATAGTAAATGCTGCACAAATGGTCGCTCTTTGAGTGCAAGAACTGCATCTGCTTCATCTCCCCCACATTGCGCTGGACCAGGCACAAGATAACACAGTTGCTTTATTCATTTTTTAAACACAGAGATTTTCAACTAAGAGATGTTATTTTAAGGACTTTATACATGTTAACATGCAGGTCACGCACAGAAAGGGAAGAAGCACTGCTTTCTAACCAGGAATACTAGGAGTACAGGGAATTTGGGTTCCTATGATATTGACAACCTACAGCCATCAGCCTATCATGTGAGCTCAGGTTGACTGGGCATCCTTTGGAAAAAGTGAGAAGAGTCAAAAATGGCCTCAAAATTAATATATTTGCATATTGTCTGTGTTTCACTGACAAAATAGGAGAAGTTGGGAATTGCAGTCCAACCAAGCTGAAAGTGGATGCCCAGGACATTTCCTTTAAAGACAAATGGTGCTTCTACGTATAACCAGCAGTTCCTGTGGCCTTTGATTCCAAAGGCATCAGAGGCTCAGCTTCTTAAAGACATGTGCATAAGTCAAACATACAGAGAAACTTTATTTGTTAGTGAGAACAAATATTTTGGTAAAACAGGACAGAGAAGGCAAACATACTTTGGATTTTGAATTTTGCAAGATTCCTTCCTTTAATGACCTAATCAATGATGGAAAAAATTTTGGAAGAAAATTACCTGTGACTATTTTGGTCAAAGTGTAGTAGAGAATTACACCAAATAGAGTATATAAATAATTCATATCTGCTACCACATGGCTGGGTTGGCAGATGAGAGTGGGAAAGAAACATGGCTTTAGGGACAAAGACACCAAAGTTCTGAAGTCTAATATTGGCAAATCTTGTCTTTCATCTGATAACTGTTTATGCACTAGACTCTCACAGGCTAGAGCTACTATTAGATAAACAGCAGATAGATGTGCTTTCCATTGAAAACTATGGCTCAGACTAGAGCCACTGGTCTGCTTTAATCCAAGCCTTGATTGTCACTCAAAATGTGGGGTTCAATTCAACAATCATTTCATAAACATCTATTTATTATTGTGAACTATGCCAAATACTGTTGAGAATAGATAGATGAACAAAGCAGATGTTGTTATCAAGTAGCCCTTAATATGTGGGTGGAGATAAGCAAGGTCTCTATATAAATACCATATAATGTAGAATACATAAACACCTATAAGCAAAGCTCATGTACAATGGTGTGAGTGCATGAGAAAATACTGTTTCAAACTGAGAAGTAAGAGAAAACTTTCTGAAATGATTAGTCAGGAACCAGAAGTGGAGGATACATAAAAATTTGATGAAAGGTGATTTAGAAGCACACTAAATAGACAACCCCATGGGGGAAGACTCAGAAGAGGAAAGAGCATTTTGGGGGAATGCAACAAGTTGTAAAAATAGATTGTTAAAGATGTAATTATCTATAAAACCATAATATTAGATTAAATAGTTTTTAGTTCTCCAGGATTAACTATGTCATTTTTGATTATATGGTCCTAAGAAGATTGTAAACATTTTGATTTCATGGAATTCTCCTCTTTTCAATTTAATAGTGCACCCTTCATAGGAGTTTAGTAATACACATTTGACAATGAGTTAATCATACCCAATAGAATGTAAGTTCCTCCACTGTTTGCAAATGTATTGAAAAGGGGATTGTTAATTCAATAAAATCAGTGTATCCAGTTCTTAGCTAAGTTCTTTGTAGTAGTTTGCCTTAAATAAATGTAGTTTCCTTGTTTTAAGAAAATGAGGGTTTGTGATCAACTGCCCCTTTTTAGATCCCATCAATAGCTGGCTTCTGATGTTACTTGCTCACACCTGGTTCCCAGTAACAGGTTTGCTTCAGCACAACATAACACTGCTTTCTGATAAGCAGAGCTCTTCTCTGTGTGCCTATTGTCCTTGGATAAGGTGTTGGCCCAGTTCGCTAGACCCATTCTCTTCTCTGAGAGCTGCCCACCCTACCCCTGCCAGGGATTAGCATCTGGCAGGTATGTTCCTAGTTACATGATCCTGCTCCCCTTAGGTACAGCAGTTTGGATCAAGTGGACACCAAATGTGCCAAATTCTCTCCACTGGAAGATTCTGATTGTGAGATATAGAATAAGGGTTATAAGTTGACTCAAGTCAGTGGCAACTTTCTAGAGGGGTGGCCTATGTATTGGTCAGGGTTCCCTTCTTGCCAACAGAAGAGACTGACTTTGGTTTTTATTGGAATGGGTATTTATTAGAATATGGGTACCTCATAGAATTGTTGGAAAAGCTAAAAAAAAAAACTTGATAAGGCAGAGAACTCATGTGACCCTTTAATAAGGTAACTTTGGGAATAATTTTATGGCAAAAGCAAGGTGTTCCAGGCACTACAGCCAGGAGAGATAAATCCCAATTGTTTTGAGTCTCTTAAATTTCTGATCACCGTTCAGATTTCAGGAGTGAACAGCCAATTGGCTTATCTTGCATGATGTGACTTTTCCTTAACTAGAGCCTCTGTTTATAATTCTACCAGGCTATATTCAAAAGGGAAATGATACTTTTTTCGAAGGAAGATTGGAATGGTGTTAGTAAGAGGAATGAATGTTGGGTAGCCTAAAATAACAATACTCAGGGTCACCAAAGATGTCCTGCTCCAGCCTTTTCTAGAGATTTTTCTGTCTTTCTAAGTTTCCATGAGAGGCCCCACTCTTGTTCCAGCAAATTACTTTTTCTGTTTAAGCTGGCTTGAGTTGGTTTATGTTACCTTCAATGAAATGTTTCTTAACCAAGACACTATTCATCCATTTCTACAATCAATGAACCTTAACCTTGGCCCTCCCTTGAAACAGACCCAGGTATAGATTGGGCATCCCTAAGAAATTAGTAACCTGTAAGATGAGAGTTGGTGTGCACCAAGTGAGCTGTGTGTGTTGGCCTTGGATCAGTGTCTCCAATCTGTTCATTTCCCTTCACTGAGACTCTTTATGTCCATCCATGCCCTCTTCTCCAGCTCCTGAGTGGATAATAGAACAATTTTTAAATACAACAAGAGGTCCAAGGTTGGAAATGCTCTCGTAGCAAGCCAAATGAGCCCATGGAGCCATGGTAACTGTGCAGACATGTGCTCAGTTACCTTGAATCCTAGAGGAGAGAGAAATGCTCACTGAATCCCATGGCTGCAGGGCCAGGCAAAGATAATGCTAGATCAAGGATATTCTGCAGTCCATTTTCCTTGGATTAAGAAAGAAAAGGAATTCTCCGTTTACTTGAGGGAATGGGAGGGAGGTGGGCAGCAGCCTGAACCACATAAATTGGAGAGGGTGTGTGTAAAGGCTTTGAAGTCCCTTTCCTTAGAAATGTTCCTACTTGAAAGCATAATATTATTGTAACAGTAGCAACATGAGTAATAACAGCTCAAATGCTTCAAGTAGTTGCTATATTTCTAGCTCGGTATTAAGTGCTTAAGATTAGTCTTGCCTCTTAATGGAGTGGTCATTTTTGCCCTTAGGAAGAACAGCAGTCATGTAATATGACCAGGTTCTCCCACACATACACTTTTAAAGGCCCTTGTTTGCGCCTCTTTTTGGACATGCGGTATTTTCTGTGTGTTCTGTGGTTTTCTATCTCAATCAATCATGTCTTTACTAGCCTGGGTGTTGTGTGGATGTTGGGAAGTTGAAAGTAGGGAATGGCATAGAAGAGTAATAAGACATGTGCCTGCTCTCAGGAGCTCACAGCTGAATGGAAAAGACCAAAAACAAAAGAAGAAAAGAAATACTATTAGCCAAGTAATAATATCTATGGGTTCCTGCTGATGTTTTTTCCAGTCCTATGGCAATGGAGAATAGGCCCAAATGAGAGAAAGCTTCCTTCTAGAGTAGGAAAGTGCAGGGAAGGATAGAACACCAAATCTATCCCAGATGGTTAAAAAAGTCTACAAGGTGAGTGAGATGCTTCTTATCTCCCCTGATATGTCCTGAGGATTAAAAACATTTAATTCAACTTTGAATTCTCTCTCATGCTCCCCAATCTCAGGTCCTGCGAAAGGACATTGCACAAGTAGGTGCAATGATAAACGTTTGTTGAACTGGCTCAAAGGACATGAAGTCTTGGAGTCAGACTCATCTTCTTTTGCTTATTTTAAAAATAAAATTCAACAAGTTG
This sequence comes from Cebus imitator, assembly GCF_001604975.1. Taxonomy (NCBI): domain Eukaryota; kingdom Metazoa; phylum Chordata; class Mammalia; order Primates; family Cebidae; genus Cebus; species Cebus imitator. The sequence continues at coordinate 6,664,896 of NW_016107378.1, read as the reverse complement.
TGTTTTGCTGTGAAAGGTATAGACTGGCATGTTTAAGCTGAAGTGTAAATCATTCTAAGTTTGGACTGTGTGAAAGACTCTGAGATTCCTTCTTTGTTCGGAAGATGAAGAAGGGGAGGATATATATAGACAGATACAATTAATGACAGAATTTTCCTAAGCAAGGGTATGCTTAAAATATTACAGACAGCCACCCCCCACCCCCCACCCCACTCCCGCTCATACTCTAGGCGTGGAGGCTTCCAAAGGGAAAATCCCACATTTTTTTAGACGTTCCAACTTGGTCTCAGCTCCTACCACTCTTTTTCTGCTCTCCATATAGCCACAGAGGCCTTCCAGATGCTCCTCACACAGGATACACCTTCCCCATCTGTATTTGCTACCATCAACATTCAAAGTCTCTGAAAAGCAAAGAACACTAGGTATGCTGATGCTTCCCATTACTGATTGGGTGATCTCAGACAATGACATCCTTCTTCTTGGGCTCATTCTCCTCATCAGAAAAATAAAGGAGATTGGCCATGCCCGCATTCTTTACAGGGCTATCAAAAGGATTAACTGAGATACTATGGAAGAAGGTGTTTGAAGATCATTTCCAAGGGCTCTACAATTTTAATGAATTATTGTTCTAACATTGCCTCATGTGAATTAACTGATAAAGTTACAAGTCCCCTTAGGAGGTAAGGTGGAGGACTGGGAAATTTCAACAATGGAGCATGAGAAGAGAGATTCAAGAGGAATTGGAAAGAGACTATGAGTTCTGTACCTAGAATACTTAACCTGGGAAAAGGAGTTCACAACTGGATTCCAGAGTCTAAGACTGTACACAAAGCATACATAAATGTGGAGTTGTGCATTTTCCAGGGGGGACAAAGTCTTTGCTTTCCTCAGTTTCTCAAGGAGTTCTATTGTTTAGGATGCTGACGAAGCATTGATCTGTGGTGGTGGGAGCCAGGCAGGAGCATAACTCCCTGCCTGGAATCAAGAAGCCAGGAACAACTTTGGGGTTAGCTTTGAGGGATGGGTGCAGAAGGGCTGGAAACATGATCAAATCAAACTGACTCTGCCATCATTTTACCTGGTGCCCAACTACTCAACCAACACACCCAGTGACAACCAGCTTTGTACTTTATCCTTAGATCAATCTGCTCCTGCTGCATAACGAAACATCCTAGAACTTAAATGCCTTAAACAACAGCATTTATTTAATGTATGATTCTATGGGTCAGCAATTTGGACTAGAATATGTTGGGTGATTGTTTGGTGTCAGCTGAGCTCACTAGTGAATCTACAGTTAGCCGCCAAGTTGTTTGTGGGCTGGCTGATCTGGACTGGCCCCAGGTGAGGCAGCTCATTATTTGCTCTTAGGATAGCTGGGCAGGAATCAAAGACAGCAAGAGAAAGCTTCTGGGGGCCTAGGCTCAGAATTGGCACACCATCACTTCTGTGGCGGCATCACAGGCTATTTCGTATTCAAGGGAAAAAGGAATAGATTCCACCTCTTGGGCTGGGCATGGTGGGTCATACCTGCAATCCTAGCACTTTGGGAAGCCAAGGCAGGAGGGTCACTTAAAGTCAGGAGTTCAAAACCAGCCTGGTCAAGAAAACAAGACTGTCTATACAAAAATAAAAATAGATTAGCTGGGTGTGGTACCACATGCCTGTAGTCCTAGCTCCTCGGGAGGCTGAGGTGGAAGGGTTGCTTAAGTCCAAAAATGTGAGGCTGCAGTGAGCTATGACCATGCCACTATACTGTAGCCTGGGTGACAGAGGCAGATTTTATCTCAAAAAAAAAAAATCCACTTCTTGATGGAACGAGCTACAAAATCATGCTGCAAAGGGTATGGGTACAGAGAGGAATGAGGGATGGTGGCTATTTTTGCAATCAACCATATCTCCCAACCCCATGCTTAATTTGTCAGCCAATTTGAGTTCCTTCCATTTAACAGGAATTCTGTTCTCCTTGATCCTATACTGACGTCTTTGGTAAAAAGCGAAACCCTCAGGTGAAGATTACAAATGGACCTCAAGTGAAGATTACAAATGGAGAGGCGAGTGACTTTCCCAAGGTCACACAGCAAGGAAGCAGCACAGCCAGGACTAGCCCTCCCTTCTGTCATTTATTTTCCTTTATCAGCTACGTCACAACACACCTCACATGGTTCCCAATGTTTTGGGACTTCCGAAAGCAGGAATCCACCTCAGTGTTTCTCAAAGTATTATGAAGGAGGACAAGTTTTTGCTGTTGTGGTTTTGTTGGTTTTATTTCCCATCCCTCATGGACCACTGACATGCAGCTCAGACAAGGTATGACGTATCCTGTGAATTTGGCAACACCCTCACTGCTTCATGATCTGTTGAATGAAGCATGTCCCTGGATCACACACTTGGATGTCACCACAATATCAAATTGCTATAAAAGTTTATAAACACTTACTCTTACATTCTTCAATTATCCTCCTGCAGACTGGTAACACACACTTGGCAGGGTGCTATCACACCCTGAGTAGCTTTTGCTCTACATCCATTGTCTCATTCTATTTTCATCATATCCTGAGGAGGTAGGAAAACTAGGGCTTGGTGGCCCTTCTGAATCAGATAAGGAAAGTGGAGGCCTGGAAAAGTAAAGGGCTTATCCAAGATCACAAAGGGGAGGGCCAGGAGTAGGATGCAGGGCTCCAGACACCCTGTTCAGTGCTCTTCTTAGCCCACGCCATGTTACTCTGCATCCCTCAACTGCAATTAAAAAATAAATAAACAAATGTGTATAGTCAAAGAAATCAGCTTTCTCTTCACATCTCTAGCCCAAAGCTCAACCTGAGTTACTGAGGCTGATGAAAATTTACCTTGCATGTTGGGAATTTATGCATTATTTACATAATCAGATTGATCCTCCTATGCTCAGAGAAACCAATTCAAAAGGTAGTTACACAATATTTCAAGTTTAAGCATTTAATGGGCTCTTCATCACTCCCCAGGGCGGTGATGAGAAGGTTTCTCCTGGGTGCTTCACAAAGCCAAGTTGCTGATGCAGCACAACCAGTCCCTGCTTCCCTGCAACCTGTGGCTGCATTCTCCTTGGCTGACACAGGCAAAGTCAGAGAACAGGAGGTGGTGGTGGTGGTGGGAGAGTGGCAGGCTCACAGCTTAAAGAGGTCCCAGTCCTGCTTCCACTGTAGAAGGGATAAAGAACATTTACCTGCCATGTGCACCCTCTACACAGCCCAGGGAAGAGCAACTTCTCCCACCACACTGTCACATTTCATGGCTTAATCCAGGAGGAAATGGCTCTGGGCTGAGGTCCTGCCCATCTGTGATGCTGGACTATGGATACCACATGACTCTGGTCTTAGAAGAGGCAACCCCGGTCCCCGCCAACCCCCCTCAGCCAGTCCAACCCACCGAGTTCTCTGCTGGGCCTTCACTCTGTGATGCTTCAGAGTTGAGAGGAACCCTTTTGCCTTGAGTTAGCAGACCTTACACCTCCCAGACACTATGCCAGCATACAGGCCAGACAGCCAAGATCCCCATGGGATAAGCTTTAGGGGTAACAATTTGACATGAATACATTGAAGAAACCAGCAGTTTCACTCTTGAATCTGAGAGTTCAGCAAGGAGGCCTGGATCTTTGGAATTCTGAAATTCCAGGCTGATGGAGGGAGGGTTTTTAAGCATCATTTCATTCAGGATTTGTAAACTGTGCTCCATATCCTTGCTGTTTCATATATTAGCTACCAGATAAAATTTCCCCTGGGGCCAGGCATGGTGACTCATGCCTGCAATCCCAGCACTTTGGGAAGCAGAGGCAGGCGGACCACTTGAGACTTGAGGTCAGGAGTTCCAGACCAGCCTGGCCAACATGGTGAAACCCTGTCTGTACTAAAAATACAAAAATTAGCCGGAAGTGATTGCGCACCCTCGTAATCACAGTTACTTGGAAGGCTGAGGTATGAAAATTGCTTGAACCCAGGAGGCAGAGGTTGTAGTGAGCCGAGATTGTGCCACTGCACTCCAGCCTGGGTGGCAGAGGGAGATTCTGTCTCAAAAAGGAAAAGAAAAATAAAATTCCCCTTGAACAAAAGGCTCAATAGCTGGAAATGCAAAAGAAAATCCCTGAAGTATTTCAACACCCTCATTTCTAGTTGGGGGTTGAGGAAACTGAGGTCTAGCTGGGGAAAGTGATGTCCAACAAGAGCAACATGTTTAAGGCCACCCAACTAACAGAGACCAGACAAAGCACCAGGATCTTGTAGTTTTTCCCACTCATCAAGGGATCTTTCCTCCACAGTCTCCTAACATTCCAGTTCCTCCCTATTCAAACACCTTACCTGGCCTTTGGTGCGGGGGGATCAACTTAAAGTGGCAGAGACCTCCAACACTTTGGGGGGCTTCACTGCTGCTTCGAGGCCTTACACATTCCCTCTGCCTGAAAAGCTCTTCCTGCAGATGTTCATGTGGCTGGCTTCCTTGTGGCACTGACTCTTGATCCAATGTCATCTCAGAGAGGTTTTGCCTGCCTTTCCTTTATAAAGTGGCTTCTGTATCATCCTTACAAACACATACCAGGCACCTACTTCCACATTTTATTTTCTTTATAGCCCTTATTAATAACCGAATTTGTCTTGTTTGTTACACTAATTAACATCTGTCTTTCCCAAAAGAATGTAAAGTCATGATCAGGGACCTTGTCTGTCTCATCTATTATTTTATCAGCTCCTAGCACCCTGCCTGTCACATAGTAGGCACTTCATGTCCTTGAATGAATGAGTGCTCACTTCATTTTGTATACCAAACATAAGACTTTCAGAGTCATCACAATTTGCTCCAGTGTTCAGTGGGGTTTGTCACTACAAATTGCTCCAATAACACTCGTCACACACATTTGTGAAGGAACCTGCATGACTCCCTCATCTTCAAGATGCTCACAGCTGAGCTGCTCTGGCAACATCTCAGCTGCTAAATACAAGGGCCATAGAAAAAGCATCCAGATCCACTTGGCCTTGGTTTCCTGGGTAACCAAGGTTGTGTGCTTAGAGACACACGACCAAACAGGACTCTCCCGGGGGACATGGGTATTGAAAACCCAGGCACCAGCTGTGTGTTTTATTTTTTCACTCAAGTAGCCATGGCCTGAGACTCTCATAATCAGCTCAGTGGCTTGATCTCCAGGACCAGGCCCAAAATCTCAGTGGAAAATATGCCCAGCCCCGATATCAAATGTTTACATCCAAGCCCAGGGAATGTGTGGGCTCCAGGCTGTGGAAGATGTAATTGTACATTAATTCACATTGTATTGTTTGTGCACTATTACAATCAGACGAAAATTGAATGGCCCATTCTTCTATCCATGGAACCAAGTCACACCTACCTAACATGCTGACCTAAAAGCATTCTCTTTTATGTCAATTCATTAAGAATATAGGGTGATTCCCTATCGTCAAAACTGAAAGAGCTAGAGGAGCAAGATCAAAAAACCTCAAAGTCTAGCAGAAGACAAGAAAGAGCTAAGATCAGAGCAGAACTGAAGGAGATAGAGACACAAAAAACCCTTCAAAAAATCAATAAATCCAGGAGCTGGTTTTTTGAAAAGATCAACAAAATAGACAGACCACTAG
>NW_016107378.1:6631164-6656656 GCF_001604975.1 Cebus imitator | reverse complement strand
TAGGGGAGGGACAGTGGGGTGTGGGGAGCTGGGGAGAGATAGCAAGGGGAGAGATGCCAGATGTAGGTGATGGGGAGGAAGGCAGCAAATCACACTGCCACGTGTGTACCTATGCAACAATTTTGCATGTTCTTCACATGTACCCCAAAACCTAAAATGCAATAAAATAAATAAATGGGAAAAAAAAAGAATATAGGGTGATTGTAAATATTTATTTACTCAACACTGGAGCACACAAACATGTAAAGCAACTACAAACAACTGAAAGAAAAATAAACAGCAATATCATGATAGTAGGGGATTTTAATACTGACTCTCAACAATGATAAATTACCCAGTCAGAATAATCTATCAAGGAGGAAATGACAAATTTGAACATTACTCCACATCAAATGGACCTAACAGACATATACAGAATGTTTCATTCAATAGCATTAGAGTACACATTCTTCTCAAGTATGCATGGGCATCCTCCAGGACATATCATATGTTAGGCTGCAAAACAAGTCTCAACAGATTCAGAAAGATTGAAATTCCATTAAGCATCTTGTCCATTACAAGGATATCAAACTAAAAATCAATAAGAAGAAAAGTTGAAGACTTTACAAATAAGTAGAAATTAAATAACACATTCCTGAAAAACCAATGGATCAAAGAAAACATCAAAAGGAAAAGTGGAAAAATATCTTGAAAGAAATGAAACTGGAAATGCAACATATCAACACCTATGGGTTGCAGCAAAAGTAGTTCTAAGAAGAAAGTGTGTAGCTATATATGACATTAAGAAAAATGAAAGATCTCAAGTAAACAGCTTAACTTTACATTTGAAGGGTCAAAAAGCTAAGTCCAAAGGTAGCAGAAGGGAAGCTACAAAGATTAGAGCAGGAATAATGAAAGACTAGAAAAGATATGCAACACTGAAAGATTTTGTTTTTTTGAAAAGGTAAACAAAATTGACAAAACTCTAGCTAGACTATCAACAACAACAAAAAAGAAAGAACTCAAATAAATGAAATTACAAATGAAAAAAGGATATATTACAATCCACATCACAAAACAGACTTGAACAATTGTATGTCAATGAATTGGATAACATAGCAGAAATAGATAAATTCCTCAAAATATACAAACTACCAAGCCTAAATCATGAAGAAATAGAAAATATGAATAGACCAATAATGAGTAAAGAGATTGAATCAGGAATCAAAAATCTCCCAACACAGAAAAGCCCAGGACCTGACGGCTTCAATCGTAAATAACACAAAACATTAAAGAAAAACTAATGCTAATCTTTCTCAAACTCTTCCAAAAAATTGAATAGAAGGGAGCATTTCCAAACTCATTTTATAAGGCCAGCATTACCCTAATGTTGAATCCAGATAAGGACACTACCAGAACAATATTGCACATTAGTATCCCTAATACACTCTATTAGTCTGTTCTTATACTGCTGTAAATAAATACCTAAAACTGGGTAATTTATAAAGAAAAAGGTTTTATTGGCTCACAGTTACCCAGGCTGTACAGGAAGCACGGCTGGAGAGGCCTCAGGAAACTTTTGATCATGGAAGAAGGGGAAGCAAGCACACCTTGCATGGCTGGAGCAGCAGGAAGACAGTAAGTTGGGAATTGCTACACATTACAACCAGATCTCATAATAACTCAGGCACTATCACAAGAATAGCAAGTTGGAAATCTGTGCCCATGATCCAATAACCTCCTGTCAGGCCCCTCCTCCAACACTGGGAATTACAATTTGACATGGGATTTGGGTGGAGGCACAAATCCAAACCATATTATAAATATACATGCAAAAATTCTCAACAAAATGCTAACAAACCAAATTCAACAGCACATCAAACTATCATTCACCATGATCAAGTGAGATTTATCCCTGGGATGCAAGGATGGTTCAACATAAACAAATCGATAAATGTGATACACTACCTCAACAGAATGGAGGGTAAAATCATATCATAGTCCAAATAGATGTAGAAAAAAACATTTGACAAAATTCAGTATTCCTTCATGATAAAAACTATGAACACACTGAATATAGAAGGAATAAACCTCAATATTGTATGACCATATGTTACAAGCTCACAACAAACATTATACTCAATGATGAAAAGCTGAGAGCTTTCCCTCTAAGATCAGGAAGAAGACAAGGGTGCTCATTCTTACTACTTCTAGTCAATGTAACACTGGAAGCTCTAATCTGAGCAAGTAGGCAAGAGAAAGAAATAAAAGACATCCAAATTGGAAAGGATAAGTAAAATTTTCACTGCAGATGGCATGATCTTATATATAGAAAATCCCAAGGACTTCACCCAAAACCTGTTAGAACAAATGAAGGAATTCAGTAAAGTTGCAGAATACAAAAACAACATACAAAAATTAGTAGCATTTCTTGCAATTCAGAACCACATTGAGATATATCTAAAGCCAGTTAAAATGGTGATCATTATAAAATCTGGAGACAACAGATGCTGGAGAGGATGTGGAGAAATAGGAACACTTTTACACTGTTGATGGGAGTGTAAATTAGTTCAAACATTGTGGAAGACAGTGTGGCGATTCCTCAAGGACCTAGAAATAGAAATTCCATTTGGCCCAGCAATCCCATTACTGGATAAATACCCAGTGGATTATAAATCATTCTGTTATAAAGACGCATGCACACGTATGTTCATCGCAGCACTGTTTACAATAGCAAAGACCTGGAACCAACCCAAATGCCCATTACTGATAGGCTGGACAAAGAACATACGGCACATATAGACCATGGAATACTACTCAGCCATAAAAAACAATGAATTCGTGTCCTTTGTAGGGACATGGATGAATCTGGAAACCATCATTCTCAGCAAACTGACACAAGAACAGAAAATCAAACACCACATGTTCTCACTTATATGCAGGTGTTGAACAATGAGAACACATGGACACAGGGAGAGGAGCCTCACACACTTGGGTCTGTTGTGGGGGGCTATGGGAGGTACAGTGAGGGGTGGGGAGGCTGAAGAGGAATAACATGGGGACAAATGCCAGGTATAAGTGATGGGGGATGAAGGCAGCAAACCACCTTGCCATGTATGTACCTATGCAACAATACTGCATGATCTGCACATGTACCCCAGAACCTAAAGTACAATAAAAAAGTTAATTGCATTTCTAACAATAAACTATCTGAAAAAGAAATAAAGGAAACTTCATTTACAGTGGCATCAAAAACAATCAAATATTTAGGAATGAATTTAACCAAGGAAGTGAAAGATCCGTTCACTGAAAACCATAAAACACTGATAAAAGTAATTGAAGAACGCACAAAATAAATGAAAAGATATCCCATGTCAATTGATTAGAAGAATTGATATTGTTAAAGTGTCCATATTACCTAAGTGGTACATAGATTCAGTGCAATCTCTATCTAAATTCCAATGGCATTTTTTGCAAAAATCAAAAACAATTCTAAAATTTACATGGAACCACAAAAAAATAGCCAAAGCAATCTTAAGAAGAACAAAGGTGGAGGAATCATTTTCTGATTTCAAAATATATTACAAAGCTACAGTAATCAGAATAATACAGCACTGGCAACTGGCATAAAAGCAGACATGTAGATAAATGGAACTATATTGGTACCCCAGAAATAAATCCATACATAAGAACAGCTAATATTTGAGAAGGGCCTCAAGGATAGTCTCTTCAATAAATATTGCAGGGAAAACTGGATATTCACATGCAAAACAAAAAATTGCACCTATCTGACACCGCTCACAAAAATTGGCTTGAAATAGATTAAAGACTTAAACATAAGGCCCAAACCGTAAAATTCTTAGAAGAAAACATAGGGAAAAGGCTCTTTGACAATGTTTTTTTTTTTTTGGATATGTCAATAAAAACACAGTAACAAAAGCCACAATAAAAGGTGGGACTACATCAAACTAAAGAGCTTCCGCATAGCAAAGGAAACAATCAACAAAATGAAAAGGCAACCCACAGAAGGGGGAAGATATTTATAAATCATATATCTGACAAGGGACTAATATCCAAAATATATAAGAAACTCATACAACTCATTAGCAAAAAATAAATAAATAAATAAATTTAAAAATGTACAAAGGACCTTAAAAGGCAGTTTTTTCAAAAAAAAGACATGCAGACAGCCAACAGGTAAAAGAAAAGGTCTACAACATCACTAATCATTAGGAAAATGCCGACCAAAATAGCAAGATATCATTTCACACCTGTTAGAATGACTGTTATCCAAAAGAAAAGAGATAAAAGTGTTGGCTAGAATGTGGAGAAAAGGGACCTCTTTCTACTGCTGGTAGAAATGTAGATTGGTACAGACATTATAAAAAATAGTGTGAAGTTTTATTTTAAAAATTAAGAATAGAACTGCCATAAAATCCAGCAATTTTGCTTCTGAGTATATATGCAAAGGAAACAAAATCAGCATCTCAAAGAGATAGCTGTGTTCCCATGTTCATAGCATTATTCACCATAAGCAAGCTGTGGAAACAACCCAGGTGTCCACTGATGGGTGAATTACTATATAAATACATATATGTATCTGTGGATACACACAGAATGGAATATTATCCAGCCATAAAAAAGGAAATCCTGCCATTGTGACAATATAGATAAACCTGAAGAACATTATGCTGAATAAAATAAGCCAGGCACAGAAAGATAAATATTGCATGCTCTCATTGTATGTGGACTCTAGGAAAGTCACACTCATAGAAACAGAGAATAGAATGGTGACTGCATGAGACCAGTGGATGGCAAGGTGATGAGGAACTTTTGATTAGAGGGTGCAAATTTTCAACTATAAGATAAATAAGTTCTGGGCATCTTATATACTATATTGTATACTTGAAATTTGTTAATCAAATAGATCTTAAATGTTTTCATCAAAAAGGAGATAACTGTAGGTTAATTAGCTGGTTTCATAATGTGTGTGTATATAATATATATATGTATATACATATATATCAAAATATTACATTGCACATAGTAATTATATTCAATTTTTTATTTGTCAATTATACCCCAAAACAATTAGAAAATAAATAACTTTTAAAATATAAATTTAAAAATTAATAACTTTCCTTTTCATTTCAGCTTCCTTTTTGCTTGAGACAAGGAAGAAGGCCATGAACACAATTCCCTTTACTCCACCTTATCAGCCAAATTACTTATGTCACAAAAGCCTCTACATATTACCAAAGTTCTGCATATTACAGAACTTTGTATGAAAAACTGTTGCACACTAGTGATTCAAGGAAGCAAGAATGAATAGCAGTTGTATTATAATTGGCCAACACAGTACTTTTTCTTGATTAATTGCCTCTGTTAAAAATCAGGAGTTCCTCAGAGAAATCCAGGTTTCCAAGTTTTCTTAAAAATTTGAAGATCTGGCAGCAGCAGGCCTATGTCATGGCTTTGTTTCCTCTGAAAGCAGGCACTGAGACAAGGGCTTTGGTGCAGGTAGTTTATGTAAAATGTGATCCCAGAAATCCATACTACCGGAGCAGGAAGGAGAGAGGGCTGACAAATTAATAATTGCGGCTGTAATGAACAGAGGCTCGATTGCACTGGAATTTCTGGAATGCAAGCAGAATGTTTTCCAAAATTAATGGCCTGAAGGACAATCGGCTACAGCATCTATGTACCAGTGTCCCTCTCCCCTGGAGATATTAATTTTGCAGACTTTTGAAAACAGAGCCAGGTTTGCTCATAAACTGACTGGGCTACCATGGTTGAATAAGAGTCTATGGCTAAAAAGAGTGACATGTAGAGAATCACAGCTTGCCATATTTGAGGGGAGATGCTGTCCTTGGTAAGTAGGTCAGAATTCTCCACCACAGCTGCAACTGAAATCAAAAGCAGAATACAGAAATGTGACACAGTACCAAAAAGTATCTGCTACAGTCCACCCCTTGGATCTGCCGGGTAATAATGGCTAGTTTCAGACAATAGCTAATAACTGAAGTTATACAGTTAATAACTGTAGCTAATCACTGTAGTTTCTCCTAGTAGGTAATATTTATTCAATAGACTATCTTGGCTGGAGGAGGGGATGTTTTATAGATTCCCACTCAGCCTTTTCTAATTTAATGGCTCATTTCACAGGTCAGGGATTAATGTGAGGGCTATATCAACATTTTAGTATATTCATCCCACTGATGTATTTGAAGATTGAGTAAATACGTGGACCCACTGTCTCCACTGGGAGAAGGACTTGCGTAAGAATTTCATTTCTCGTGTCCCCCTAATCTCTACTCTAACCAAGGGGCCATGATGGTGTTCTGGTTCCCCGAGATCACTGGGATCTCTGACTCCATATGCTCTAGTTAATTAATTGCAGTAGCTGTGGTTAAGCTCTAGGCAATTCTTCTTTTCTCTGTTTACTCAGATAATTTGCTACCAGTTCTTTCGGGAAAGAGTAAGAGAATATTTATTGAATAAACAAATAAAATGCCACTGTGGTGGAATTTCAAGGTCTTTCTTCAAGGGCAACAAGCCTCTCTTCAACCAATAGGCTCTGAATATGATAACTGATTTACATCTAGAAATTGAGTAAGAAATTGCAATTTTCCATTGCTGTACCTGATGTCAGCTTCTGCTCATCAATTCTCGATTATGTCTCATGATAGAAATCAAGCAATACACTCATCCACTTCCTGCTTATCTCACCCCTAAGAGCATCATTATCTATCAGCCATTCTGACCGATTCCTGTGAGTCAAAGAACTCTGGTCATCCCAGCTTGGTTGCCAACTGAGGTCATCATGATGACCTTTCCTCTGGTGTGAATGCTGCCAGCTGGCTTCTCAATTCTGGAGCCCAATTTCATGGAAGTGTCTCCTGGCCTATAACAGTCAGGCACCACTGAGCTTTCCATTCTTGTGGGTGCCCCCTCACTCATATTCTTAGTTACCCCGTGAAAGGCATGACCTCTGAGTCCTCCCAGGGAAACAGTCAGAAGAGGGTACTCGGTGGTACTCTGTTCCAACATTTTTACTTCCCTCTGCCTTATTACTCATTCCACAATACTGTGTCACACCCAAATCACTTACTGTCATCCATCATCATCTCCAAGTTTCAAATAATTATTCCAGGAGCTTAATAGGACCAGCTCCTGGTATTTTTACCAGAATGTGAAATTCTAGATCTCTAAATCACAAGAGTGTGCTTTCATATCAGTGCACCCACCTTCACACATCTCTGTGTTCTGTCTTACCTGATCCACCTCCATCAGCATCTTCTCTTCCACACGTTTTTGGGTTTCTGTTGGCACCTATACCTAGGCCACACATTCTTTCAGTGAATAAGCTTTTTTATCTATAAAGGGGTTATATATCCTCACTTTACTTTTGCTTAGGACTGTTATTGGTCTGGTTATTTGTATGAAAGCAATGAGGGGAGGCAGAGGTGAATATTTTGGAAGAATGCATCATTTGGAGAAACACCCATCCTAGGAAAGGCCTCTTGTAGAGAGGAGGTTATTCTTTTCTAACAAGAGAAAGGGTTTGCAACTATTACCTAAGAGGGTCCAGGAAAATCTGGGGGTTCAAGTTTTACAGATATCTACCCAAATGTTTTTAGTTCATGTCTCAGGGACCCACACCTTCCCTAACATGATCCTGACTTTAGCACAGGGCATCAATCGAAGCTGTGCATTCCATCTGCAGCCATAAAAGACAAGAGTCCTTTTTAAATTGTCATGGAGACTTTCTACATTTCACAATAGAAGGGTGAATTATCAAATTTCTGCTGAAGGCAATGAAGGCTCAATTCTACTCTAACCTCTGGAAGGCATATAGAATGACTCCTAGAATTAACTCCCAGAAAGGTAAGGGGACAGAGCATTTGTTCATGAGCTGCCCTCATCGTTGGCTGAAGTGGCCCCCCAAAGTGTTAACTTGCCCACATTTCTAGACTTCTCTTGTATGCAAGTCAGTACGTTCCACAACTTTTGGGAAAACTTTGAGGCACGAAGATGGGATGTTGCCATCACAAGATGACTTAGAGCTCATGTGGACCTGTCCTCTAGAACTGAATTAAGAACTAGGCCAAGAAGACTCAACATGGCATCCTCACTTACTACAAAGATCTTCTAATGTCTAGATCTTCACATGGCAATGGTTATCTGGAGACAAGGAGTGGGTGACCACCTTACATGGTACATAACTCTTCAAATTTCCACAGCTTCTGCCTGGCCAGCTTCACTAACTTAAAACCATTTACTTTGCCTCTGTAGATGTTAGGCTTCCAAATTGGGAGTTGTAATAGCCAAGCAACATAAAATTTGGAATGAACAAAAAGATAACCTGAATCAATATTTTCATTCTATGACTGAGAAAAAAGGTCTGTCAATATGTAATTGACTTGATATTTAGATCTTCTAGTTTTGTGATTCTTCCTCATTTGCCTCCCGCACACCTAAAGCCCCAGCAAATTGTCTTATGAGAGGAAGAAAATGACTCCATACAGCCCATAACTGTTTCTAGAAACATATCTATATTCACCAACCAGACTTCTGGCTGGCTGCCAGGACAACTGTCACCTGCTTACCTTCATTGTGATACATTACAGCCACTTCAAACACAAAGCTATCCCAAAGAGAGCCCTCTTTTCCACAAAATCTACATCTCTTCCTAAATTCCTGTTAATTCTATATTTTTCCTTTTCTCATACACTATTGCTCACATCTATTTTGTGTTTGATATACATTGTCATCATCTTTCACTTCAACCACTGCAATCGTCTTTTAACTGGTCTTCCTGTCTTTAATTTCCCTCCCCCTCTAGTCTGTCTTTCAAAGCACTGCCAAAATGATGCTTACAAAATGCAAAAAGGAACAAGCTACTACACTTTCTAAAACCCAGTGGTTCACTATCACATGTAACATACAATTATCTGTTTAACCAGTAAATAATGAGCACCTGCCTATTTTCTTGCTAGGCACTATGTTTACAGTGTAAAACAACACAAACATGTACCCCTAGTCATGGAGCTTTACATGCCATGGACTTTTAAAAACCTTTATTCCCTTAAGTGTGGTCTGCTAGTGCAGTCATGTTGTATTTCCTGCTCACGTCCTAAAATTATTTCTTGGAACACATCCACCTCTGCAAAATCCTTTCAGTCATATTGACTTGGAAATCCTTTAAGAAAAAAAAACCCTTGAAGGAAAAGTTTTATTAGTCTGCCTGCATGTTTGCTGAATGTACAAATGAACAGTAAACTGCCACAGGGTAAAACTAGGATGACCCAAACAAGACACCCAGGGCACAAAATGTAAGGAGGCATTCACTCTCAGGATGTGCCCTCTGTGCTGTCTTACTCTAGTTTGGGTCCTGGACAGCCATTAGAAGCCAAGGATGACGGTGGGGGAGGGGGAGGAAAGGGGACGGGGAGGTGAAGAAGAGGAGGGTGTTTGTGTGAGCTGTCCAGGGTCCTGAATAGGCAACTGCCGTGGTGCAGTCTAGGGTTGTCTAGAAGCTGCACATCTGTGGTTTCCTTTGTCTATTGCAGCCTTGGCTTTCCATAGATCTTAGAGGATCAGAGTGGCTAAGGTATGTGTCACACCACAGGTTCCAGGCTTCATTCCAAAATGCACCAAGAAAACCAGACAAACTATGTCTCTGCCATTTGGTTGCTGGAAGAAACAGGTGCTGTACATTCTCTGGTGCCTAGGGAAGCCCGAAATACCCACCCCTCAACTCTGCAGGGCCATTATAAAAATGTGTTCTCTAAATTGTCTCTATAAATAATATCCATGAATTTTCAAGTGTCTCTGGGATGTCTTTCAATCCTGAGAGCTAGAGGTGCTTTAAAGAGTTATTCTGAGTCTACTCAAAAGTACCAGCCTCACTAACAAATCAAAACCTCTATAAACAGTCTGAATAGTCTCTACTCATACTGCTGAAAATCTAGAAAGGTTCCAATTTTTTTTGCTGAATTTTGCCCTACACAACACGTTCATCCAGAATAAAGATAAAAATAAAGTTAAAGGGAGAAGGAAAAGAATGGATTCCTCTATGGCTGCCTGCATTAAGCAGAAGTTTGGCTTGCTTTTTTCTATTTGTGTGGTTTTGTAATTCTTTGAGTGAAAAAAATATGTTAAATTGTGCATTGGTTTTGGTTGGTCTTGTCTTCTGCAATATACACACAGACTCAATTTGCTGAGAAATTTCATATAGTAGGTGAGTAGAATCCTAAAATGACAGACCTTGAAGATGCAACTTACCTAGTCTATCATCTACACTAAACAATTGAAGAAACAGGTTAAGTGGGGAGCATTTTCTCCATCAAGGTCATAAAATGAGCTGGTAGCAGAGATAGGATCAGAGTTTATATTTTCCAACTGCAAAACAAACATTCTCTTCTCATATGAACATTTGTCTTTCCCATGTGTTCTGGTCACCTGATGTTGGAACTATAAAGAATATATAAAGGGAAATATGATAACAATAAATCATAATAATACTATGTACTAGACACTGTGCTTTAATCAATGACTCTATGAAGTAGACATAATGACCACTGTTGTTTTATTATTTGTTGTTGTTTCTTATTGCTGGTATTCTTATTATTATCATCATCATCGCACTTCCTTTACAATGAAGAAATTAAGGTTTAGAGAGGTTGAATAACTTACCGAAGGTGATAGAGAAAGTAAACAGCTGAGCAGGGATTTGGATTTAGATTTGGCTCCAAAATGTGTGGCCTCTTCACTAACATGTCTTCCTATTTTCTTCTTTGCTTGCTTTGAAAACATTTGGTTTTTATGTTCATTCATGTGAAATGCACTAAATCTCTGGTGATGGCAGTGTTTTACATTTCTAACCAGATGCAGTTGAGCAGATCAATGCATGAAGTAAATTACAAAATAAAGAGTGAACTTAACAGGTAAGCTGCCTTATTATGTATAATTATATAAGCTTAGTAGAATTCAAATGAATGATGCTTACACCATGATGTTTGGCCACACGTGGCTAAATGATGCCTGCTATTATTTTTTATGTTATTAACAAAAATAATAATCATGTATCAAATTTCTATCATATGCCATTTAATTTATACATTAGATTTCATATAATTTGCAAAATAACTATGCAATATAGGTACAATTAACCCTGTTTTTGGATGAAGAAACCGAGGTCCAGAGAATTTAGATCACTTTTCTATCTTTAATGTCATTTTGACTGATTTTGATGTTTTCAGGACTTGGCCTGCTTCAAATGACAAACCATTCTCCAGTGGGGCTGTGTCCCACATTTTGCTAATTTTGCCAGGGCAGCAAGTGCCTGGCTTATTTCGTTTTATTTTTGTTCCAATGTATTTCGGTGTATATTGTGATAGTTGCTCAGCAGAACTGGATGGCTAACACATGGCCAAGCACATCTCTCATTATCTCACTGCCGAGCGTGTGCTCATGTTGTTCCCTTGTCCTGGAAAGCCCTTCCTTTCAACTCTAGATACTCAAATCTCAACCGTTGAGGCCCAAGTGGCAATTCTTCCATCTCATCCTCCTTGACATCTGCCCCAGAAAAATAATTTCTACTTCATTTTAACTCTCACAGAAGCTCATTTAATGAGCTCAAATAAGCTCATTACTTTATTCACTTATTAATTTATTAATTGAGCAACAGAAGATTTATTCCTTACCAGACATTATATTTAAAAATTAAGTTGGTTTTAAAAAGCCACTTATTAAAACATCTTATGGGCCAGGCCTGGTGGCTTGCACCTGTAATCCCACCACTTTGGGAAGCCAAAGCAGGCAAATCACCTGAGGTCAGGAGTATGAGACTAGCCTGGCCAACATGGTGAAACCCCATGTCTAATAAAAATACAAAAATTAGCCAGAAGTGGTGGTGCATGCCTGTAATGTCAGCTACTAGGGAGGCTGAGGCAGGAGAATTGCTTGAACCTGGGAGGCAGAGGTTGCGGTGAGCCGAGATTGTGCCACTGCACTGCAGCCTGGGTGACAGAGTGAAACTCCGTCTCAAGAAACAAAAACAAAAACAAAAAACAACAATAAAAATCTTATGGCAGTTATTGCATTCTACCTTTTGACCTGCTTATTCACTTTAATTTTACTTCCATATTAATACATGCCAAACTCTTTGAGGACAAAAATCATACCTCATTTATATTGCTATTAGGAAATGTGATACCAAACAAATTTTGGTTATTAGGGAAAATATGCTATTTGGAAAAGTGAGAATATTGGTTAATTCTATAATTTACATGAATTACTAAATCATAACAATTGGTCTAATCACATACAAACAAATCCATCAAGGATATAATCGAAAACAGACCTAGAAATGAAAGGAGACCAACGCCCCTCATTCCATTTGCTGTTGGTTTTCTTTTTCCAGAAATGTTTTCTTTTATGTTTATCTACATGACCTGTCCCAAAAATCTGGAGGAAGCTTATGTTATGCAACTTAGTGCTAGAGATAAATTACAAAACAGAAGCGAGCCTGAGGAACAATTGTGGTCCATCATACTGCTGGGGCCCAGTGAATTTCTTCTTCCTCTCTTAGGCCTTGCTCTGCAAGGAAGTCAACAGTTGGACCTATTCCTAACTTGACTTTAGTTCTTCATACCTGAGACACCTGGCTTGGTGTAGGTCTTTTTTTTTGTTTGTTTCTTTTAATATGACCATGTGGTTCTCTGGCACCAGGCAGGCTCTTCCCCTCAGTTGGTGACTTTACTTTCTGCCATCTGTGAGCTCACCACCTGCAACTAGAATCTATAAAACTCAGTGGGGTGAAGTTCCGGTTTTTGCAATTGTTGCTGAAGCATATATTTTCCCTCTTTTTAAAAAATTCCCTTCTTAATTTTAAAAGAGTCTTCAGCCATATGCAAGGTAAACAGCATCTATGAAATCAACTTCAGAACCTCCAAGTGGCCATAATAGGGAAATGTTGGGTTGACTCTTGATGGACATTAAGTCTAGATATCTTTTCCTATCTGAAACCTATTTTCTGTTCGTATCCTAGGAACACAGTGAAATCTACAATCTCAAGCTGTGAGGGAAAAATCTTTCTGACCATGCCACCTATCCAAAGGATAAAAATCCAGCTTACTTCCAGCATTTTCAGTTATTATTTCCATACTTGCTTTACAAAATTCTGTACTTTTTCTCCTGCACCTGCAATTGGCAATGGTAGTCATATGGGTGTATACGGGGGGGCACATCCTCTTTAGGGAAGGGATTAAATTGCCTATGCACATCTGAATGTCCTCTGTGATCACTAAATGAAAACCTCCAAAGAAAAGAGATAAAAGGAAGAGCTCAGAGAAGGAGGAAGAACATTTCTGAAACACCAAGGAAGTCTTCTAAAGAGCTCGATTTCCAGTGAAGTATGTCTATATGTTTTTTAAATCACTGGCAAAAGAGTTTGAGAACCAACTGGTGAAAAGATTTCTAAAGGCTGATCAGTTTGTTGAATTTGTCTTTCATCGATGACCTAGGAAAATACACCTGATAGAAGCCTTCCCCATTCCAGGACACTGAAAAAATCTGCATATAAATAAAACATCTGTTAATCTCCTGCCTGATTTCTTACCCCACTGGAGCCACAAAGATGTGTTGTTATGGAAATGCAGCAAGATGGGGGTCACAAGGCACTTTCTGTCTTTATTATTATATTCTCTGCTATAGAAAGTGCTCCGATGCAAGGCCACTAAATTTAGCCTCATTTTATAGACATTACAGAAATACCTTTATTCCA
Organism: Cebus imitator; assembly: GCF_001604975.1. Lineage (NCBI taxonomy): Eukaryota > Metazoa > Chordata > Mammalia > Primates > Cebidae > Cebus > Cebus imitator. The sequence continues at coordinate 6,642,888 of NW_016107378.1, read as the reverse complement.
CCTGAAGGACTCAAAGGCCATGGTGAATGGGTTCCTATCTAGGAAGGAAGTCAGCCTCATTGAATGGAATCTTGTGTAATTCTATATGTGATTATCTCCTCCATTCTGATGAGAGGGACCACATGGCTCAGGTTTACAGCAACACTATCTGTGCTTGTGGAAGCAGGAGACAACCTTATGGAGAAGAAAGCTCCTTGGCGCTCTAATTTGCTCTTGCAGGGGAAATATGGGGAGGGCAGGAAAACACCCAGATTGAAATTTGTCTGCCCAAGCTGCAAATACTTAGGAAAACAAACAACTGGTATGTTGTAATTAATAAAATAAGGAGAAGGGGAAAATGTACTTTTGAAGATGATGGAAGAATACACTGTATGAGGTAATAAGCAATGCTGTGGAGCACTAAAATATGAGCCAAATTTCCCCATTTTAATAAAATAATTCCATTGGTTTGAGGCACATTTTTTTCCTTTAAAAAATCCTTATTTTAGGATAAGTATTTGTTGATCCCTTTTTGCATATGTAGCTGTATAAATTTTCCATGAAGTAGTTAACATGGAGCTTAGCTTTTGATTCTGTGGTTTGAAACCTGACTTGCCATGTTGCCTCTATGAGTCCCTTTCTTTTTTTATAATAAAGAAATGCTGAAGTTGAACATTATTATGAGGAGTTCCTTCCTAGGATGAGCAAAGTATCTACAGACCTGAGTTAGAATCCTTGCATGTCTGTTTTGACCTTGAGTGTTATTTTACCTTTTAAAAACTTGTTTCTTGGTCTATAAAATGGAACCAATGAGGTATACCTCTTATAGCTGCTCTGGAGATGAAATTTATATAATGCATGTAAAGGTCATATCCTGGTGTGCCACACATAGTTTAGGAAGTGTGAGGACTACAGAAAAAGTGACACAAAGCCACTTCTTTCCAGATGCTAACGTTTAATTAGACCACACAAGAAGTGGAAGCAGAAAGGTTCCAATTCTAGATAGAAGGCATGGAACTAAGTGAGGGCCCCAAAAAGTAAACAGTAGCAGGCACATTGGAGAAGGAAAAATAAATTGAACTATATGTTTTCTAATGCAATGCTTCCTGAATTTTATTCCTTCTGATTCTCCAGGCCTGACCTCAAACACAGTCCAAATTCTGGAATCTCAAAAATGTATGAACCCAAGAAACTTTAAGATAAGCCATTTATTTCTGGTTCAGAGTGAAAATGAAAGCGCCTACAAAGCAGGGAGGGTGAGGTAAATTCCCGAATTGTTTTATGTTTTTTCTCTTCCTGTTTCATTCCAGCTTCCAGGCAATTCACAGTCCCAAAGCTATAATCCCACAGCCATTGAGAGGCAGCAGGACAGGGGCAAGGCAGAAATGGTGGTGGTTGCCAGCAAACACCTAAAACTATGAGGGAGGGCAAGTACTATCTGAACAAGATAGAGGGGCTCACTCTTGTCTTCAGCCTTGCTCTATGTTCATTCCATTTGACCACAGAGGCAGAGCCCTTTGTTGGAACTGTGCAACAGAGCAGGGAGACTAATATCTCAGCTTTTTAGCTGGAGGACCAAGAAGCAAAAATCTGGGGAGCCAGAGATTGTCAGAAAGACTGAAGAGAGGTGGCAGCTTGAAAAGTGAATCTATAGTCATATGTGAATTTGGGCTCACCCACAAGCTGTGTATGCATGGATATGACTCTGAACAGCATACCTGAGGCTTTCAGAATTGAACCACAGGGCAAACATTTCCCAGAGTTATGTGCATTTGGAAGAAATCTGGGCAGCACTGCAAGAGCTTTCAAACCAAACTGACATGGGAACCAGAACCCATTAAAGATTGGCTACAGCTTGAATGTAACTGAGTTGATTGCCTTGTTTTTTTTTTAAAAAAAAGATCCATACTATTAAGAGAAGAGCAAAAGTCATATCATATAATGCTCAAAATTCTTAGGCTATAATCCAAAATTATTTCCCATAGGAAAAACTTGTAAAGGAAAAGAAAATCAACAGACTGCATTCAAAATAACAAAGATGTTGAAATTATCAGACAAAGACTTTAAAGCATCTGTTATACTCAGAAAATAAGGGCAAATGCTCTTAAAGCAAGGGAAATATAGAAAGTCTCAGCAGAAAAATAAAAGCTATGAAATAATGGAGAAGAATATTATAAATAAAAACTATAATCACCAAAACAAAAATTTCACTTGATGTACACAAAGTAATTTACAGAGGACAGAGTCAGTAAACTTGAAGATTAGTAAAGAGTATCTAACCTGAACAATGGAGAAGAAAAATGAAGAAAAAGCCAGAATACAGCTGAAGAAAACTATGAGAAAAGACCTCCAAATTTAACTTTTGTGTTGCCGGAGTATCAGATGGAGAGGAGAAGGAGTGTGGTACAGAAAAAATATTTGAATAAATAATACCTAAATATTTGCTAATTTGGCAAATGATATAAACTTGCATATTCAAAAAAGTCCAGTCCAGTGACTCAAACCAGAAAAAAAAATCAACTGCTCCATGCAAAGATACATATAATCAAATTGATGAGAACAAAAGACAATGGAAAAAATCTTGAAAGCAACCATAAATAAATAAATAAATAGGAATATTACCTATAGGGTAACAGCAATTCAAATTACTGCTGACTTCTTATAATGAACCATAGAAGCTTTACAGCAGTGGAACATTGATTAAATGCTGAAAGCAAAACAGATTCTACCACCAACAACAACACACCCTACCAATCCAAAATTCTGTATATAGCAAATATCTTTCAGGAATGAAGTTGAAATGAAAATATTCTCAGATAAAAGAAAACAAATAGAATCTATGATGAGCAGAACCTCATTAGAATAAATGCAAAAGAATGTTCTTGAAGCAAAGGGGAAATGGTAACAGAAGAAATTTGGAAATTAGGAGTGAAAGAAGAGTAACAGAAATAGTAAACATCTGGGTAAGTTTAACAGATTATTTTTCTCATCTTAAGTTCTTTAAAATGCATATGATGATGTAAAAGTTTCTGTGTCTTCTTGGGTATGTTTGCTTGTTTGTGGCTTTAGAAGAATTGGTTCATTTTATCTAAAATATTAAATTTACATGCATAAATATCCATTTAATGTTGTGGGGCCTATTGTGATATCTTCTTTCTCATTCTTGTTACTGGTAATTTGTGTCTTCCTGTGTTTTCATTTGCCAGTCTGGTTAGACATTTTTCAACAAATAGTGATGAAACAATTGAATATTTCTATGTCCCCAAAAATAAGCCTCAATCCGTACTTCATGCCTTATATAAAAATTAAGTCATATATCAAAATGCAACACTATAAAACTTCCAGAAACATAGAGGAAATGTTTATAATCTTGTGTTGGGTAAAAATATTCTTAATGATTCCAAGTGCATGATTCTTAGAAGAAAAAACTAATAAATTGGACTTTGTCAAAATTTTTTAAGTGTTTAATTTTTATGGGTACATATAAGTATACAAATTTTTTAAAGATTGCTTTCCAAAAGACTCTGTTAAGAGAATAAAAACCCAACCTACAGATTGAGAGAAAATGTTTGCAAGTAATGTATTCAACAAATGACTTATATCCAGAATATATAAAAAATTCTTAAAACTCAACATTAAGAAAAATAATTAAACATGTAAATGGACAAGAAATTTGAAAAAAAAACTTCATGAAAGAAGACAATGATGACAAAAAAGCACATGAAAAGGAACACACCATCAAGCTTGCATCATGAAGTAAGCTGACTGTCAAGTGCTGCCTACAATAAAAAACAATTGAACCTCTCGCACATTGCCGGTGGGAATGCAAAATAATACAGGTTCAACCACTCTGTAAATAGACAGTTTCTTATAAAGTTTGACATATGTTTAGCAAACATTCCACTTTGGCCAGTCACGGTGGTGGCTCACGCCTGTAATCCCAGCACTTTGGGAGGCCAAGGCAGGTGGATCACTTGAGGCCAGGAGCTCGAGACAAGTCTGGCCAACATGGTGAAACCCCGTCTCTACTAAAAATGCATAAATTAGCCAGGTGTCGTGGCATGTACCTGTAATCCCAGCTACTCGGGAGGCTGAGGTAGGGGAATCGCTTGAACCCGGAAGGCAGAGGTTGCAGGGATCCGAGATCATGCCACTGCACTCCAGCCAGGGTGACAGAGAAAGACTCCATCTCAAATAAATAAATAAATAACAGCCAGGTGTGGTGGCTCATACCTGTAATCCCAGCACTTAGGGAGGCCAAGGCAGGCATATAATGACGTCAGGAGTTCAAGACCAGCCTTGCCAACATGGCAAAACCCCATCTCTACTAAAAATACAAAAATTAGCCAGGCATGGTGATGCACGCCTATATTCCCAGCTACTTGGGAGGCTTAAATTGCTTAAACCTGGGAGGCGAAGGTTGCAGTCAGCCAAGATCATTTCACTGCACTCCAGCCTGGGTGACAGAATGAGACTCTGACTCAAAATAAATAACAAATAAACCTTCCACTTTTAGGTAATTACCCAAGAGAAATGAAAACATATGTATACAAAAGACTTATACACAAATGTTATGGCAGGCTTATTTATAATAGCTAAAAACTAGATATATCCCACATGTCCATTCACAGGTGAGTAGATACATTATGGTACATTCATACAATGAATAACTACTTGCAATAAAAAGAAATTAACTACTGATATACATCACAATGTGAATGAATCTCAAAGGCAGTTTGCTGAATGAAAAAAAAAAAAAAGCCAGTATCAAAGATGACATGTTGTGTGATTCCATTCATATGACATTCTGTAAAAGGAAAATTATAGGGACAGAGAATGCCAGTGGTTTTCAGGGATTTGGGGTGGGAGAGGCTTTGACTACAAAGGGGCAGTACGAGAGAATTTGGGGGCTCATTAGTACTGTTCTGTGTCATGATTGTAGTGGGGGTTACATAAATCTGCACATATGTTAAAACTCCCAGAGCCATACACCAAAAAGAATTAATTTTATTATTTGTATATGTTTAAAAATGTTAACAATTGTTTAAAGTAGAGGTGAATATCATCTAGGTTGGAGAGCTAGTGGCTGGCTTTATGTCAGAGATGACATTTGCCTAGAAATTAAATAAGAATGCCCAGCATTGGAATGTTTGAGGAGAATAAAGAGTTTCTGGTTGACTGACTAACAGGAAAGGTATTAAGACAAGGCATAATCTATTTGGATAAGGGGAAATAAAATTACTTCCATTATTATAGGAAACAGTAGCAAGGGAAAAAAAAAAGTAGTGGATCTTAATTTTGAAGTAAGTCAGAGGCCAGATTAAAGAACAGAAGAGAAGGTACACAGTAGGTCTTGGTTCCCAAGAACTTTTCCTCCATGGCCCCCAAAATAAATAACAATATGTGACCTTCTCCAGTTTGCATCACCATATTGGATGGAATGCTCCCCCCACCGCTAAAATAATTAATAATTATAATTTCCACAAATAAAAAACATAACTCAGTGAGGGAGGCTCATTGCAGATCATCCTGTAGTTTAAAGGCTCTTGTACTATTCATAATGCCCCCCACACACTTAAATCCTCTTGGAATTTTAATGCCAGTGATGCTATGAGGATAACCTTCAGTCTGTCATAGGTTATAAAAAATAGATAATTTACAAAAAAAATGCAAACTTTAGCACTTCAGTTAATTTGACTATTTTCATAATAAATTACTTGCAATACTATTTTAGGTTACTGAAATCTTCAAATGAATTTTTGCAGTCATTTCAGTAGGCCCTGAAGAAATGTGGCATCATCTCCTGTGCTGTTGTGGAACTTATTCGCCATGTGACTCTGTTGGTATTAAGTGGTGAATAAAGTAGACAAGATACTAATCCTTATAGAGCTGTGTCTAGTGAACTTGAAAAAGATATATGCACGAGTCACAATTAAGGAAAGACAAAGTTAGAGGAGATCGAGGGAAAGGTAGAAACCCATGCTGCCAGGAGGTAATTTGTATGTGGATAGAAAAATTGGTCAAAACTCTTTTTGGTTGCAAATTTTAGGAACACAACTCAAATTGGCTTATGCATAAGAGGGCTATCATTGGGTCATGTGACTGAAAGTCCAGGGCTGCTAAGTGGGGCTAAGTATGTTTCATCAGCAATCCAGCTCCACCTCTGTACTCTGCTTTCTCTGCGTGACTCTGCTCAGACTGCCTCATCCCACACAGTGTCAGGATGGCCACTAGCAGTCTTATACTTACCCCATAATCTCAGAAGAAAGAACTCGCCTTTTTCACCTTTTCCAAAAATCACAGGGCAGATCTTTATTGTCTCAGATTGGCCCATAAATCATGTGAGCCTCTCTAGGTCAATTTCAGAAACACAGAAATGATGATAGGTTGAAGGGCCAAAGCCAGGCCATATATCCATCAATGGAGCCAGATTCTGGGGTAATTTAAATTTGAACTGATAGTTGGGAATGGAAGATTTTTCAACCCACATGTAGCTACTGTATTTGGATGAAGAGGGAACAGCTGATGGCAGGCAAAGCAAGGAAAATATAGTTTTCTTGAATGGGATTAACATGGAAAGTAAGCTCAGCCCACTTTAGATCCATTAATAAGATTCCAGAAAGACTTTAAATGGGGAGAGCTCTAATTCAAAAGTCTCTCCTCCTCAGGTACTCGTATTATGAAAGCTGTTCCTTCTTCTCACATTTACTTCACTTAGGAGTTAGGATCTTTTGTGTTGTGTCTCAGAACTTCAGAGTTAAGACCCTTCCTGGGTGATGGATAAAGAAAGCCATTGTCCACATAAAAGACTCATGAACTTGGAGACAGGTGATTCGCACATGAATCCTGAGTATCCCTACTTTCCTGGCTCTCAGCTCCTCATCATGAAAATGCAATTGGTGTGAGAATCAAATGAGCCCTGTGTTTCATGTCAGATTCTAGAGGAAGACATTATTGTGGTTGGCATCTCCTAAATTAGTCTTGCATTATCAGCTTTACTGCATTCTCCTTGAGGGAGGGGAATGATTTTTTGCTCTATTCGGTATCCCAAAAGGCCTACACAAGCCTTTGTAGGTTCTTTGTATTAGCACAGTAAGTTCTTCCTAATTGCTTATAAAGTAAGTAAATCAGTGAGTGAAGGAAAGAGAGAATGACTTAGGGCTTAGATGCCAATATAGATTCCTCAAATGATTTATTTTATCATGATCACATTTTTAACATCAATGAGCAAAGATAAAAGCCTGATTCTCTGATCTCTGGAAATATTATGTGTAGTTCTGGGTATACCTTTAAAAGACATAAAGAAGCTAGGGGAAGTGAGGGGGAGGACATCGAAAATGATCAAGGAGGTGGGGACAGAGATGCCATTCAAGGATAGATCAAAATGAGCCACTTTGTTCTGGAAATATAAAGGCTAAGAAAGAAATGATCAAAGTCTCTGAGCTCCTGCAGGGGATAGATGAGGTGGAAAAGATTTCCTCTGCCCCCCCCCCCCACGAAGTGTCCCTTAATGCTCACATCACAGGCAGAAATTTGGGGTTAACCCAATGGGGTCTTTCTCATGACTTTCTCATGCAAATTGAGAGCCATTTTTGAGTGAGCCATTTTCAAATTCACCTTTGGAATGAAGCCACTGAAGCAACTTGGACATCGGGAATTCACTGAAGACTAGACTAAAGAGGGGCTTGTTCTAATAGTAATTCATCTAAAAAGTTGGAGGTTCTGTAGAAGATCTGATGAAGAGAGCCAATCACTGAGGAAAAATGGATAGCCTCCTAAAACAGTAGGTAGTAAGGGAACCAGTATATCTGAACTTTTAAAGGAAAGAGGAATTGAAGAAATCTTTACAGACTTCTGGCTGAATTGTAGGCTCAATTTCTTTAGAGAATCTTCTGCTTCCCTCAAGCTTCCTGACGCCTGTCTCTCTGAATCATATTATTGTATAAGAACAGAGATTCAACACCAGATTAGAGTTTAAATACTGGTTTCTCTAACAGTTAGGAGTCATTCTGTCATAAGTGATAGATAATCTAATTCAAATTCGCTTAAGCACAAAAATAATATTTGATTTAAGTTCATGCAACTGTAAAGATGAGGGAGGACTCTAACAAATATCATCAAATCAAAATATCTCTTTATCCTTTCTCTGTGATTGTCTATCTCTAATTTCCACCCCAAGACAAACTCTGATTCTTTCTTTCTTTAGACCACAGAAGCTCATGGATTACTTTTGTGTTGCCTAACAACTCCAAGGAAATGAGAACTCCATTCCAGTAACTCTGGTGAAAGTCCTGGGATTGAGTACTATGGGATCAACTAGGTCACATGTCCATCACTGTGGTTAAGAAGAAGAAAAAACCCAGCTGGCCAGACCTGAACCACAAGTTCAGTCTTGAAGCTGAGGGAGTGTGGCCACCCAATTTTAATCATATGGACTGATGGGGAGATCCCCAAAGAAAACTTGAAGAGCTATTAGCAGAAGAAGAGAAAACAAAAGTAGGTCACCTAAAATAGCAAAGGTACATTTCAGTTGATGAACATGCCCAGCATCTCTTCTGAAAAGCATTTTGCCCAGTACCTGTACAAATCCTATGGATCTTTGTAAGCCTGGCTCAAGAGGCCCTCCTTCAAAAAGCCCCCCACCGTCACCCTTCAGCACTTCCTCCTTGCTCTGAATTACAGTGGCACACAATTTGGCAGCCTGTCTTCTCACTCCCAGAAAGGTCTTCAGAGATGGGGACCATATATCATCCTCCTCTTATACTGTCTGTCCAAAGCAATCTCAGCTAGAACAAATCACACAATGTGCACCTGGGAAACAAGCCTCTTTCTAAACAGGGAGGTGAATCTCAACTCAAACTGAGGACAAGCTTTCCAATAAGCAGAGCTTCCAAGCGAGTATGAGACAGGGACTGGACCTCCCTGATTAAGGAGGTATTATGCTCCAGATGGGACTTATGCTCCATCAGGAGAGTACCTAAGCCAGATGAATTTAAAGTTTTCTTAAACCTTGTCCCTCTGAAACAGAGGTGAAAGATTTGGAGAGTGCTTTTGGGAGATACATCTGCAGAAAAGTAAGGATGGCTGGATTAAACACAAGGAAAAGCTGCCCACAAGGAGGCTTCAGCTGAGGTTGCAGCCAATCCTAAAGGCAGTTCTGGAACCAGGATGGCTCTTTGGAGTTGTTTACAAATTGAGACAAAGTGCTGGTATTTTGCATCAGTCAGTCATTGGCTGTGAGCTTGCCTATGGGTGGGTAAGGCAGTTTTCCACTCCCAAAGGCAACCTCCAGGGAGGGATGCAGCTATAAGCCCATGCACCTGACATTCCCAGCAATGGAGAATGGATATGTTGTTCTTGAGAGGTGGATGTGGATGGAGCATCCAGTAGCTATTACCTGTTCCATCTAGCCTAAGATATTTTGAGATATCCACTTGTTTTGAGACTTAATGTGAATTGTTTAGCAGTCTCTATCTCTGACCTACCCATGCCAAATCTTAGTAACAGGTATAAGTGAAGTCTGGTTACATGATCAGTTGCTCAGAACAGAGTGGGGAAAGATAAGAAAATAAGTAGAAAATTTGCATTTGATCACTTTCCATAGAAGTTATTTCCATTAACAATAAATCCTTTCTTTATGGCTTAACTTCATGGTAATGGCTCTCCCAAACTCCCTAGCAACCCCACCTCCCATTTAACTGGCAAGGCATAACCATGAGAACAACTTTTTAGATACTGAGAGGCTTTGATATGAACGTCTTGGTGACTGATAGAGGCACTGCCCAGCCAAGAGAACCCACAATGTCCTCTGAGACCCAGCTGTGTGGCAGGCAAGTAAATGTTCCACAGCAGGCTCTGGCCAGAGAAGGGCATTATTTGTAGCATTTGCCTGTTTTTGTGGTGAAAATACTCCCACCCTGGCCAATTTCAAGCTACCCATGTGTCATTAATGAATACAGAGTTGGAAAAATGTGTACACAATCATCTCTTGCTGGTCTAGGCAGGGATTAATTCCAACATCAGGTTTCCCAGAAAAAAAATGGTTAAAGTGCTGTGGTATGATTTCTCAAATTTGCTCAAATCTATGGTTGAGGAAAGCATTAGAAAAGATTATCAGAGGAGATCCAAGATGGCCAAATAGGAAGAGCTTTGGAGTACAGTTCCCAGCGAGCACGCAGAGAGTGAGTGATCACTGCATTTCCAAACGAGTCTTTACTGCCCACAAAACAGGAGATTTCCAGGAAGGAAAGTACCACGAGTCTCCAGCATGGCTATTTCAGCCAGTGCAGTGGGTCTCCACACAAAAACTCACAGAAATCTGAGCGGCCATTTCAATTGGCACCTAGAACGCCTGGGAGACAGAGTCTCCCACTCAACTGAAAAAAAGGGGGCTGAAACAGGGAGCCAGGTGATCTGGCTCAGCGGTACCCATCCCCACAACGACCAGCAATCTGAAACACTCTAGATTGAGAGTTTCACAGCAAGCACAGCTGGACCGGGGACAGTCCAGCTCTATGGGGGGATGGGCATCTGCCATTACCGAGGCAGTCCACCACTACTGAGGCAGTCTGCCATTACTGAGGAAGTCCACCATTATCAAAGCAGTCTGCCATTACTGAGACAGTCCAATATCACCAAGGCAGCCCGACATTACTGAGGGAGTCTGCCTTTACAGAGACAGTCCACAATTACAGTGGCAGACCGCCATTACTGAGGCAGTTCTAACTATACCCCTATAAACAAAACTGCAAGGAAGTTCACGCAGCAGCTGGGCAGACCCCACGGCAGCTCAGCAATGCCTAGCTGGCAGACTGTGACTAGGCTCCTCCTTGCTGGGCAACGCATCTCTGAAAAAAGGCAGCAGCATGTCAGGAAATTATAAATAAAGGCCCACCTTCCCAGGACAGAGCACTTGGGAAAAACAAGGCAATTATGAGTTCTGCTGCAGCAGACTTAAATGTACCTGCCCAGCAGCTCTGAACAGAACAATGGAGCTAACAGCTCAGCACTTGAGCTCCTGTAAGGGACAGACTGCCTCCTTAAGCAGATCCCCGACCCCTGTATATTTAAAGAGACACCTCATAAAGGAGAGCTTAGGTTGACATCTGGCAAGTATCTTTCAGGCAGCAACAATTACTGTTCTACAGCCGCAGCAGGTGATACCCAGGCAATCAGGATCTGGAGTGGACATCCAGCAGTCCTACACCAGAGGGGCCTGAATGTTAGAAGGAAAAATTAAAAACAGAAAGAAATAACCTCATCATCAACAAAAAGGACATACACTCAGAGAATCCATCTGAAAGTCACCAACTACAAAGACCACAGGTAGATAAATCCACAAAGATGGGAAGGAACCAGCACAAAAAGGATGAAAACATACAAAACCAGAATGTCTGTCCTCCTCCAAGGGATCACAATTCCTCACCAGCAAGGGAACAAGGCTGGATGGAGAATGAGTCTAATGAATTGACAAAAACAGGCTTCAGAAAGTGAATAATAACAAACTTCTCTGAGCTAAAAGAACATGTTCTAACCTAATGCAAAGAAACTAAGAACCTTGAAAAAAGGTTAGATGAACTGCTAATGAGAATAAACAGCTTGGAGAGGAATATAAATGAATTGATGGAGCTGAAAAACACAACATGAGAAGCATACACAAGTTTCAATACCCAAATTGACCTAGCAGAAAGAAGAAAGGATATCAGAGGTTGATGATGAAATAAAACGAGAAGGCAAGATTAGAGA
>NW_016107378.1:6626438-6631154 GCF_001604975.1 Cebus imitator | reverse complement strand
AATTGACCTAGCAGAAGAAAGGATATCAGAGATTGAAGATCAGCTTGATGAAATAAAACGAGAAGGCAAGATTAGAGAAAAAAGAGTAAAAAGAAATGAACAAAGTCTCCAAGAAATATGGGATTATGTGAAAAGACCTAATCTATGTTTGATAGGTGTACCTTAATGTGATGGAGAGAATGAATCCCAGCTGGAAAACATTCTTCAGGATATTATCCAAGAGAACTTCCCCAACCTAGCAAGGCAGGCCGATATTCAAGTCCAGGAAATACAGAGAACACCACAAAGATATTCCTCAAGAAGAGCAACCCCACGGCACATAATCTTCAGATTCACCAGTGTTGGAATGAAGGAAAAAATGCTAAGGGCAGCCAGAGAGAAAGTCCAGGTTACCCACAAAGGGAAGTCCATCAGACTCACAGTGGATCTCTCGGCAGAAACCCTACACGCCAGAAGAGAGTGGAGGCCAATGTTCAACTTCCTTAAAGGAAAGAACTTTCAACCTAGAATTTCATATCCAGCCAAACTAAACATCATAAGTGAGGAGAAATAAAATCCTTTATGAACAAGCTCAGAGATTTCATCACCACCAGGCCTGCCTTACAAGAGCTCCTGAAAGAAGCACTAAACATAGAAAGGAACAACCAGTACTAGCCACTCCAAAAACATACCAAATGGTAAAGAGCACAAACACAATGAAGAAATTGCATCAAGTAACGGGCAAAGTAACCAGCTAGCATCAAAATAGCAGGATCAAATTCACACCTAACAATATTAACCTTAAATGTAAATGGGCTCAATGCCCCAGTCAAAAGACACAGACTGGCAAGCTGTATTAAAAAGTCAAAACCCAACTGTGTGCTGTATCCAGGAAACCCATCTAACGTGCAAGGACCCACATAGGCTCAAAATAAAGGGATGAAGCAAGATTTGCCAAGCAAAGGGAGAGAAAAAAAAGCGAAAGTTGCAATACTAGTCTGTGATAAAATAGACTTTAAACCAACAAAGATCAGAAGAGACAAAGAAGGGCATTACATAGTGGTAAAAGGATCAATGCAACAAGAAGAGCTAACAATCCTAAATATATATGCACCCATTGCAGGAGCATGCAAATACATAAAGCAAGTTCTTAATCACCTACAAAGAGACCTAGACTCCCACACAATAACAGTGGGAGACTTTAACACTCCAGTGTCAATATTAGACAGATCGACGTGACAGAAAATTAACAAGGATATCCAGGACTTGAACTCATATCTGGATCAAGCAAACCTAATAGACATTTACAGAACTCTCCACCCCAAATCCACAGAATATACATTCTTCTCAGCACCACATCACACCTACTGTAAAATTGACCACATGATTGGAAGTACATCACTTCTCAGCAAATGCAAAAGAATGGAAATCATAACAAACAGTCTCTCAGATCACAATGCAATAAAATTAGAACTCAGGATTAAGAAATTAACTCAGAACCTCACAACTTCATGGAAACTGAACAACTGGCTCTTGAATGTTGACTGAATAAACAATGAAATGAAGGCAAAAATAAAGATGTTCTTCGAAACCAATGAGAATGAAGATAAAATGTACCAGAATCTCTGAGGCACATTTAAAGCAGTGTCTAGAGGAAAATTTATAGCAATAAACACCCACAAGAGAAGCAAGAAAAGATCTAAAATTGACACTCTACCATCAAAATTGAAAGAGCCAGAGGAGCAAGATCGAAAAAACTCAAAAGCTAACAGAAGACAAGAAATAACTAAGATCAGAGCAGAACTGAAGGGGATAGAGGCACAAAAAAACCCTTCAAAAAATCAATAAATCCAGGAGCTGGTTTTTTGAAAAGATCAACAAAATAGACCAGTAGCAGATTAATAAAAAAGAAATGAGAGAAGAATCAAATAGATGCAATAAAAAATGATAAAGGAGATATCACCACTGATTCCACAGACATGCAAACTACCATCAGAGATTACTACAAACAACTCTATGCACATAAACCAGTAAACCTGGAAGAAATGGATAAATTCCTGGACACTTGCACCCTCCCAAGCCTAAACCATGAAGAAATCAGAACCCTGAATAGACTAATAACAAGGGCTGAAGTTGAGGCAGCAATTCATAGCCTACCAACCAAAAAAAGCCCAGGTCCAGATGGATTCACAGCCAACTTCTACCAGAGTACAAAGAGGAGCTGGTACCACTACTTCTGAAACTATTCCAAACAATCCAAAAAGAGGGAATCCTTTCCAAATCATTTTAGGAGACCAACATTATACTGATACCAAAACTTGGCAGAGACTCAACAAAAAAGAAAGCTTCAGGCCAATATCCATGATGAACATAGATGCAAAAATCTTCAATAAAATCCTGGAAAACCGATTGCAACAGCATATTCATCATGATCAAGTAGGCTTCATTCCGGTGATGCAAGGCTGCTTCAACATACAGAAGTCAATAAACCTAATTCATCATATAAACAGAACCAAAGACAAAAATCACATGATTATCTCAATAGATGCAGAGAAGGCCTTCGACAAAATTCAACAGCTCTTTATGCTGAAAACTCTCAAGAAACTAGGTATCAATGGAATGTGTCTCAAAATAATAAAAGCTATTTACGACAAACCCACAGCCAATACCATACTAAATGGGCAAAAACTGGAAGCATTCCCTCTGAAATCTGGCACTAGACAAGGATGCTCGCTCTCACCACTCCTGTTCAATATAGTATTGGAAGTTCTAGCCAAAGCAATCAGGCAAGAAAAAGAAATAGAGGGTATTCAATTACGAAAGGAGGACGTCAAATTGTCTCTATTTGCAGACGACATAATTGTATATTTAGAAAACCCCATTGTCTCCCCCAAAATTTCCTTAAACTGATAAGCAACTTCCGCAAAGTCTCAGGATACAAAATCAATGTGCGGAAATCACAAGCATTCCTATACACCAATAACAGACTTAAAGAGAGCCAAATCAAGAATGAACTGCCATTCATAATTGCTACAAAGAGAATAAAATACCTAGTAATACAACTAACAAAGGATGTAAAGGACTCTTCAAGGAGAACTACAAATCACTGCTCAAGGAAATAAGAGAGAACACAAACGGATAGAAAAGCATTCCATGCTCATGATTAGGAAGAATCAATATTGTGAAAATGGCCAAACTGCCCAAAGTAATTTATAGATTCAGTGCTATCCCCATCAATCCACCTATGATCTTCTTCACAGAATTGGGAAAACCCACCTTAAACTTTATATGGAATGAAAACAGAGCCTGCATAGCAAAGTCAATTCTAAGCAGAAAGAACAAAGCTGAAGGCATCACACTACCTGACTTCAAACTATACTACAAGGCTACTGTAATCAAAGCAGCATGGTACTGGTACCAAAAAGAGATATAGACCAATGGAACAGAACAGAGGTTTTGGAGGCAATGTCACACATCTACAACCATCTGATCTTTGACAAACGTGACAAAAATAAGCAATGGGGAAAGGATTCCCTGTTTAATAAATGGTGTTGGAAAAACTTGCTAGCCATGTGCAGAAAGCTGAAACTGGACCCCTTCCTGACATCTTACACTAAAATGAACTCCAGATGGATTAAAGACCTAAACGTAAGACCTAACACTATAAAAACCCTAGAAGAAAACCTATGCAAAACCATTCAGGACATAGGCATAGACAAGGACTTCATGACTAAGACATCAAAAGCATTGGCAACAAAAGTCAAAATAGATAAATGGGATCTAATTAAACTCCAGAGCTTCTGCACAGCAAAAGAAACAATCACTAGAGTGAACTGGCAACCAACAGAATGGGAAAAAATCTTTGCAATCTACCCATCTGTCAAAGGGCTAATATCCAGAATCTACAAAGAACTACAAAAAATTTATATGGAAAAAACAAAGAAACCCATTCAAAAGTGGGTGAAGGATATGAACAGACACTTTTCAAAAGAAGACATATATGAGGCCAAGAAACATATGAAGAAATGCTCATCATCACTGGTCATTAGAGAAATGAAAATCAAAACCACATTGAGATACCACCTCACGCCAGTTAGAATGGCGATCATTAAAAAATCTGGAGACAACAGATGCTGGAGAGGATGTGGAGAAATAGGAAAACTTTTACACTGTCGGTGGGAGACAGTGTGGTGTTTCCTCAAGGACCTAGAAATAGATATTCCATTTGGCCCTGCAACCCCATTACTGGGTCTATATCCAAAGGATTATAAATTGTTCTATTATGAAGGCACATATACATATATGTAAATTGTGGCACTGTTGACAATAGCAAAGACCTGGAACCAACCCAAATGCCCATCAATGACAGACTGGACAAGGAAAATGTGGCACGTATACACCATGGAATACTATGCAGCCAAAAAACATGCTGGGTTTGTGTCCTTTGTAGGGGCATGGATGAATCTGGAAACCATCATTCTCAGCAAACTGACACAGGAACAGAAAATCAAACACTGCATGTTATCACTCATAGGCGGGTGTTGAACGATGAGAATACATGGACACAGGGAGGGGAGCATCACACACTGGGATCTGTTGGGGGGGACTGGGGCAGAACAGCGTGGGTAGGTAGTTAGGGAAAGACAACATGGGGAGAAATGCCAGATATAGGTGACGGGGATGGAGGCAGCAAACCACATTGCCATGTATGTATCTATGCAACAATCCTGTATATTC
>NW_016107378.1:6610159-6626230 GCF_001604975.1 Cebus imitator | reverse complement strand
GTGTGTGTGTATAAAATTAGGATTGGGTAAAGATAAAACTGAGAGCTAACTTCACCCAGTCCCAACCACATCTTCAAGCATTGCAGTGATAGGTATACATGCAGACTCACTTTCTGAAAATATCTGTAGAAGCTAATTTATTTTCTCTAGGGCTTCAGCCCCATCTTGGGTGAAGTCACATAGGCTTATAGAAAGCCCTTATGACTCTATCAGCTCTCTGCCTCCCACCCTCCTCTTTGAACTTGAGTTCTTTCTTTCAATCTCTATTTTTAATATTTTTATTTTTAGCAGAGACGGGGTTTCACTATGCTGCCCAGGCTGGTTTGGAACTCCTGACCTCAGGCGATTCACCCACCTCGGCTACTCAAAGTGCTGGGATTACAGGCATGAGCAGCTGCACCCAGCCTTCTAATCCTTTAACTCCCTGATTTCCATCCTATTTTCTCATACCTCTTTTAGCATGTCTTTGCATTAATGGACAAACTTGACTATCTGTTATATTTTCAATCACATTATTTTCTCCTGGGTCTTTCAGGTTTTTTGTGGTTCTACACCCTAACATTCTTCGGACCAGCCAGTGACTTGGTCCTTCATTTATTCATTTAAAGGACCAATGAACAATACCAGGAGAAGACTTGATCCAGCCCTGTCTGCTGGGGCATGTTTAAGGCACCTTGGGAAGGAGCAATATTGATGTCTTCTGCGATGTCATTTTCAGAGGGCTGAGATGTGTCATGAAGACATTCCTTTCGGTCTCTCTCTCCTAATTTCTTTCAATACCCTCTAATGGGAAATCCTTCTGCACTTCCCAGTTCAGATTGGTCTTACCTTCTTCAAGCCCCTGGTGCTGGCCAGAAGAGGCACGTCTCTGCCTTCATGTCTCTTCTACCCTTTGAGAAGGAAGAAGGACTGTACCTCCTCCTTGCCTCATGTGTCCAGCAGCCCTAACCACAAGGCTGGGAATATGTCCTGGAGTGGAGATCTTCCTCCCAGATACAGGACCCTTGTGAACAGAAATAATGCAGTCTCCTGGGAGAAAGTCCACTTTCTCTCATCCGCAAATCTGGCTCTACTCTCAGCAATAGCCAGACAGTGATCCCGGTGCTGGGACTCGAGAACATTTTAGGATTGCCCACCGCCACCTTCCCCCACAGCACAGCCAGACATCTCTGCCTCTGGGTATTGCTGAGTTTTTCCTGAGGGCCACGGGAATAGCCAGAGCCCCCAAAGGATTTTTTCTTTTATTGTACTATTTTCATAAAACAGAGCCATTCTTTAGTTACCTTTTGTGGGTGGGTGCGGATGGTGGTGAAGTTCTGTTTTTTCTTTTCACCTTTGTTCATTATGACCTGAACATGACTTGAACTTGGAGCACCCAGGAAACTTGTCATCTCAGTCACAAGTGGTCACTGGCACCAGCACAGCCATGCTGGAGACATGGAGAGAATATCCAGAGGAGGGGCTTGGGCCCCACATGGCAGGACTTCAAGGGAGTCACTCAGGAGGGATTGGAGAGAGGAGAAGAAGGCTTCAAATTTGTGGAGCTTCATAGGTGAGAGAGTGCAAACCAGCGGCCTGTAGGCTAGACCCGGCCCTTAGGTACATTCGATTGATTCATTTCATGTTTCTCTTTTGATTGAAATTCTTGCCAAAATTTAAAAATCAAGGGATTGCATATAAATATTCAATTTCCGCTTTCTCTTGAAAATTCCTATCTGGTAATGCTGCACGTATATCCCCTCATAGCAACAATGGTTAAAACTAGGAAACTGCTGCCTGCTTTACACAGAGTGAGAGCTCTTGGCTTCACTATTCCACATCAGGCCCGCCTTGTCCATTTGGAAGTGCTGTGTTTTATGTTTGCCGCCCTCACCCTGGGTCTTAAAGCGAGGTTTTTTTTTTTTTTTCCTTCTATAGCTTCTCTCTCATATTCATGTCATACATCCACATTTTTCCCCTTGGTCCTTTCTGAGGTCTCTTCCTGCATGTCTATCTCACTGCTATCCAAGGTCAAAGCATGCAAGTTCTGGGCTGGGCACAGTCAACTGGACCTCCTCGCTGGACATCCTTTCATCGCTCCAAACAGTATGGACAGACAGGAACTTCCCATTTTCCACAACCAGCCTGTCCTTCTCCAGCGCTTCCTTTATTCCGGACTCAACTCTAAGAATCCATCTGTCTTTCACCTCCAGCATCAAGTTAGTTATTCCCCTGAGAATTATTACTTCTATCTCTTCTCAATGTCTCCGACCTTCTTCACTACCTCTACCCACAGGCAAGCCCTCATTAGCTGTGGTCTGAACTCCAGGCTTGCTCCTCCAGTTCTGCTTAACATCGCCTCTCTCCTTCTCCCAAGCTACCCTCTATGGCACTGCTGACATAATCATTCTAATCATGGCTTGCATTACATGACTATCCATCTCACAGGCTTTAGAGGGCAGGCCACTGGGTACAGAACTATGTGGAACTCCTTAGCATGACACTGAGTCCTCTTTATAATTTGTACCCAGCCATTTAAAGCTTTCTGATGGCTGCAAAGGGCAATCAGAAAGAACACAAGCTATGGAATCAAACTGGATTTAAAATTCCAGCTCTTCCCATCAACTTCTCATGCCTGATCTATAAAATGGGAAAACAAGTCTCTAAATCTATGGCCTTTCACTTTATCTCCTCCTCTTAGAATCCTACCTATCTTCAAAACCCAGACCAGGGGCCATATTGTGTTGAAAGGTTTTCCCTTTGGGCTTTCTTCTTCATATCCAGCCTTTTGTGCGAACAAAATATGTCTCTTTAGAGCAGAGGTCATCAAACTCTTTCTGCAAATTATTTTAGGCTTTGTGAGCCATTCGGTCTCCATCCTAGCTGCTCAGTTTTACTGTTGAAACACAAAAGCAGCCATAGACAGTAGGTAAACAAATCATAGGGGCTGTGTGCCAATAAAACTTTATGGACACTGAAATTTGAATTTCATACCATTTTCACTTATCACAAAATAACATTATCTTTTTATTATTTTTCAACTATATAAAAATATGAAAACCATTCTTTGTTCAGAGGCCATATAAAAATAGGCAGGCAATGGGCCAGATTTTGTTCATGGGCCTTAGTTGGTCAACCCCTGTCCTAGAGAGTAATTGCTTATAACTGTTCGTTCATTCTCTTCTTTCTGCTCCCCATCCCTTCCTCTCTCCCTTCCTCTTTCTCTTTTTTCTTCGCTTATGTATTTTGCCTTGCTCTCTCCCCCATCTCTTTCTCCCAACCCCAACTTTTTCTCTTTCCCTCCCTCTTACTCTCCTTCCCCTTGTGGAGGTTTTGAGCTCCTCAAGGACAGGCATATATTCACCTCTCCACCACCCAAGCTTAGCACAAGAAAGCCTTTCTCAGAATCAATTCACATAAGTATCTCTCTGCTTTAGGTTACTGCTACCAGCTTCAGGCTAGTGTTCATATCTTGCCATTGCCTTTATGGCTTGAGTGGATTCATAGGAAGCACAAATTCTAATAGAGAAACATATGTTTTATGAAATTTCATTTTCTCATTAACACTAGAAGTAGAAGAAAACATTACCAACTGTTCTGAGAGTTGGGGGGAAGTTTTCTCTAAACCCTTCAGATGACTAAACCTATGAAGACCCCAAAGTCACGATGCCACATTTCTAAAATGCTGTCTAGCCCACAACCTGGAAATCCTTTATTATAGATCCTGCTCCCTCCAGCTCTCCCTGCAGGCCTAAATGGGCAAAGATTGTCATCCTATTTTTACAGCTGAGGAATCACTGCTGAGAGAGGTTAAATAACTTTCTCAGAAGCTCAGCATGCCAAGGAGAAAAAGCAGGTTGTCTATGCAGTTTTTCCTCTCCTAGGGCTAAAGAGTTAGAAGTTCATCCAAGACTGCAAGCAATTAAGTTGGGCTTCATTTGCTGAGTCTGGGGCAGACAGCCTGCTCCTGCCAGGATGATGTTTTATCATAATTTCTTCTCCACCCTAGGGTTGTTTTGGCATTTCCCTGGGTCTTCAGAACACAGTTACACATACTTTCTGCATCAGCACAGAGTTTTAAAAAAATTATCAACTCATCTACTGCATTGTGATTGGCTGCCATCATAGAAACATGCTGTTCTCCTTTCCCAACATTGAGCTTCCCTTTTCTGATGACACAACCTCAGACTCCTTCTGGAGAAACAACCTCTTCTTCCCTTCCTCAGGCTTAGTCCATTAGTTCAGGTGAGGTCTCATCTTTCAGTTTCAAAAGAGATCCATAGCTCAGTCCTGATTAATCAGAATATTTCATCTCCCTTGGACTGGGAATTAGTTCAGGAATGGAGATGTGACTCCATCAGGTAAATGAGATAAGTCCCTTGGTTTTGTGGGAACTATTGGAAAGGAGAACCCATCTGCACTATGGCTGCTTAGCTAGGAGGACATAGGCTGGTGTCACCTGGAGAAAAGGACTACAGGAGAGTAAGTCTAACACAGAAGAGAGCAGGGCTAGGGAACGAGAAGGAGAGCAGGAGTCGAGCACATCACTTGAGCCTCAGGACGCATTTGTGCCTGAAGGCAAACTCTTACCTTCTTGGGCTAATAAATCTCCTCTGGGTTCTTTGTCCAGCTTGTGTGAGATTTGGAAGACTCATACCCTTATTTTTTCCTAAGCCTGTTGCCATCTTTTCCCATTCCCTGTTCATGGGACGTCTATGCCTTGAATACTCCCTAAGAGTATCTCCAAATTCAGTGTGGACTTCAAGGCTCAGGTCAGATCCCAGGAACCATCTTCACACCATGGATCCACAAGGCTCTGCCTCTCTCTGAACTTCCGCATCATGACTAGCGTGGGTGATCACATGGAGATGAACAAAGGTCGGCGGATTCAGGAAATCTTTGGGAAATTGTGCAAATGGGACTTACAGATGGTTTTGATGATGGATTATGCACATAGTGGACTGTCCTTGGTGACCAGTGTGTTTTGAGCTAATCATGTTCAGTTTAGTCTCTTCTCCCAGCACTTTCATTTGTTCAAATTACTGGAAAATCAGATGCATGATACATATTAAGGAAATCTAAATTCTATTCTCATTAGCCTATGACAATTTCACATACTGGGTCTTCTCATGGATATAATACAATGATAATAACAGAAATATGAATGCCTTAGTTTCCCTTCTGTAATAATAATGAAAATACTAAAATCCTTCATTAAAGTGAATATTAAGCAAGTTAAGATACATGCTTAGAACAGTGCCTAGCACACAGTAAGTGTCTAATAAATGCTAGTGATCTATCATTACCGTTCATGTTACTATTAGCAATACTGCTGCTACTACTTCATACTAATGTGGTTATGAACATAAATCCAAACACAGGCACCATATGGCAGGAATCCATATAAAGAGCTTATCTTCATGATCCAGAATATGATTATGTTAACTTTGTTTAGATTCTCTTCAAAATAGGACCACAAAACTTAAAAGAAATTAAGATCCTGAGACTACAGAAATGGCGGCCAAATTTGCCAAAATTTGAAAGTTTGTGCTAACCCGGGGGGATCTTTGAAGAAGAAGTGGTTAGAAGGCTGTAGATAGGGAACACACAGAAGATTTAGCTGGGAGAATGTTTAGGGGTTGCAGAAATGTGAGACAGTGAAAAATAGTACCTTTTCTTGGTATCAGACTGACCTGATAGCTGACTATGGCCCCAGAAAATGTTATTAGAACTGTAGCACCAGTGGAGTTAAAATGCATTTTTAATATCTTCCAAATGCTTAATTTGGTTTTGCTGGAAATGTGTTTCATCATTCCCTCCTGCCCCTTAATTAAGCTAATGACTTTATTTCTTTTCTCCTTTCTGATCAGCTCATAATGCATTTCCCAGGCTGGTCTCCCTCCTCAAGCTTGTTGTTTTCGATCTGGTTATTAGCTTTCGAGCTCACATTGTTTTCCGTGTGTCAGAATGCTACTGACTGCCACTGATCCATTCCGGAGGCTCTGGGTCTGGGGGGACCTCAGCTGGCACCATGCCTCCCACTCTTACACAGAACAAAATCTCTTCCATGTGCATGCCACCTAGCAATTTACCAGGCACTCACACACACATTACCTTGATTGATCCTCCTGAGCAACCACCGAGGTAGGCATGATTAACCCCTCCACTTCACAAACCGTGAGCCTGGAAGCCAGAGCAGTTCATAACCAACCCAGGCTAAACAGCATGGAGGTAATAGATCTCCGACTCCACTTGCCTGCCAATGCTCTTGACTCTTCATTCTGCACCACTCCTGCCTGCCGCAGGCTTTTTCATTTGAGCCCATGGCGCTTCTCTGGGCACTGCAGGTGTGCACACAGTCATGGTGTTTCGGCCAGGGAGGCACAGATCACTCAGGACACCTCACCAGAATCAGGAAAGAGCCATGCTCTAAGTAGGAGCCCTCACTCCATTTGTGCTCCATGGAGAAGTTGCCCCTTGGAGAAACCCAAAAACAACAGCTCTATCTTTGATGGGTCAGCTAAAGGAAGTTCTGAAGATTCCTTTCCTCTGGAGAATGACTTTATGAGGGTTATCTGAAAACTCCCCTAGTATTTCTCAGAAACTCTTTTGGGGACCAATGAATGAGGTAAAGGGGGTGCCTAACACCTCCCTCCCCAAAGGGTCAGCCTCTCACCATTAAGAATTCCTGGAAATAGGCCAGGTGCGGTGGCTCACGCCTGTAATCCTAGCACTTTGAGAGGCCAAGGTGGGCGAATCATGAGGTCAGCAGATCAAGACCATCCTGGCCAAAATGATGAAAATCCATCTCTACTAAAAATACAAAAAAAAATTATCCGGGCACTGTGGCACATGCCTGCAGTCCCAACTGCTCGGAGGCTGAGGCAGGAGAACTGCTTGAACTCAGGAGGCAGTAAGCTGAGATCTCACACTGCACTCCAGCCTGGGCTACAGAGCAAGACTTCATATCAAAGAAAAAAAAAAAAAGAATTCCTTGAAATAAAAATTTAACTTACTTCCTTGGGAATGTGTGATGATGACTCCATTTCTAGATCAATGAGTAAACTAAACAATAAGTTGAAGGACCATGAGAAAGCTCTAAGGTCCCTTTAACATCTAACCTATGGACTTCGCTAATTCAATAAACTTACTTTACAGAGGAAACATCTCTGATGGGGCCAGTGACTGTCCAAGATCACCCAGCTAGTTAGAGATGGTTATCTAGAAAAGGGACACGCTCAGAAAGAGGAAGCAAGTCCTTACACTGGGAGATGGACTGTTTAAGGGAGAGAAAGTAGTAGAATTAGATCACTCTCAGACAACTTATATTCCACCCTAATTGTAAGAAATGCCAGTGGAGCGATGTCATCTTACGGGAGGAGCAGAACTACTCTGTTTACTTGGGGGGTCTTTGTGCTTGGTAAAAACAGAGTCATTTATGAAACCAAAGTTTTCTTTACTACAGAGATGAATCTGCAGAAGTCCCAGGGATATACTGGTCATAAGAAGTCTCAGGTACAGTCATCCAACGTGGAACAGGAGTTCAAGAGCACATCTATTTACTGGACCAAATAAAGCTCCATGGTAAGACAGCTTGCATCTGACAGTCCACTTGCGGCCTTTCGCCCACATCCCACTCTCTTGATGAGAGCTGGGACCTTCAACTCAATGGTACTTGGGCTCAGGAGCAGCCTGAAGGTACGAGCTCTGCCCCATCATCTTGAAGAATGAGGACATTTAAAGAGACTTAGTGGACCAAGCATGATGCAAAGGAAGAAAGATGGGCTCAGACTTCTGTGCTGAGAAGCTGAAAAGCAGAACAAAAGGAAGGAAGTTTCCCCTAGGTTCTAAAACAGTCCAGCTGTCACTCAATAAGATGAGAGATTGGGCAGCCACAGGGAAAACAGAGATTTGGCCGGGGATTCTACCCGTGGAATCACAGTCTGGAAATGTTTCTTTCTGGCTGTCCTGGAAGTTCACCATTTCCAAGCTGCATGAGAAGCTGAATGGGCTCTTTCTCCAATGGATTGATCATTGTGCCCAAGCTAATTACTGCCTTAATATCCTACCTCCTGCAGATGGCAAATTGGGCACAGATAAGACAAGTGGCTGGTCCAAAACCACAGGCTGAGTCAGTGGCAGGGATGAGAGTAAGGTTGAGTAACCAGTGGCCCTTCCTTTTGTTACCCCAGCCAAGAATAAAGCCCTGCCAGAGCAGCTGCCCTTCCCTGGTACACTGAGATGGGCCAGAATTACATAGTTGATCCCTGCTCCACCCTCTGCTCCCTAGCTGCCCAGGTGAGCTGTGGCCTGCAGATCTGCTGTGCTGGGAGAATCTGCTTGCTGCAGGATAATATTAGCTTACTTTTATTGCCATGGGCTGGGCGCCCTCGGCAGCTTGGCTGTAAACCTTTGATCCGCTGGGCTTCAGGAGCTGCAGATTTTGACTGCCTGCTCAGCTCTAGACTGCCCACACACTGCATGGGGCAGGCAGATAAAGGATGGGCCCAGAGGCAGAAATTCAACTCCTTTGCAGCCACCTCAAAAAAAGTGCAACACGCTGAGGCAGTCAGGTTAGGAGAGGAGAGGGACACTGTTTCACCATTGTGTTCTCCAAGACCCACCAGTGAGTGCTTCCCAGACCCAGATGCTTGTATACCACACGTGTGATTTGCCCCATGCCTACATTATTTATTTTATGTTTTTATTTAAATTAACTCACCATATTAAAACTCAAATTTATTTTGAAAGAAGTTTCAGAATACTTTCACACATAGAAAACTAATGCCACTTGCTTTTAAAAATCAATGTAAGATCATGCCTATAATCTCAGTGCTTTGGGAAGCCAAGATGGGAAGATTGTTTGAGTACAGGAGTTCAAGACCAACCTGGGCAAAATAGTGAGATCTCATCTCTACATATAAAAAATAAAATATTGGCCAGGCACGATGTCTCATGCCTGTTGTCACAGCTGCTCAGGAGGTAGAGGCAGGAGGATCACTTGAGCCCAGGAGTTTGAGGCTGCGGCAAGCCATGATACCACCACTTTACTCCAGCCTGGGTGACAGAGTGAGATCTTGTCTCAAAAACAACAACAAAAAAAGTACTTGCTAAATTTTACCTAGCCACTGTTTCTTGACTTGGACTCTGAGTTTGAAGTCTGCAATGTTAAGACAGACTAGCACCAAACTGATACTTTCTCCTTGGCATAATGAGAATTTTTAAAAAGAACTATAGAGACAATGAGGCCATCTACCACCTAAAACTGACCACTGTCTTTCCTGAGTTGTATAGACCACTCTTCAGGAAATACTGTCTCCTTTTGGTTTCCCCCACCTTCTGGCTCCTGGATCTATCAGCACTTTTTACCTAACATTGCATATGTTTGTAGACATATATGCTCTTTCTCATGAGATTGAAAACATCTTAACATCCAGTCACCCTTTGATATCTATTCAAGACAAGAAGTTTATATCAAAACATCTAAACAACACCTGACACAAAGTAGACAAAAAAAAGCATTTGGCATTTCTCTTGGATTTGGTTTGATTCATCTTAAATTTCTACCATCCTCCCGCCATCCAAAAGAGATAGCACAGGAACTTGCAGCAGAAACAGATCTTTTGGCTGCTGTTCACATAGATACGGTGTAAGGAAGAACTCCTAACATCCGTTTGATTGATCCAGGCCTGGAATTGGCTACCATAAGAGAGACTGAGCTCCCTGTCATTGAAAGCATTCAAGTAGAGGCTGGGAGGCCCCTTGCAGTAGATAGGGATTTGGGTGCGATTACTCAAAAGTGCATTATAGCTCTCAGAAGCCGAGATTCCAAGACTCTGGGCTCAAGGTTAACTAACCCTCCCAAAGTTAGGTGAGAGCCAAGCTTGGGCAGGTTTGACATATGTGTCAGCACAGGTGTGTGCATGTATGTGGTTGTGCATACGCATAGGGTCACTTGTTCCCATAGGTCCAGTATCTCCTCATCTCATCTGTCAAGGCCGGTTTAACCCCTTAGTGCCAGGCACTGGGATCGCATGCTGTCTCTCTGCTGACAAGCTTCTTGCAAAGGCCCCAAGGGGTTAATTAAGTTTTATTGAGCCAGAGTTTATTGCAGCTGTCTCCTGTCTCTCTCCTTAAACACCTCTGCTTCCTGGGAAGCCAGAGTCCTCTGGGACAATATTTTCTACGCTGTTTAGTTTGCCTGGAAACTACATTTTATTTTATTTGTTTTTCAAGATACTCTAAGGGGAGGGTGGGTGAGGTCATTTCCCTCTGCCCTGCTCTTTATCTCTTGGTGACTCCATTAAATCAGGTTGTTTAAATGGAGCACAGATGTTGCTGATTTTTCGTATAAAGGAATGCATATTCATTTACATAAATTTCAGTGAATGATGGCAGTTTGGGTTTTATATTGCATGTGTGCTTGTGTGTTACACAGGCCTGCCTGGCCCCCTCCAGTAAAAAACTGTCAAAGGCTTAAATAGGAAACCTTTCATATTCATGATGTGTTCATTTTCTTGCCTTATTTTATTTTTGAGACTACCAATCCTTTCCCAGTTATCTCTAATAGCTTAATACGATTAGAGATTTCCTCTAATCACTGCTCAATGTGTTTCTGCTCTATTAAAGATTTATATGAAAGCTTTATGGAACACACCTTTTTAGAATTCAGAAGGATTTTGCAGGTTATTATTCATAACATCTGCCACTTACTGCAAAGAGCCTTAAAACACCCCTTTAATGTGTGTTTAATGCTTCTGATACAATATAATATCAAATAAGATGTGTTTTATTACGGCAGGCATGTTTGTGTAACCGCACTAAAGACCTGCCACCATTGTGTGCTGTGGTGTAGGGTTTATAATGGCCATAAAAACCTGCACAGAGCTAAACTTGGCATTTAAGGACACAGGAAGAAATGGTGCTTTGGGTGTTTTTTTCTTTCTTTCTTTTACTTGTCTTGGTGCAATGTGGAAAGAAACAATTTCACAATTTAAAGAACCACGGAACATAATCTGGGAATAAAACAGTGGTCCTTGGAGAAGTATTAAGGTCAAGTATTGTTTGAAAATAGACCTCACCAGCCTGCATTCACAGATCTAAGGTGTAGCCAATCTGGGCCAACCAAGATTGTGGGGTTCAACAGATTCATCCAGGGGTTTCTCTGATCAGGAGAAGGTAGCACACCTTTTATTATTTCTTCCCCATTAACCATTTTCACACTTTAATGTATGAAAGATGTACACAGTATATATGTCTTTAACTAAAAAGGTGTGATACATATTTATCAAGATGCCAATGACAGTTGTGTTAGGGTGGTGGAGTGTATTGTGCAGTGTTGGAGACTGGAGCAGAGTGGAAAGAATGCAGACATGGGCCCAGCTCCTCACCAGCTTGCATGGCTTTGGATAAGGTATCAATCCCTTCAACCTGTTTGCTCACCTGTGACATGGAAATAATGCCTATGAACAAAAGTTACCTAATTAAATGAAATAACGTATTCAAAGTGCTTGGCAAATGTCTGGGGCGCATTGCAGGTGGTCAATGATGTGTCCCTTTTTTTGTTGTTTTTGAGACCGAGTCTTGCTCTGTCAGCCAGGCTGAAGTGCAGTGGCATGATCACAGCTCGCTACAACCTCTGTCTCCCAGGCTCAAGCAATTCTCCTGCCTCAGCCTCCTGAGTAGCTGGGATTACAGGTGTGTGCCACCACGCTCGGCTAATTTTTGCATTTTTAGAAGAGATGGGGTTTCACCATGTTGGCCAGGCTGGTCTCAATCTCCTGACCTCAGGTAATCTTCCCACCTTGACCTCCTAAAGTGTTGGGATTACAGGTGTGAGCCACCGCGCCTGGTCTGTGTCCCATCTTTATAAGGTGCTAATAGTATGTTTGAGGTGAAAGAAGTACATATTTAATTCTTTGTTAAAGGGTATCTATAACTGCCCATCAGAACTTTGGGTTGGCAACACCAGCACACTGAGTAGAGAATTCCATAGACAATTCCAGGCACAAACTATGACTGTCACTGCTTTATGAACCTGTGCTGCTATGGTGCCTAAATGCATGCTGTGTCTTAGGTTTTAGAGAATAGTATAAATAGACTACAGAGTCTTAGAAGGCCTTAGATGGGAAAGCACTGAATGAATCTGGACACCCTCGTTTTGCGAAAGTAGGGTCTGGGGTCCAGAGAGGGAAAGGGATTGCCCCAGTCACACAGGGAGAAAGGTGCAAACTGGGTCCCCTACCTCTCTCTCACCCCTGACTCCCGCCAGGGGCAGACATGGGCCTTCATTGTCTTGAGGCTAGGGCCACTGCTCTTTAATGAAAACATACTGGAGCAGACCCTCAGAATTGCAAGCTCTGCTTTTCGTTACATTTGCTTATCCCTGTATTCCACCCTGGTCCCATGCATTCCTTTTTGGTGGGCTTAACCCAAGAAGCCCTGTGGTTCTGATAACCATCTCCAGGGATCTGCAACTACAGAGGGGAAGGCAGAGACTGTATCTACCCAGGCCTGGGGTGTGCCCAGGTGGTTGCTGCTGGGGGTAGCTAGAGTGAGCAGCAGCGGCCCCTTCAGGTACATGCATTTACTACACCTGGTGATTCTGATGTTGGAACTCCCTAAGTGCCCACCGGCGAAATTTGCTGAACACTTGACTCTCAAACAGCCCTCATTAACAATACATAGTCATCTCCTTTCTGATAAGTTTGGAGTAAATATGTAATTGGGGAGTTTTTAAGCCATGTTCTGTAAAGTGCCATCTGTGTCTGCTGTTTGGTTATTTTATGCGGTCATCAAAGCTATTCTAGGGATGAAGAGGAAGAATGATACAGGGAGGGTGGGGATGGGGTACACACTGATACAGGCTATTACCTGCCTGATTTTCAGGGTTCAGTGACCAACATGGGTAAAAACCCTGAGGGCCTGCAAAACACTCATTCATATACGGAAGGTTATGTATCCTTTCAGCACTCCTGGGAGACTCAGAGATGACAAGGTCACCCGGAAGTAAATGACGGCTCTGAATTTTTTTCTTTCTCAAAAAATATTTTAGAGTCCTTTTCTTACCAATATTTTATTATGAAATATTTAGGCATGTAGTAAAGTTAAAAGAATATTACAGTGAACCACAGTATCTAGATTCTACTATGAACATTTTACTATGTATGCTTTATCACGTTATCTGCCCATCCATCGATCCTTTTAGCCATAAATTAATCCATTTTATTTGAGGCCCAAGTCAAAATAAATTGAAGACTTTATATATTTTCCCCTAAGTAGCCCAGCATAAATTGCATTAAAAGAATTATGATTGTGTTTGCAGTTTCTTTGTGTTGATGTAAAATTTACATATAATGAAATGTGAAAATCCTAAATGCTTTTCATGAGTTTTAATGAGTGTGTACACCTGTGTAACTCAAATCCCTACCCAGTTCTAGAACATTACCGTTACTGCCAGGGAATATCCTCTTGCCTCTTGCCTGTAAATTCTTACCCCCATTCCCCAGAGGCAACTGCTATCTTGATTTCTCCCCACTGTAGACTAGTTTTGTCCTCTAGAATTTCATGTAAATGATTACATAATAGACACACTTATGTAAGGCTTATTGTATTCAAAATAATGATTTTGAGATTCATTCATGTTATTGCTTATGTTGGTAGTTTATTCCTTCTTATTATTGAGTAATATAGCATTGAACAAATATACTACTTTATTCATTATCTTGTCAATGGACACGGGTTATAAGGATTATAAATAAAGCTTCTATGAACATTCCTGTACAAACCTTATTGTAGACACATATTTTCTTTTTTTGTGGGTCAATATTTAAAAGTGAAATCACTGGGTCATATATAGCATGTTCAGTAAAATTAAAAATCACCAAATCTTCAAAAATGAGTATAGCATTTTACATTCCCGTCAATAATATATGAGGGATCAAGTTGCTTCACAATCTTACCAGTATTTGGTGGTGTTGATTTTTTCAGTTTAGCTATTCCAGTAGATGTGGAGTAATATCTCAGTATGGTTCTGATTTGCATTTCCCTGTTTACTAATGATATTGTCCATTTTTATGTGTTTATTGGACATGCAAATATCTCCTGTTGTGAAGTATCTATTTAATATTTTGTCCACTTTTAATTAGGTTCTTTGCCTTTTTATTGTTCTGTAATAGGAGTTATTGATATATCCTAAATACCAGTTCTTTTCCAGATATATGTTTTGACAATATTTTCTTATCTAGGACTTGTCTCTTTGTTATCTTACATTTACCTTTTGGTGAACAGTTTTAATTTTGATGAACTCTAATGATTTTTTTATTGACATTGCTATCTGTGGCCTGTTTATAAAATCTGTGCCTAATTCGCTAAAAGCTATATAATTTTAGCTCTTACATTTACATAAAACTATATCTTGAATTGATTTTTGTGTATTGTATGAGGTAGGAATTGTGGTTACTTTTTGAATAATATAGGTTTAGAGTCTTTCCAATACAATTAATAAAAAAGATTTTCATTTCACCATTTGATTGCTTTGTTGCATTTGTTGAAAATCAAATCATAAATGCACAAGTGGGTATTCTTTGTTTCATTTTATGGACCTATTTGTCAGTCCCTATGCCAATATCATACTGTCTTCATTGCTGTAGCTTTATAGTAAGTCTTGAAATCAGGTAAAACAAGCCCTCCAACTTTGTTCTTATTTTTCAAGATTAGATAGTTGGGATAGTTTAGATCTTTGGATTTTCATATAAGTTTTATAATCAGCTTGTCAGTTTCTACCAAAAAATTAAAAATCCTGTTGGGATTTTGTTTGGGATTGCATTGAATCTTTAAGATGATTTGAGGATAATTGACATCTGAACAGTGTTGAGTCTTCCTATTCCTGAACATGATATAGCTTACCATTTCTTTAGGTCTCCTTTATTTTCCTCATCAATGTTTTCCAGTGGAGATTTTACATATCTTTCTTAAATTTATTCCTCATTATCTTGTTTTTGACATTATTTTAAATGAATTTTGCTTTTTAAGTTTTATTTTCTAATTGTTAATTATTTATAAATATGTCTTTTATTTTTGTATCTTAAGTTTATGTTCTGAAACCTGATTAAATGCATTTGTTAGTTTTAGCAGTGTTTCTATAGATTCCTTAGGATTTTTTACATAAATAATGTCAGTTTATTAGAATATCTAAATTTTGCTTCTTTTTTTTTATCATTTTTTGTTTGTTTTTCTTGACTTATTGCAATAGCTAGGGTCTTCCCAGTACTATATTGAATAGCAGCAATGAAGGTAGGCAGATCTTCCCTTGTTACTAATCTCAGGGAACGTGCATTATTTTATTATTAAGTAGGATATTAGCTGTAGGGGGTTTTTTGTGTGTGTTTCTTTTTGAATTTAAGCCAGAATTACATATTGTTTACTTAGAAAAAGAATCATAAATGTGGCACAGACTGAACTGTCATTTCCTATGACTTTATCTCATAAAGAATTCTTTTTTTTATTGCATTTTAGGTTTGGGGCTACATGTGAAGAACATGCAAGATTGTTGCATAGCTACACACATGGCAGTGTGATTTGCTGCCTTCCTCCCCTTCACCTATATATGGCATTTCTCCCTATGCTATCTCTCCCCAGTTCCCCACCCACCCATCCCTCCCCATTTCCCTCCAACAGACCCCAGTGTGTAGTGCTCCCCTCCTGGTGTCCATGTGTTCTCATTGTTCAACACCGGCCTATGAGTGAGAACATGCGGTATTTGATTTTCTGCTGTTGTGTCAGTTTGCTGAGAATGATGGTTTCCAGGTTCATCAATGTCCCTACAAAGGACACAGACTCATCATTTTTGATGACTGCATAATATTCCATGGTGTATATGTAACACATTTTCCCTGTCCAGTCTATCATCAATGGGCATTTGGGTTGGTTCCAGGTCTTTGCTATTATAAACAGTGCTGCAATGAACATTCGTGTGCATGTGTCCTTATAGTAGAACGATTTATAATCCTTTGGATATATACCCAGTAATGGGATTGCTGGGTCAAATGGAATTTCTATGTCTAGGTCCTTGAGGAATCACCACACTGTCTT
>NW_016107378.1:6607027-6608484 GCF_001604975.1 Cebus imitator | reverse complement strand
TTGCCAGTATTTTATTGAAGATTTTTGCATCTATGTTCATCATGGATATTGGACTGAAGTTTTCTTTTCTTGTTGAGTCTCTGTCGGGTTTTGGAATCAGGATGATGTTTGTCTCATAAAATGATTTGGGAAGGATTCCCTCTTTTTGGATTATTTGGAATAGTTTCAGAAGGAATGGTACCAGCTCCTCTTTGTATGTCTGGTAGCATTTGGCTGTGAACCCATCTGGACCTGGGCTTTTTTTGGTGGTAGGCTCTTAATAGCTGCCTCAACTTCAAACCTTGTTATTGGTCTAATCAGGGTTTCAACTTCTTCCGGTTTAGGCTTGGGAAGAGGCAAGTGTTCAGGAATTTATCCATTTCTTCCAGGTTTACTAGTTTATGTGCATAGAGTTGTTTGTAATAATCTCTGATGATGGTTTGAATTTCTGTGGAATCTGTGGTGATATCCCCTTTATCATTTTTTATTGCATCAATTTGGTTATTCTCTCTTTTCTTTTTTTTTAATCTGGCTAGTGGTCTATTTTGTTAATCTTTTTGAAAAATCAGCTCCTGGATTTATTGATTTTTTGAAGGGTTTTTGTGTCTCTATCTCCTTCAGTTCTGCTCTGATCTTAGCTATTTCTTGTCTTCCACTAGGTTTTGAGTTTTTTTGATCTTGCTCCTCTAGCTCTTTCAATTTTGATGCTAGGGTTTCAATTTTAGATATCTCCTTGTTTCTCATGTGGGCACTTATCGCTATATATTTTCCCCTAGAGACTGCTTTAAATGTGTCCCAGAGATTCTGGTATGTTGTGTCTTCGTTCTCGTTGGTTTCGAAGAACATCTTTATTTCTGCCTTCATTTCATTGTTTATCCAGTCAACATTTAAGAGCCAGTTGTTCAGTTTCCATGAAGCTGTGCGATTCTGAGTTAGTTTCTGCATTCTGAGTTCTAATTCGATTGCACTGTGGTCTGAGAGAATGTTTGTTATGATTTCCGTTCTTTTGCATTTGCTGAGGAGTGATTTATTTCCAATTATGTGGTTAATTTTAGAGTAGGTGTGATGTGGTGCTGAGAAGAATGTATATTCTGTGGATTTGGGGTGGAGAGTTCTGTAACTGTCTATTAGGTTTGCTTGTTCCAGGTCTGAGTTCAGGTCCTGTATATCCTTGTTAATTTTCTGTATGGTTGATCTGTCTAATATTGACAATGGGGTGTTAAAGTCTCCCACTATTATTGTATGGGAGTCTAAGTCTCTTTGTAAGTCATTAAGAACTTGCCTTATGTATCTGGATGCTCCTGTATCTATAGCTCTCCTTGTTGCATTCATCCTTTTACCATTATGTAATGTCCTTCTTTTGTCTTTTGATCTTTGTTGCTTTAAAGTCTATTTTATCAGAGATGAGAATTGCAACTCCTGCTTTTTTTTGCTCTCCATTTGCTTGGTAAATCTTCCTCCATCCCTTTATTTTGAGC